>NC_072822.1:23010000-23329166 GCF_027744805.1 Dunckerocampus dactyliophorus | reverse complement strand
ACTGATTAAAATAGGTGTAGAACATAAGATAATCATTTTACTGAACTTTCTCAACAGTTGAGTTTATGAGGAAATTGTCTTAGATTGTGAGAATTAGGCCTGTCACGATAATCGATAAATCGATTCATCAAACAATAAAAAAACAAACCAAATCGATAATTTTGCCGGCCTCGATAAATTGACATGTCCACGCATGCGTGTTTGTTTTCTTCGGCTCTTCCTCGGCTTTTGTTACCACACAGACTGGATGACAAGAGGGTTCATTCACTCTATATCTGTCTGTGAGTGTTGCTGCTACAGTGGAATGAACGGAGAGAGTGAACCCTTGTCTGAGACATTCAGCCTCTTTGTCCCAGTACTTGGAGGCGAGGCTACTAATGAGTGGATACACAGAGCGCTAGCAGCAAGTTAGCCTCGTGGGCATACGCTAACATGAATCAAGGGACAAAAGCAAAAGTTTCTAAGGCAAAAGCCACAGCTGCGGTGTGAACCTATTTTGATTTCAAATAGAATGAATAGGTGAGAGCATGAAAACCGGTATGTCGCATTTGTTCGAAAGTAGTGACGAGGAAGAAGGGCAATACGACCGACTTGTATGCACACCTCAAACACAACCATTGAGTACAATTTTCCCAAGTGAGAAAAAATACTGCTGGAGGTGCAGCAGAGCCTTCGTCCTGACAGTTAACACTTACTGAGGCGTTTGGTGGGCAAAGGAAACAAAAGAGTGCAAAATGGTGCACACTCACTGTGTTGTTTGCTATATGTTACGCCTTCCTGTTAAGGAATAATACCTAATTACCCAATCATTATTTATTCAAATGAAATTTTGTTTACACAGACTTTATACTCTATTTTATTTATTGTATTTATTGTTGTGTGTGCTTTTTAGTGTAGTGAGAGAAAGAGTTTTTTCTTCACAGAGACCGGGTCAATTTTTTATTGTTTTTGGTTATGACTGTGAGTTTTATTTTAGCACAATTTTTGCTGAAAGAGACTGAAAGTCCATTTTATTTTCATTGGGGGTGTTTTTGTCTTTTTTTTTCAGTTTAACATATTATGTTGTTTAATTTATTTTATTTAAAAGCTGACATTCCAATTACAATGTTAAATAGTCTTGAGAAATTAAGGTTTATTGCTTTTGATACGATGTACTCGCATTATTATGCCATATAATTAATGAAAAAATGGTCTCAAAAATGTTGTCAATAATATCGCTTATCGACTAACCATTTGTAGGACAATTATTGTCCAACTGAATTTGTTATCATGACAGGCCTAGTGAGAATGAAAGTCTGCAGGAAAGTGAGAGCATCTGATTTTACCAGTTCCATGCAACATCATTTTTTCTGTAATCTATGATGGCATACAGTACATTACAAACCCTTCAATATGATGCAGCACCGTTCTGCACCGTTGCAAACTGTACAACCACGGAAATACGTACATAATTAAATCAATACCATTCTGACAGTGTCAATCAAAACTAAAAGTTATTATCTTGGTCAAGTCATCTTTTTTATATCAGATATCATGTGACTGTGCTGATGTACCATATAGTGTGGCTGGTGGGTGGATATGCAAAACAGGTGAGTGTACATGGTCTCCACTATATGCAAGAGTTGCAAATGGCAAAAAACACTCAAGGAATTGAGACACCCATCGGCACACAAAAATACACCAACAGGAGCCTCCCTCACGGTGCAAACAAAAATAAGACAAGTGGCACAGGTGGACCACACACGCTCCAAGTAAACGCTTCGACACTAATTTACATGCAAAACAATACTATTAACAATAGTAATTTATAACCCACAACTTGCTGTTGGGGAAGTATGTGCATGGGCTTCCCAGCCAGGCTTGCAGGTTGTAAATTAGTTTAAAATAGTATTGTTTTGCATGTATATTAGTGTGTAATACTCACATGGTCCATGTGGCACAATTACATCGTGTGTTCCACATGTGTCTTATTTGTAGGCATTTGGGTTGATAAGCTCCTGTTGTAACATGTGAGTAAGGGTGTAAAGCTTATTCACTGCATATAAAGAACACTTTCTCAAGCAAGCTGAAGTTTGCCTCTTACTACTTTCTGTGCAACTAGTGGTGAATTCTCCCACCAGTAAAAAAAAAAAAAAAAATCTAATTTGCAGGGTCCTGAATGCTGAATGGTGAATATACGGGGATGCACTGCATTGTGTGTGTTTTCAGCCCATGCTTCCATATAACTTGAGAATTGGAATATGGGGCTGACCTTGGGCTGGAAGGCTCCTTGCAGTGAGCTGAAGGGTCCTGAGTGTGGGAGCAGTGGGGGCATGCCTGGCATGGTAGGGGGGTAGGAGGGGAAGAACTGAGGAGAAAAGGGAGGGAGAAAACCTTGATAAAATCAGATGCGCCAAGCATATTCACATAGAGAACCAGATGCTCTGAGGACAACTGTAAAACAGGTCAAACAGTGATTTGCCAAATGCAAGAGGTATTTTAAATTAGAATGACCAAAACAAACTTACATTTGAATGATGTCTGATGAACGGATTGTCAAGTTTTGGCGTGTATTTGTCAAACTGAAAGAGATAAAACAGAAAACATACATTTTAATTAGAAGTGATCCCAACTCAATTCAACATATAAGACTTCTTCAACATCTTCTTATATTTAGGGGAAGAAAACAACACATATGATCAACATCTGCAAAACAGTAAAAAGCAGTATTTGATGCTGACTAATAAGCCCTGAAGTGAAGCAGCTGGCTTGCACCAGTCATAGGTTTATTTAGACTGCATGGTCAGATAGGCAGTCAAATTACTAACAAGTGACTGCCAAGAAGACTGCAGATTTTCCAACCGAGCATACAAGGCTTAGGCATGGAGGCCCCATCTTGGCACTTAAAACCAATTGGTTCTGTTCATTGGAAACTTTATTATAATGTGGAACTAATAGTTTTCGACTATGGCTTTTTAAAACAGATACAAAGCTATAGCTGAGAAGGCTGCATGAAGACACACACACGGTTTGTTTTGTCAGAAAACTCAAGACTATGAAAGCGATTTAAGCAAGAGACAAATCAACTGTTTGTGTAGGAAGCATGGGAATATATAAGGAGTCTTTTGTGCGACCGATCTGCTCTTAAGGAGTTATTGTGAGTGGAACAGACAATATTAGTAATGGTTAGGGGCTGTTTCAGGGCAGCTCATTGTGTAACTCATACCTTGAAAAAAAACACAAAGTTTCGAGAAATGCTAAATTGACGTGGTGAAAGTGTTGCAGAATAACAACAATGATAATTCACCATTTAACAACTGTATCCTTCAAATGAAAACGTTTTGATCATTCCCAGAACACATGAGGATCTCGTCAGGAAGCCGAAAAGTAGAGAAGACAGGGAAAACTTTGTCCTGCACATGAATAGCGGCATTGTAAATCTGTTCTGGAGCCAATACAGGCTCTCTTTTTGGAAACACGCTAATTACAAGTGACAGTAACATATTCCCCTCCACAAATACACAAACCATTTGCAGGTACTTTTTGCGAGTGTTTTTATAAACTCTCTTGGCAGGCACTGACATATTTTAGTTGACATAAAATTGAGTGGGTATGAATATATGTTTCTGTGTATGCTGCGACACGGGTGGTTTTGCAGTGAGAGAGTTTAAGGTTGGCTAAGCGCCTGGTGTAAACGCACGGTTTGGACTTAGGGTGTATAACAGGAACATTCACATCTGCACGCTCCCGGCTTCTAATGGGCCAGACAGACAGCCTACTGAGAAGAGATGCAGAGTCAACTTCCGAGCTCATTAAACAGCTCTTCTGCATTTCTGAAAAACCAGCTTGTTTAATTCTGACACGAGGAGAGGGAAGTCTTGTCGCTTTATGGCCTTGTAAAGGGAGCGAGAGAAAAATTTGGCCCTGTAATTTATTGCGCCTGACACTGTTTTATAGTTAACAGCTTTGGATGATTAAAGATTAATCTTTCATCCTTTAAAATTAAGATATTCCTTGTCCGCATTTGTGGCAAGGGGCAAGTGACAGCGTGGGTCAATGCTGCTATTTGGTAAGCCAGCTGCTTCAGGGCATTTAACAATAAACAAATATCGATGCTTCTTCATTTCATTAATTACTCCCATTAGCCAAGTGTGTTACATAGCTGAAATTGGAGGAGGGGGAAGAGGGAGAGAGAGAGAGAGAGAAAGGGTGATTTCATGACAAAACAGCAAAAACTACATCATCATCAATCCTTCTTTTCTAAGCATGCATCGAAAGAGCAAAACATGACTAACAGGATGGGGTCAGGAAAAACAGTTGTTACAGTAGATTAAAAGACACAAAGTCACAGAAATAGACAATAACAGCCCATACAGGAAGGAAAACGAGAAATTATCTCATGTTTTACCATCAGAGTGAAGACTGTATGGTGTACTTTACTGCAATGTCACAATGAAGTAAACCTGATAACAACAGGTTTGTTGACTCCGGAACATTCTCAGTACTTATCTGAGACTTTGCCAGAGCTTGGATTTCTAAGCTCCAGGATGGAGACAATTTTCAAGTGGGCCCTAATGGGACCAGCCGCTCTTAAGCAGAGGTCAGGGAATGATGGATGACATCTATTAGACTTGTGCCAGAAGAGAAAAATTGTGATTCTCGCCTGACTTGCTGCACGTTGGAGATGATGAATGAAAAGTCTTATACCTTTTTCCTCAGTACTAATCTGGGAAATGCAGATGATTGACCATCCCCCACACACCACTTGAAAAATCTAATGGCAGTTGGCTATTTTAGCAAGTGCAAAAACACAGGTCTGCAATCGATGAACTTGGGAGGCCTGAATTGCATTGCAGGCCCTCCTTTGTTGGGCTTTTTGAAAAGGCAAATGGCAGCATTTCCAAACACATCCATATGCACACAATGGAGATGCCTCCCTAACCATATCAACTACTGTATATAATTCAGATAAGACATTCTTGGGCTTGAATGAGTGTGTGTATCAGGTGAGGGAAGGTGAGCCAGTGTATTGGGCTGGATCCTGTGCACTCATTAATCTTCATAAATATCTGAAGAATTGGTATTTCTTGAGGGGAGGTGTTCCTACAACTAGGGGACATATTTGGTCAATTTGGGGGTAAAAAAAACAAAGAGGGCAGTTGATTGAGGAGGAGATTGGGAGGGGTGGCAAGGGAAATGACTAGATTTAATTTTTTTTTTATTTTTTTACTTATCCTCACATTTCTGGCTTGGGTACGCACCATGGGAGGTGCGGTGGGCGGGGAGAGGATGGCGGCCGGGGGCAGACTGGCGGGGAAGGGCGTAAAGGTGTGCTGATGGGTGTGTTGGTGCTGGTGCATGTGCTGGTGTTGGTGAAACTCAGCCCTCAGGAGCGACACGGGGGCCAGCGGCGAGGCGGGCGGCCCCCGGCCCCGCTCTGAACTCTGAACCAGGAAACGGTTGTTCAGCTCCTGCCTCAGGAGGTCATGCTCTGCAAGAAAGGAGAGCGAGGAAAACAAAAAAATGGAAAGAAAAAAGGGGGTAGGGAGAGGGAAGGTGGAAAGGTGGAAACACAAGAAAAAAAAAGGCACGGGCGCCCAGTCAGTCTTCAACAAGGGTAGAAGAGAAAGAAAATAGTCACCTGGCATTCTCTGTTTCTCCAGCTCATGCTGTGAGGGTTTTCTACGTGGGGACTCATTGGTGGTGGTAAGAGAGTTGCCTGTGACAATGTGCCAATCAGAATCCCCGAATGAGGCTGGCAATACATGATTGGTTGGTTGAATGATATCAACAGGCTGGTATCTAAAGACAGGAGAGAACCAAGAGTCATCCCAGCAGAAAACACACACACACACGTGCCTTTCAACAGAATGCATGGTGAGGCGTATTCTGGAGACAAGCATCGTCGCTGGAGACCTTTGTGTCCTTGTTTTCCTCCACAGATTGCTTTTGTGGTAAAACTTTTACGGATATAGTTACAAACCACCAAGATTAAACCCTAGTGGTTGCTGGGGATTCATTAAATTGCAGGATTCTCAACACAATCACTGAAGTTCCATTTTTCTCCAGCTTTGATGATTGTCCAGTTGTTAGCTAATGCTGCAGTTGCTATATCACCTTTTACCAGTAATTTATAAGATTTGTAGGAAGATATCTAAATTTGAATCTTGTGACCTGGGGTGAAAGCAGCGTACCATGTTTTCTGGGGTTATCGTAAAGCTGTTTGTAATTGAAGAAATAAGACTTAGCTTACTGCTGTTGGTATGACTTTTGAACACAGATTAAGGTCTCTGATAATCTTCATATTTAACGTTGACAATCATATATACTGTATGCAGTCAGTTTTCAAATGTCAAATTTTGAAATGGTTCAGTTTTCATAGAAAACTCGTACACTGTCTCGTACACTTATCATACAAACATTGCGCGTAACAAACTGATGTATTTTACACTTTGGTGCACTGAATCCTGTGGTATTAATAAAAATGCGGGAGGACTATTCCCTGTAGTAAATTCTCGCCCATCTTGGATCACACACCCAACACTAAATCTAGCGATACTTAATTTACTCTATTACTCTACAGCAGGGGTCACCAACGTGATATAACAAATAACAAAAACTGGTATTTTTTTGCAGTCTACTATGGACAAAAGTATTGGGAAGGCTGGAGTACAGGTCCTCCAGATGCCGCTAGAACAGCTTTCACTTTACTGGGAATAGTTTCGAGAAGATTTTAGAGTGTTTGTGTGAATTTGCATTCATTCATCCAGAAGAACATTTGTGACATCAGCGGTCACTGATGTTGGGGAACGGAATCTGGCTCACGAGCACTTTTCTAGTTGTTTGACGACATAAAGGTCAAGGCTCTAATGTGCTTTCACACCAATCTCATGCAAGCATTCCTTTTGTTTTTATGTACTTACTTTGCAACTCACCAGCGACTAAATGCCTACATGGAATTATGGAATACAGCTAGTCGTTATCTACGTTTTTAATTGGCGCAAGCCTGACAAAGGAAGGCCACCAAGATAATGAACCTCACTGAAGAAGGCAGGAAATGTATTGCTATGAGATGAGAACTTCAGTTCTTGCACTCTATTTCACACCCTTTGAAGATAGGAAAGTAATAAGGAACCAGCTTGTGAAAGTTTAGCCCCCACGTGTTTAATAATGTTTAATAGTAATAAGCCTTGTTAACAGTCATTTAATTTATTTTTTATATATTTGGATGAATGAAAAAACACAAAACACTGATGTCAAGTCAAGTCTGTTGTGTATTTTGACATACATTACAAATACAAAGTGGATTATAGCGTTAATAATGATTGATTGTCATGATTATTTACAGTACTGTAGAGCTGCAACTAATAATTATTTCTTATTCGATTAATCGAGTAATCAGTTCGAACCTGGATGGACCAAGTTAATATGACCCAAACACAAACAGTTAGTGGTTTGGTCTGCAACATATCGGAAAAGAGGCGAACATGTTGATCACTGTTTTCCAGAGTGAAAGCTGATGTGTGTGAACATCTTGTTTTGCTTAAAACACAAAGATAATAGGTCTGCTTCTATGGATGACTAAGTAAATTAAAAAATATTCACATTTGAGAGGCTGAAATCATTACATTACATTACATTACATTTTAAAATGATTAATCAAATACCAAAATAGTTGTCGATTAATTGGATAATTGATTAATCAGCGATTCATTGATTAATTGTTGCAACTTTACAGTGTCGTAATCAACTTACGACTGATTGCTCAGAACAGAATGTTGTCATAAATTGACGACTACCTGTACTGGAACCAGTCATTTTAAAACAAATGTGCAGAATCAGTCAAATGCACACAGTGTACCACTGTTAGAAAGCCCACATGATACATGTTTATGTCTTTATGCTTCACTGATAACAATTCGCGTGTCAAAAATAGACATTTTTATTGCCGTATCAATTACTTGCAGTTTTTCGCTATTTGCTGATGGTCTCGGTTCATAATCTTCATGAAAAGCAGGGATCTACTTTATCTGGGAGTGAAACTCATCATAAGTTGTGAAATGTGACAAATTATTGTGACCAGTAACACCAGTAATACAGTCGTCCCTCGCCACATTATGGTTCAAATTTTGCGGCTTCATTCTATCACAGTTTTTCAAACATGTACAGTATTAATTATGCTGTTTTGTGGTTGAATGCGGCCTATTATTAGTCAAAATATATACATATTTAAGCAAACTGCACATATTTTTTGCCTAAATTAAGCTTTTCAAGCATAAAGATGGCTAAATGAACTAAAATGCAAACATAACCCAATAAGAAGTCATTCAAATTGTGAATGTCATATTGTACCTTGGTCACTAGGTGTCAATAATTGTTTGGTGAGACAAGCACCAGACTTGGGCTGTATCTCAATTCTTCCGCTTACCCCTAGGTTTTGCACGTTCACGAGAATCAAGTGGTATCCCAATGCTACTTAAATAGAGGGGTAAGGGGTAAAGTGCTAAGGGGTATATACCCCTCAGAACCTCGTGTGGTCGAGGTGCAGACTTGAAATGAAGGGGAAGGCGGCGCTACAACACACGCGCAGAGACCGAAAGAAGCATAAAAATGTAAGTAATCACGCATAATTATTGAATTTCACAGTAACAGCACTCATGTTTTATTATATAGTAACACATTTGCTACTCCACGTAAATATTCGCCATGTTTTGAATTGTGGGTTTTCGTGAGTTCTAACTAGCCGGCTAACACCGATATCTAACTGCACTACAATCTACTGCATTTCATAAATGATTAGACAATGACTAGATAGCGACCACATTAGCCTGTTCATTGTAAGTTGTATTTTAAAATAAATCACTCCCTAAATCACATTACTGAACTGGCCGAGAGAGTGCCATGTTTGTGTCCGACTAAAGGGCACACTTTCTCAGCAACGGTGGGTGGCTATCTTCGCTCTATACTCTGGTTCTCCCGAGCTCCGTGGCAGCGCGAAGGCTACTCGGAGCATATGACCGCCCACAATGCACCTCACCCGGCCATGGCAGGTGGCTATACCCGCTCCAGAGTGTATAGTGACATTGGCATTTTATATTAGCTGTCTAACCATTCAGGTAATGCAGCACAACTAGTGAAGTCTGTTTGCTGTGAATCATAGCCACCCTCGTCCACCAACAATTGTCATGGTGACATATGTTTAATGTATTCAGCATACAGCACGGATGGTCAGGAAGTGGGCTAAATAAAGGATGTAAACAACATGACCATATGTGGACCATCACTCTATATTTGTTTTCAGCACACAATTACTACATTACTATTATTATTGTATTTACAATGACTTAATAGTTGTAGCCCATCAATCATGCATGTGTCATCCCTGTAGGAGACGCTGAGCCAACTAAAGTCAGCCCTCTGCTACAGCACATAGCACTCCAGTACCATTCAAAAGCTACAATCTCAGAATGGAAAAATCAAATACAACAAAATGTCATTCTGGACTTTCTTACAAAACAATCAGAGAGAACATCAACGACAGAAGGAGAGCGAGGCCAAAACAGGGAGGTTTTTAAACCTTGAAGTGATGCTTGATAAGGTTTATACATTTGTTGATTAAGTTATTTCTATTTCATGTGTATATTTAATACATAAATGTTGTTACAATGCTGGCTGTAAGCTGTTAAAATGTCACAGTTTGTAAAAATGTGTGTCTTTTCTTTTAAGAAAGGTGTTGTGAGGTAAGCTATATAACATTAAAATAATGTAGAAATGCATGTGCTTTACTTTATGGTAGGAAACATTTATTATCAAAACTGTAATTATCTCATCTGCCTATGTCACAGCCAGCAAGCGGTGAAGGGTGATGATGTAATGAGAATCAAGTGGTGTCTCATTTCTTAGTGGCTTCTTCCCCTTGGCCCTGGGTTTTAAGGGGTAGGGGAAGGGGTACGCTAAAGGGTAGGGGAAGGGGAAAGGCTGAGGGGTAGAATTGGGATTGCTTTGATCACCAGAACAACCGGCTTTTATTGCAGGTTTGAATTATCTCACAACAGGCACAATGATAATCACAAAATAATAACAATAATCATAATAGTCATAATAATAATAGAAGCTACTGTTGTGGCATTAACCCATGACATGCTAAAACTCAACTCTGAACCAACGACGTCACTTCCTATCCTCCACACAGAACACACTTACTGCGACACACACATGCACGAGTTTTATTTATGTCTGAAATATTTTATTTACTCTTATTATGTCTACTATATCGGGTTATACAAATGTAAAGGTGACTCTATAATCACTTTTAAATTTGTATTAACCAAATATTCGTTGTTACATCATATCTAGAGAGGTATGATAATGTTAAAAACCATATTTCCAAGGTTGTAAACAGGTTTTCTATGCCATAACTACAAAAATATTCTATTTCCCCTAAATAAGGAATCCTACTTCATGGAAATTCACTTATCACGGCCGGGTATGGAACCAATTAACGACGATAAACGAGGGATTACTGTATTACCACTGCTGGAAATAATTAAGTGACACTAGCACTGCTTGGAATACATGATGTAATTATACTGCTCTTAAACTACACTTTGTCTGTATGAGGTGTTTGCAGCATTACCTGGGTAGGGGGTACCCGCAGGGTGCCCAGGCACCACTAAGCTGTTGGTAGGTAAGGTCGGTGGTGGAGGCAGAGTGGCTGGGGTTGCAAACATGGCCGAATGGCGATGTGCCGGGCTCCGCAGGGAGGAATAGTGCGAGGTAGAGAGGTTGGCAATGGAGAGAGGCAAGGCAGGGGCTGAGGATGGCAGCCCACTGAGTGGGTGGTGTGGAGATGGTCCGAGGTGATGTTTAGGAAGAATTGGACTGCTCTGGTGGCTGAAGATAAAGTTGACATACAATACAAGACAATTCAATGACATACTGTAGTAGCATGATGCAGCTCTACAATTCACCCATTGCACTTTGTTCGGCTAGTTTCATATGCATGTGTACTGTATGTACGCGTTGATGTGATGTGTGCTCAGTGCAGTTGATATGATAATAGTGAGTTGACACTTGGCTCTGACACTGTAAGAATGCTTGCCTAATGAAGACTCTTTCAGAGGACCTCTGTGAGGGAAAAATCTGCACGGACATTACGAAGGGGGAAATGGTTAAATGAAAAACAGTAAATCTTACACGGGTGGCGGAAAATCAATTTCCGCATGAAGAAAGTCAATACTGTGTTGTGTATGATTTTACAGTGTCTGTCACATTGACTACATTAAATCAGGTTGGAACGTGCCATGGTTTATTACATTGCTCTTACCACTCACATAAACAAGGAAAGGGACTCTAGCTGCTTCTTGTCCGCATTCCACTCATCTATTGTATGCTACAATTATTGTGTTAAACAATTTCCTGTATTTGACAGGAGACCTGAGGAACAACCTACCTGATATCGTGAAGGCTGTACTGCAGCGGGTGGTGCACCTGGTGGCTGATGATCTGCCGGGTGTGGTGCTGAGGGGGTGGATGAGCACAGGGTTCTTGCTGTGAGTGTAGGTGCGGAGGGTGGAGCTGGGGTGGTGCCCTCAGCGGGGAAGGGGAAGGGACAGGGGGTGGAGCTTGCAGCTCCCTCTTGATGCCGAGGGGAGGTGGGGTGGGGAGGCAAGATCGAGGAGGCTCTGGGGGCGCTGCTGCTGCAGCGGGGGCTGGGGAGCCCGTAGGCGCCGAGGCTGGGGTGGGGCTGGGCAGTGGAGGCGCAAATGGCACCTCACTGTTGTTCTGCTCTTGGCAGCGCTGGAGCACGGACACTTTGGCTGAACTAAAAGTCTTAGAATCAGGACTCTCATTCGGTTGCACACCTGAGGAGAGACAAACAGCCAGCGTGAGAAAAGGATTTATAAAATACAAATAGAAATATACACTATATGGGCAAAAGCATTGGGACAGAGGTCACTCATGGTTTGGCTTACAATGTCTGTTGTCGTTGAGATGCGCCACAATTTTCCTGTTCATTTACTGTACATTACACAGATAATCTCAACTTTCATTCATGTCAGAATGAGTCCAGAAGTGCACAGAAGTGCGATGGTCCTCTGCGTCTCTGCAGAGGACCATCAGAAATCACTGATGTACAAAACATTGCTCACTACGCTGATGTCCTAATATCCCCTTCCCAACATTCCTCATGTATCCCTCCTTCAGGTTTCGTTAAGTGTTTAATCAGGTCATTTTCATGCTTGACTATAATCAGATGAGCCAATTTCTCCTTGCCATCCAGTCAGTATGAATAAATCACAGCTAATTAAAGTTAAATGTGGACCCCTATTCGGGGCTTTGCTGAGCACACAATCTGGCATGAAACAATTAAGTTTCAATTGTACTGTGAGGAGACATACGGCCCGTTATCTTGGCCTCTCTGTCCCTCTTCCTTCCTACACGATGTTTCTGCAGATTTTGGAAACCGCAGCTGTACTCTTGAGAACTGCTGCACTGTGTCTTCTCTTTTCCGCGGCCTATTCCACAGTGCAATCAGCACTCCAGCCAATTTTCCTTCTTAAATTGCTGTAATTGAATGTTGTAATTATCTGCAATTTAAGCATGGGAAGCAGCAGAAAATGCCATGTCTATAAACCTTTCACTTATTAATAATAAGCCCTTACAAATCTTAATGACATACATTTGGCAGTCTTTTGAACAGAAAAGCAAAAGGAGTTTGGGGAGATGCTCACGTCTGAAATTAACTCTGAGGGTGGGATTTATTTTAAGATCAATCACATACATATAAAAATCACAGTCAGACAAGAGTAGAAATTTGGCACTCCGATTGGCTAATCCGGCAGCAATAAAAAAATCCTTTGGGGGCAGTCAGTGACATGCAAACTATTAAACAAAGATCCAGTTCCTATTATTACCGTGCTTAATCTTAGTGCTGCTATTTTATATGTTTTTTATTTGCTCTTCCCTTACTCTTGCTCATAAACAACGCCGGAGAAATGGGGATACCTAAATTGCGACAATCTGCAAATGAATTCCTGAGTCCAGGCTTACAAATTCAACAGGGCGTGGTCAATGAATTAAACTGTCAAGATAATTATGGAGTATGACAAAGGCAAATGTCCTTAGCCAAAATGTTGGGCGATGTTGCCATGACAACATGCTCTTCCAGACACAATGCAAGGCGAGCGATAGATACACAAGTCTTAGCCAAAGATAAGAAAGGCATCTCTAATAGTAATGCTGCGAAGTCGCAGTGAGAGCTGGAATATCCTAATGATGATTCTAATGGGCTCTAATAGAGGCAAGGAGGTATCGACCATGACCAACGTGTCCCTCATTAAAATCACTCTGCAAGTAAAGACACTCACAGACAGGCAGGCAGACACAGTTACACAAAGGGGGGGACGGAAAAAAAATAGTTTTTAGTTTATGTCCATCCATCCACACATACAACAATGGATAAGTATGTGAAAAGACAAAAGCGATGGGGTACATTTACATTTTGTTTCTTGAAAAATACCTGACAAAACTGTATTTTAATGTCTAGCATTATTGCTCAAGCTTCTTTTTGCAACGTATTGTACATACATGCAATGGTACAATACTGTACACTCTTTCTGTGAATACTAGGGCTGTAACGGTACATGTACAGTCGATCCCCGCACATTTGCGATTCAGCATTAACAGCCCATCATATTTGCGCAAATTTGTGCACTTTTATTATAAAAAAAAAAAAATATATATATATATATAAATATATATATATACATATATATATTTAAAAATGTTATTTGAATTTTTTCTTCTCATTTACTGTAAGTGGGTAATCATTTATAAATACACAATAATACAGTTAAAATGTGCAGCATATATATGCCATTGTTAAAAAGCCCAACATTTTTACATATTTATGTCTTTATGCTTCACTGATAATATTTTTTTTACCAAGATTTCACACTTTTTTTGGCGGTCCTTGAACGCACCATAGATGTGTGCTGTGAGTTAATTAGATATATTAATAGATATTACACTCACTTGCTTTGTCTTCTATAAGACAAAGCTGTATACAGTATATACATAATATACAGTATACAGCATACAGTATATAAAGTATATTGACCCACATTGGATTGGTTATGGCCACACGGTGGCCGAGTGGTTAGCATGCTGGCCATACAGTCAAGATTGGGAATCTACGTTAGGCCTCTCTGTGTGGAGTTTGCATGTTCTCCCCGTGTGTGTGTGGGTTTTCTCCAGGTACTCTGGTTTCCTCCCACATTCCAAAAACATGCATGTTAGGTTAATTGGCAACTCTAAATTGTCCATAGGTATGAATGTGAGAGTGAATGGTTGTTTGTCTATATGTGCCCTGACCAGTCCAGGGTGTACCACGCCTCTCGCCCAAAGTCAGCTGAGATATGCTCCAGCATACCCGTGATCCTAGTGAGGATAAGCAGCATAGAAAATGGATGGATGGATAGATGGATTGGTTCCAGCATTTTAATGCAACAAATGCCCACCATCCTGCTTTGCAGCCTTGTCACCATTGTGGAATAGTGTTTAGAAGGCATTACGTAAACAAGACATGACTTACACTGTTCTGTGGCAACTTTGACACAGTTGTAATTCTTCCTTGTTTTCTGTACTGGTGGAATAGCATGCCTTTTGAAAATGCGTTATACTGTACTTTCAAGCCAAATGCTTCTTGTAAAAATGTTCCTTCGAAGCAGTCATCAGTGAAATGATCACTGCAAAGAACAGAACTCGAGGTGGCCGTCCATCTGTCTCTTGTTCTCTGCACTTGCTTCATCCATTTTTAAACCTTCCTCTTTTGGAAAAAAAACAAACAAACTTACTGTACATTATCACTCGGATACTGTGAACATCCAGAAGCAATATGTTTTGGCATGACTACTATTTTTGATGAAAAATATACTGAACTAAGTCGACAGTCTACATTGAGAAGCATGTGCTTACTCTGCTTTAGCTGTCAACCCGATGACATCACTTCCGGAACTGAGGCTGAGCTGCGAGCTACTTTGTCATGGCTGGCGACATCAACTATAAATGTAATTTTTGCGAGTGTACTCTTCGTTTTCAAAAACCGAACAATGTAGAACATAATTACAAACAATATAGAACATATTTAAGCAAAGTTGAAAAATCATGTCATCACCTTCAAATCATGACCCTTCAACACCCAACAGGTAGATACACGAGGCAACTACTACTACTCGTAGAGGATAATTAATAACAACTATGTTAACTGTAAACACGTATATTTACGATTTTTTACAAAACAAGTACCGCAAAATGTGCAGGCAAGCCAGAGTCACTCTCATGGCCTGCGGGATGCGAGTTTGAGACTGCATTAAACACAAAAGCTCAGCAATTTTATGTTTTGCCGTGACCTTAATATAAACCGTGGGTATGGTGTACCGTTACATCATTTAGAGTGCAGTTAACATAAATACATGTCTGACATGTCTCCTTAGAAGAATTTTAGAAGACAGCAACTGCTGTTTTTTTTTTTTTTTTTCCCAACAAAACAAAACAAAACTCACTGCCAAACCTCACAACTGTCAAGTGGAGTTCCAAGCATTTTCAACAAAGTGCTAAATTCAGCATTGTTGTGTTCCTCTGTTTCTCGGGGAGGGAACGCACTTTGCCTCCACTCACTTACTGAGAGAAACAGCGGGCCCGCCGCTGGCAGTCGTGTGATACAAATGCCAAACGAGCGTGTCTACATGCTGTTTGAAGCCCTGTTCTGCAAACCTGAGCAGATGGCAAGAGTGGGTAACACAGGTTGGAGGATTCCCCTCTCACGTTCACCCTCACCCCTCCTGTGAGCTGGGTTAGTGCTTTGGGGGGACAGGACAGTCCCTGGGGGGATGTTGCAAGTCTGCTTACCAGATGACATCTCATCCTTGTATTGATCTTTTTATAGTTGTTGCTATGGCCCTGCTTACGCTGGGGAATTGGGCCTTTGCCTTGCCTTGCATGCACGTGCCTACTTTTGGAGGGGTGGGAGGATTAGGGGGACAGACTAAAGGAGCAGACGGACGACAGGCCAGCGGGCTTCCCTTGAAATGACGAATGTGTCCAGCGGGAGATGTGAACCCAGTGTTGCTACACAGCTGTTCCTGCCACCATACCCTTCACTTGTGACCTCGATTATCTCTGTGGTACATCTGGAGGGTCTGCAATCCAGTCCATTGCCGTCTCTGTGTAGCATATTTTTCAACACGCAATTGAGAAAGGCTTGGCACAAGGTGGATTAGGATAGGCTGGTTGCCACCATCGTTCACTGAAGAATAACAGGTCCTCTCCTGTGACCACTGGATCAACCTACAGACCCGTTGATATAGTCCATAAAAAATATAAAAAGTAGAAAGCCCGAAGGGCAACATTGCACACCAACACCCACCTGCTTCGAATACCAAAACAGTAGTCTTTGAAAACCATTCCCTTTGAAGTGAATTCTAATTTATTTCCAACACACACCTGGCTACCTGCAAAATGGACTCAATGACCTCATGAATGAGGCCGAGGTCTCTGAAGAATAATTCATACGCCTTCAAACTAAAACCCTCACAATCAAACTAAAACCCTCACAAACAAAAGCTGAGCATGCAAATAAGTGTATTCCATAAATTACTTGCCCACTGTTGACGCCGATGCCAGTTCATACAAAAGCCAGGGAAACACAACCTGTATGCAAATAGCTTTTTTCAGATTAGATACAGCCATATGGAAATGATTCTTTTTAAAAGGGCGGGTGGGAAGGCTGAGTGTTAGCAGAGGTTTAAGGCCACAGGGTGTTCTCATTTAGAAGGCAAACACTGTGGATGACTCCCTTCATGGTAGCACTGATAAAACAAGGACACAGACATATTTAAATAAAGCGGGATATGGGCTAAAAGACGTTGGTAGATGGCATGAAATATCTCACACTGCCATGATCTGCATCCTGCAGTCTCTGTCGCAGAATATTCTGCTGCTGCTTGAAGGATGAGCTCCCAATGATTTAGTTTTTGTTCCTCTCTCGGCAAGCAATCTGCAAAGAGCTCAGCTACCGGCAGGAGGAAGGAAGCTGCCGTCTTTCTAATCTGCACTTCATTGCCGTGAGCTATTCTGTTTTATGAAAGGCGTGAGTAATCTTAGCAAAATTATTTTGCATCAGAACACCAGGCTGATTACCCATGCTAATACAGGTGGTGGCACTCTTCTATAGGAAGTGCGCTGAGCAAAAGCAAAGCCATGACTAGGGAAGTGAAAATATACATAGTCAAAAGCCCTGAGGAGAAATGTCCACCAATATCGGCCGCACTTTTGGTCTTAACCAACTGTGACGTCGATCATTAAGGATAAATATTGTATCTTTGACCGTGTAAAAAGATCTGCTCCTATGAAAGCGACAATGATAACTAACAAACGCAGTGATCTTATTATTGAGATGGAAAGGTTCCTTGTGCTCTGGCTAGAAGACCAGAATCAACACTGTATAACAGTGAGCCTTATATTGATTCAGGAAGTGATCCTGTACTCTCTACCCTAGCACATTCTGCAGCTTCTCCTGCCTCTTAGACTTTCATATATTCTGTGTACAGTGTAATTTAGGTTCAATTTAGGTATAGATTCGACATACATCAAAACTCGACTTACATCACAGTCTCGGGAAGGAATTGGTGCGTAACCTGAGCACCACCTGTAATAATATCATGAAAGAAATATTTTGACTTGCTTTCCTGGAAAACACCCCGCAATGTTTTTTTTGCAAATGACTTATTTACGTTAATAGGACAACGGACCAGAGTAAATCTATCTAAGATAGCCAAAGAGAAGCGACAGCTGGCACATTTCGATTATTTGTCTTTCTCTTCTCGCGGCATCAGACAAAAGCAGTGGATGGCAGCAGGATTGGGGATGGGTGTTAAGCTGTAACACGTTTAAAGTCAAAGCCAAGGCATAAATTGGGAATCTAATGTTCATTTCAGAGAGCTGGCAGCTCAAGCTCGGATGAATCCGCTTTTCAGGCTCATATCAGATCCCAATTCAAACTGCAGCCATATGGTGCAAAACACACATTCCATCCAGCTCACATGGTGCATATGTGGGAGGAAAGAGAAAGGCGGGGTGGGGAGGTGGGGGCATTTAGCTCAGGGAAGAGCGAGATACAGAGCGAGGGGTGTAGATGTTAACTGTCCAAATCCTTTTATATCACGCACAGTCCAGTGGGTTTAAAAGCAATGTTAAACCTTCATTAACCCTTCCGATGAAGTGTTGCAGCAAAGCAATAAACCTTCATACTCCCTTCACTTGCCTGCTCATCCCTGACTCCCCCTTCCCCCCAAGGCCCATGTGCTCCTGAGGACATCACCATCAGTCTCAGCTTCCTCTGAACATAGCTGGGTCATCTTACGTCAATGCCACTGGGCTCTCCCCAATAAAAGGGTGGACATCCTCACACTTTCAACAGAAAAGCTCACGTCTAATGGTTCTTCTGACACGGCCCACCCTGCCAGCCTGGAATTTGACCCTATTGACTGCCACTGACCCATCACTGACCCCAGTGACCCCTCATACCCTGAGGCCACTGTGGCCAGACAGCCAGTGGGATAAATTTGGTTTGAAAGGATGGGGAGTCTTTAGGACTTATTTGTTAAATGCGGCAAGCACTAGCTTATCATTTCATTAATTAGCATGACATGCCTGCTCAATGGACTTGAACGCCGCAGCGACAGCTGTCTCAATTGATTACGGCAGTGGGCATGGTGCTGCAATTATGAAGGTGACTGGAGACAGTGCCTGCCGCTTCCAATAAAGGACTTAACTACTGCCTCCTGTATCATAGCACAGCGGTAGGAGGTCAGTGGCAGCTTCCCTGTGTCTCTCGTTCCTTTAAGACTGTTTCAGAATCTCTCCACAGGCTGCCGTGATCTCCATGTGGGATGTAGTTCTTGAGCAGCATGTCAGCTTTACTTAAGCTTTCATAACGCCTTCGCTGTATCACTTTGGTCCTCCACAGGAAAGCATCCACTATTAGCCCACCAGCTGACTCACAGAATGGAATGAAAAAAGGTAGGAAAGACAGGAAGACAGGGAAAGAATGAGGCGTAAGGGGTACAAAGAAGGGGAGCTTTTGCCAACAAGTCAAAACAGAGATGGAGAAGATGAGTGCTCAGCAATGTAAACAGAAATGTTGCTTTCCAGCCTTGCTTCATGTATGAACATGCACAAAGCCCACATGCCTCTAAGTGGATATAATATTATCTTTCACTGTCGTACTGATTACTTCTCAATGGAAGGGAAATGGTTGGGTGAAAATCCATCAACAAATCCTAAGTGGCATGACAGTGGACTGAAAGAGCCTGCATGTTTTGCTTATCCACCGCCTACATCTCCATTTTCAATCCCCACTTTGAAAGCAAAACAATTGGAAGCTGACAGCTCCTAACCATTCACCATACTTTCATTGTTTTGACATAAGCAGCCATTGCAATTTAGTGCCAAGAACAAGAAATAGCTTAGCTGACATACAGGTATTGTATGCAATGTTTGAGTGAGTATATCACTGTGGTACCTTTACTCTTAGTAAAGTAGACATTGTCATGGTGCCAAATAATAACCTTTGAAAGCCAACAATGTCGAGGGAGCTATATTTTCTTAGCCGGTATGTGTTATTCTATGCTGCTGATCAAAACCCAAAGGATAACTTTTGTAGTCATTAAAGGCGGGTGTACCACTACTCAAGTACAATACTGCACAGCAAAGGGATTTTATGCATAAGACTATAACAGCTACATTTTTAAAGGCATAACATGAAACAATCAAAAAGTTACATTTGACTGAAAATGCATTAAAATCAGCTAAAAGGTTGTTACCATTGTTTATGGTAGGACAAAAACTTTCCTTGTCTGTGGTCTGAGGGTAATTTCCTTTATAATACCAGCCCTGTTTCTATTGAAGTGATCGGGCTTCAGTTTCACATGTTTGGCGGCCCCCAAGGGAACACACTGAGCAGTTTAGACACACTGGTGTAAATCATCGCTTGCTCTATAGGGGGGGCCAGCTACTGAGGTGCTCCTGGGGTGCTGCTGGGTAATTATACGTACAGGGAGAAACAGCAGCTGTGGAAGACTTGACAAGAGCTCCCATTTTTCCCTACTAATGGTCATGAGCCATTAGTGAGCTTCCTTTTTGTGAGCTGCATGCATCTGGGCATGGCATGTGTAATCATTTTTTGGAAAAATCAAAAACAGTTTCATATAAGTTTGATTATCTTTACCAACCAGCAATAAAAAGAGTGGAAACAGCATGATGCATTTTTCATGATTTGAACCCCATCTATCATTGCTCCTTTCCTCAAGAGAGAAAGAAAAAGGATGGAATAGTAAATAGAAGCAGAGGAGTGGATACAGCAAAGGGGCGAAGAGCGCGGGGGCAGAGGGAAGTGGGTTGTATCAAGTCAACTAATGGATACAAGACCTGGATTACGACCTTCTGCTACATTAAATACAGAGTTGCATCATGCTGTAGGCAGCGAGCAGCAGGGGCAGCCTGAACGATTTCAAGGGCAACAAATTTCACTGCAACAACAAGTGGAGCATTGTTTTGTATGAAGAAATGTGTGAGCATAGACTACATAGAAGCAGCTCTTAATTCATTAAGCAATCAGGAGCTGGACGAGACGAGACCCCTTACTTGCTCTTGAATATTAAACATACATTTTGTAGAATTGTTTGCTTCCAACCTTGTGGGAACAGTTTGGGAGAGGCCCTCTGTTCTAGAATTATACACAAGGTGCATCAAGATATCTTAAAATAGCTTAAATTTGGACTGACACAAATGATTTGCTACCAGGTCGCCCTCTTTCATGAACACATTATAATGGGACTGTCTGTGTTGCTTGCTGTTATAACTCTGTACAGTAGCTGGCATCTTAACACTGCCTCTTAAAACACCTCATACGCACATACCATAATGGACTTGGTTGACTTGACGTGTACTTGAGCTTTCAAATCAGCGCACACTTACTGGGGCCCGGGAAACATCATGAATGTGTCCACCACTGCACAAAATGAAACCAAAGCCCGTAAGGCAATAACTTCATATTGTGCTGTTAAATAAGGACGAAAACACAAGAAAATCCCACATATTTCAACACACAAACACTGAGTCAGAGTTTTTGAAAATCTCCAGTCTGGCTGGAGTTTTGCATCATGTCCAGTTATGCAAAATAGATTGTGATGCCCCCCCTCACAGATACCACAGACAGATTGCAGTCCTGTGGGAAACACTGGCCATGCTTTAACAAGTTAGGTGAACTTGCACAGAACCCAGGGGAATCCACTTTATGTTCTGTCATTTTCACTTCCCATAGGTGTAGTGATGAAATGGCCAAACATTGCCTTTATGTGTATTTTTACCAATGGTGATGGGGGCAGGATGCAGAAAGGAATAGACGACAAAAAAAAAGCCAAATGTCTGTGAAATGAAACAAATGCCACCAGAAACACACACACACACACACACACACACACACACATGGGCCTCTATAAAGTGTCAAACAAGCCAAGCCGGTGCCTAAACAAAAATAAAAAAGAACAAGACAAAACAAATGTGCTTGACATATTTCAGACAGCAGAAGACAAAACAACACTGAAAGCGTTTGAGGGTTCCAAATTAAACCCCTGAGCGTGTGACTCACTTCACGAATCCGTGTCGAAGCGGAGATGCCACACCGCATCAAACCTTGTAAACTCTTGTCAAAGCCGCCCCTCTCCGTTTCGCTGCCAGCTCTTAGATTATTGTCAAGGTGCGTGTTGGGAGTGTCACACTTGAGAGTGTGTTTTAAGCACCATAAAGTATCGAGACCCAGATGGCCCATTCTCTCTGAAAAACAAAAACCCACTTCTTGAGCTCCAGTGGCACCTGCTACCAGGATTAGGTCAGCAGTAGGCCAAGCTGCCAAGCAAATGACATGTGGTACAGCTGATAAGGAACCAAGCTCTTCAGCGGTTGCCCTCTACTTAAAAACTGATGAGTCAATATCCGTATCATTTGATATGTGCAAGCGTCAATGTTTTTGAAAAATCACAGAAAACAGGCACTGGTTACCCATACATTCATTGATTTGTGTCGCCACAGACTTGGTGCTACCTGTTTGCTCATAAACACATTATAACACACCTGAATAAGATGATGAAGCAGGAGGGATCGGTGTTAGTGACAGACCCTAGGAAATACTCTTGTTTTTTTTTTTCTCTTGCAGCAACTCTTTTTGAGACTTTTGCCGAGTCTGACATGAAAGCACGTATCAATCTTCTCAACGAGCAGCGACTGCTCGTGTGGGACCCTCCCCCATCTAAAAGCCCTAACATGCGGGTCGACAAAAACAAGCAACAGAAGAATGTTCATTTGTAGCTTTCCAAACTGTATCGTTACCAGCAGTTGCCAATTGTTACCAGTTATTTGTGAATGCATTAAGTCTAACCTGTCTTACTGATTGTTGCATCAAAATGTTTAAAATAAATATGGTATTTTTCTGCAAAGTATATTGCATTTTGCAGTATTTCTTATTTTGCACAAACTGTATATTTTTTGGCATTATTGTAAAAGAAGAATAATGTGTTCATTCCTTAGACAAGATGTGTGACCTGACCTATTAGTATCGGTAATGAAGTGCTGAACAATATGGGATATTGGTAAGAAAGCCAATATTGAGCATCTCTAGTTTGAGGTCATTACATTTAAAATGCTTTAAATGTTGCTATTGGATTTTGGCTCAAACCCAACATGAAACTTGGAAGATTAAAAAAATAAATAAATTAAAAATGACCCAAATGTTTATCACAGTATTATTTACTGGCAATTATGATAACATGTCTAGACAGGGACACACACACACACACACACACACACACACACACACACACACAGATACGAGTATATCAGTTAGAACGCTCTGTTTCGGATTTCCATGAGTGCGCTATGCTTCCCAAAGCAAACAACCTTGTAATCACAGTCCTACAGCACAAACCCAACAGCCAGGGAGGTTGGACCCCATGGTCCACTGAATGGCACATTACAGTTAGTCAGAGGCCATAAGGGGCCCCACCACCAAGGCCCTGAGCAGGGAATTCACCGGTAGCCAAAAACAACAGTAAAACAGATGACTGTTTGAATACTGTAGGAGACCACACGGTGCATGTTCTTTTTTTTTTTTAAACCCTCCCCTGAAATTGGCAAAATGCAGGCCCCTGTGTCCGAGCAAACTACCGCCTGCCTGTTAACAAACACAGGGGATGATTAATGATGCTTTGCCCAGTAAAATCTGGACTAAACACAAGGTCTTTTTCAGTGGGCCATGTCAGCTGACTGCTTTCACCGTGTGTTGAGTTGAGGCCTGATAACTGGACACGCGCTAAACCTCCACCGAAGATGCACTTCTAGTACAAGCCTGTGGCATTGCTTCTAGACTGAGTGTCTCTTACATACCACTTACAGAAACATGAAAGCTTATTGGATAGGTATGAAGCTAGGGAATACTGAATACTGGTTTCCCAAGTTCAACTCCTTTTCCACTTCCCAGAATTCTCTCTGGCGCATGCTTCTAATGTACTGTATGGATGTTTCTGTCTGTCATCGAACTGAAGCATTTCAGATCCTTTCTGTTCAAAGCAATGTTTTCTCATCTTTAACTGTGTGAATAGCTTCCCAACATGCTCACATCCATCACAAGAATGGGTGACGCCTGTCCCCTTGCCAGTGATTGAATATTATCCAAGCGTTGTGTTTGGCCACAATCGCTTACCATCTGGCTACACAAATGGGTATTAGAGCGTCATCTGCAAACAACATTGGCTCTGTACCACTTAACACAGATGAGCTTAAAATGCACATAACAGGAATGTGAAATCTTAAAACACATGCAGAGAGGAAAAAACAAAAAACAAAACTGCCTCTGGCAGAGTGGGTTGAATAAAGGATTAAAAGCAAGACAACCCAGAAGTGATCACAAGCAACGTGCTTTACATTTCAGGCCTGACAGCAGTGATAAGACACTGGTCATGCATTCTTCCAAGTAAACAATGAAAATGCTTTCTATGCCGCAGCTGGCTGAGCCGCCACTGAGAAGGAGGAGGATTAAGATTAGACGGATGATGTGATGAGAGCTACTGCTCTCTACAGCTATCCTTTCAAAATGTGTTCCTTTATCTCTACAAACCCAAAAAAGAAAGATGTCCATAACAGATGGAACTTCCTTGTTGACAGGTTGTCAGTTGCAATAATCGCAAACTCACAAGACACCCCTAAAAAGGTAAATAATACAAATTTATAAAAATAAAATAAATACAGATTAGACCACCCTTGTTTCTTCAGTTTATTGATCAGTTTTTAATGCCTGGTACAACTAAAGGTACATTTGTTTGGACAAATATAATGATGATAACAAATATAGCTCATAAGATTAAGTCATTCAGGAGCTGATATCTAGCAACTTCCATGGTTTTTTAGATAATAACCAAAATCCATCAAGTTCTTACATGAATAGCGATAGCATTGTACTGCCAAAAAATGTAACTCGTACGAACTATTTTTGTTGTCATTGTTATATAAGGTACCTTTAGTTGTATTAGGCATTAAAATGAACAAGAAACTGAAGAAACAAGGGTGGTCTAATATTTTTTTCCATGACTGTACATCATACAAAAATTCTAATTTCTCTTAAACTATTTCAAACTTGGGCATAATCATTGGCAACTATCCCTTATTATTGTATATAAGTACATATTATTATAGAATACCTGATTTATGTGAGACCTCCAGATTGTCATTCATCATCCCATCTGCATTGTAAAATTGAAAGGGCGGTCAAACCAAATAGATATTAAAATTCATAGTATTCTTATAGTTACTGATTTGCATACAAATTTTCCGATTTTTCCATTTTTAGGTTCGAGTACCGAGTGGTGGGAAGGTTCTTTTGGATTTGTTATGCTAACTTTTATTCTGCGACTTTCCTCGCGTTCTGGGGGGCCTTAACATGCATGAAAACTCAAAGTTTGAAAGCATATTAGGCCCGATGAAAAACTTGATATTTCAAGCCTCTCAAACACAAATCCCAGAACTCACTCAGTAGCGCCCCCATACATTTTGTAAAAAATTGCCCCTGCCACCAGTTTCACAGATCGTCACCAATTTGGTGGAGATGTCTGTCATGACAGGATGCACAAAAAAGCCTCAACAACCCATGTTCGCAAACAAACAAAAGTTGACCATTTCTTTTTGGACCGTCCATTTTAGGCCAAAACCAGCGTTCAATGCTGCTCATAACTTTAATATTTGCTTTGAATTTCTTCATTTATATGTTTCAATTGAAACTTTGTTAATTTAAGCCCCACATCAAAGAAATACAAAGTATTGACAACCAAAGAAATGAAAGCTGTGCCTCGATATTTAATGTATAAGTAATATTGTGTTTTGATCCGATATTGATATCAGTCCAAAATACTGTATATATATATATATATATACTGTATATATATATCGGCCTGCATCTCAAATCTCTGATATCAGCACTCCGATACAAGCAGACCATTCCACTCCAGCACTTCTATCTGGCAAGCAGACGCTACTTGATCACAACAACAATGCTAACAAAGGAGCAGGGCCACGTCGGCCGTGTGGCAGCACACCTCGCCAAAGTCAGAAAAATACTTTGCAGCCGAGTGCAAAACTCACAATGCACAAGTCTCCCGAGGTGGCACAGAACCAGGAAAGTTCAACCTGACCAATCCCATTAATAAATGTACTAATATCTAATAAATTTGAGAAGATATGAAGTATAAAAGTATAAAAGAAAGCGGTCACAAAAGTTGGAATATTCGCCGTGAGAGATCCAGACATGCAGGGCACCATCACAAGCCTGGGTACTGTGAATTACCACCCATGTGGAAATGTGCAGCCCAGCCTTTGACTTGTGGGAGCCATGATGAGCAATAGTGTCCAAAGTGCGGTCTGTGGGCCATCTGCGGACTGGGACTGAGGCTTTTTTTTATGGACCCGTGGCACATTGTAGAAAAAAAAAAAAAAAACAGCAAAAATGAAAAATTGAGCAAAAAGGAATAATGTAATGGGAAAAAGATGAAGTATTGATACTAATAAGCAGACAAAGATGTTAACATTTTTGAGCCTACCAAAATTACATGCAGATGCTTTATGGCCAGTTATATAAGTAGACTTCAGTCCTGTGGGAAACACTGCAACATCATAAGAGATAGCAATAGTAGACAAAGCTGTGGTGATGTTTTGTCCCACCCATACTAATTTGTCTTTATCTGCTCTGGTATGCAACACAGTATTATGGAAAGCGCAGGTTGGAAATCTGTGGCAATGACAATAAAATACTTCAATCTCAAAGCCTGAATGTTGTTCACAACCCGTTACTTATCCTAAAAACCTCTCATGCCTTTGGTGATTGTGGAATTGCTCCCTCTCCACGGCTAAAGCTGAATCCATTTTTCAGCCATTCATCCATCCATTTTCTATACTGCTTGTCCGAACTAGGATCGCAGGTACTGTATGCTGGAGCCTATCCTTGCTGTCTAGGATAGGCGAGAGGAGGGGTACAACCTGAACTGCTCGCCAGCTAATCGCAAGGCACATATAGTCAAATAACCATTTCCACTCACATTCACACCTATGGACAATTTAGTGACAGGTGTCAAGTATCTGTAATGACTAACAGATAGATTGACCTGACAGAGGTTGTGGTTTAACCTGTTGTGACCCACAACTCTAAACATGGCAAAATTAATATTTAATGCATATTGGCATCTGTACAAACACTACAGACAAGACAACTCATGCCATATCAGTAAATATTCCATAAAATTGCCTCTCATCTTATGAGGAACAGTTGTACAGTTGTAATTGGTTTTGGTGTCTTTAACTTCTGCCAGCCAAGCAATCCTACTTTACACTACAAATCTTGAAAATGAATTACAACAATCCAAGGGTCATCAGTGTACCAGGATGCATGTGATTGTGTCCCTGTTTGGGACTTTTCCCTTCATTTTACTCCCCTCTCGTGCTCAAATGATGGGCAGTGGTGGGGCAAACTGGGAATTGTGTAATTGCTTTTCCTGTCCCTGAAGCAGCCTTCTTACTTGAAATCAAAAAAGGCAATCTCAGTCAGTAACGGTTCAATTAATAATTAAACATGGGGCTTATCTGTGCCATATTTATTTTAATCTCCTCGACAGGGTTGGCTGGACAAACAACATTAGCACTATCAATAAGGCGAGCATTAATATCAGCCTCTAGATTCAAAAACAAATCACCTGACTCATGCACTGCCGGTTCTCGATACCTGGTGACAGTAATAAACTAAAGGTGCATACAGAACATGTATTACGTGGTTCTTTTTCCATATTTTGTGCTCCTGTGCAGAAAGTTAGTAAACACCAGTAGCTGCTCAGTGCTCTGTATAATACTGTTCCAGTTATGTGGTAGTCAGTGAGAAGGTTTCATGAGAAGTAGCCCACTTCATTCTGAAGACCTCTTTGGGAGTCATTTGTTCATCTGAGTGATTTTTTGTCCATTTAGCCAGAACTGTAATCAACTGTAACCAGAAATGTAAATGTAATTAGTCAGTTCTAGACACCCAAACTAATCACCAAAAACCTAATTTATAGAGAATATTAATGAATTTTACATGCAGAAAACAATGCGGAATAATTATAAATGATGAATTGAATGCTCGATATTGGCTTTTTACAGATATCCAATATTGTCCCAAACTTCCTTACCAATATAGATATCGACCGATACCGATATTGGCAGCAGATCTTCTCTCAAACTAATGCCAGTTCAAATATTTTCATTTTTTGGGAAGTCACCTGAAGTTTGTCATGCAAATTGTGATAGGTCTGCTAATCTGGCTATGCTAAACCACTATAACAGCTTTGTTTTCCCCTACATGCCCTCCAGTAAGCTTGCCTGCCAGACACACTCTTCATCTATCCCTGCTCTATTCTAACTGAACGCGGGCAGAAAAACAGATTAGTTGGTCAGAAGGGCAGACTCCATTCAGTCTTTAATAGATGAGAGGCTGCAAAAGGTGAACTACGGCCACTGAAGTTAGTGATACATTACACTGACCTGGCCAGAGGAGAGCTGCCTGTACGAATACAAACAAGTTCTCTCATCTACTTCAATATGCCTGAACTGCCCTCAATCCCCCTGCACCTGACCTTGCTGCTCCCTTTGCACCACCCCCTCTCCCTTCTCTGGCATTCACAATCCAGCTGGCGAAAATGGCATTTCATTTTCCTGAAAGCTTGTACCGCAGGAACATAACGGACTGGCCAAGGTAAGGGATGAGGAGGTGGGGGAGGTCATAACACATTTATTGACATGCAGCAAACAGCGGTGGCAGAACAAAGGCCACTCAGCACCTATTGAGAGAGCAGACCTGCAGACAGGGCGGTTGATTAGCGATTCGACACGGGGACTATGGACTGTGTAGCACATAATGAGAGCCTAGCTCTGAGCCGATGGGGGAAGGAGGCACGTCTGAGTAGAAGAGGGCAGAGGCGGGGTTCCACCATAAAGAATTGATAGCCCACAACAGCAGAGATGGTCTGCATAGCATATGGGCAGCTCCTAAATTCCTAAGCTACAGCATTGTTAATGTGTTTATATAAACAGAGGATAAGCCACAAATCCACTTCCGAGCTAAGTGGTTGATGAATTTTTGCTGCTTGTTTACTTTGATGTCAATTAAGCAAATGGGTCTGACATCACTGACAAGCAGGCGATCTAACGCAAGTCCTTGAACACAGCAGGTACCCAGCGTTCACCTTTCATGTGGCCTCTGGAAAATGTCAGCGGAGGGTCAGATGCGCATGATGGCAGTTGTGTGTGTCTCCTTCGTCTTTCCTTCCTTTGTTCCACTCTTCTAATCCAGTATGTGTGGGCCGGTAAGTTTAATGGAAACAATTTATTAAGTCCGGCTTAAAATGCCATCTGCAGCTAAGCCTCCCAAAGCCGCTAAGCTCCTGGTTTCACCCCGGAGCTTGCTGTGTTCACGCTTACTGTAATGCTCTGTTTAAAATGAGCACAACGGGTCAAAATTAATCAGGATTACAAGGGCACAAATCCACTTCAGAAATAGGTTTTCTACCAATCTTTCTCCTCTGCTATCCCAAAATGCCCTAGGCTTGACTGAAAGGCTGCATACCACGTGGTTTTATGCTACTACCCTGCAGGTATCACGTAGATAGCATGTGCAACCTCAAGTATACAGTTAGCAATAATAGCTGATAAGTAAGTCTGCTGTGCATTAACAAATGCTTGAACTTTTTAAAAAAATCCCATAACTCACAGAAAAAGCCCAATGTTAGCGGCCACTTCGATACGGCTAACCCACAAAGCTGCCTGTGGGCCGCCCCTCTTTCAAGTTTCAGCTCCAAAGCACATACAACATTCAACACGCTCACCAAAAAAATCCAAGACGCAGCCTTGTGAAATGTTTGGCTTAAAAGTTTCTACTGTATGCGTCCTATGCGGAGGTGCCTGTACTTGCTCACTAGCTACATTTAGCTTACCATTCGCCTTCAAGTGAGTGACAACAGTCAACTTTGACCTGCAATTCAATAAGAGTAGCCTTGAGTACTTTTACTTAAAGGTGCCATCCTCCAGGAAATCGATATTTAGCAGGAGGGTTAAGACAGGAAATAAACCAAAACCTCTGTCAGTTAGATAATACTGGCCCTCTGCTGCTTGGTCATAAAAACCAACACAGATAGCATCTAAAAGACCTAGCTCTTGGGTAACAACACCCTCAGAGAGCAGCACGCTTTACTACAGATATGCTTATTTTGCCTCTATATCAGGTTGTCAAAAGACCAGCATTGCAGAGATGACGAAAAGTTAATATGAGAGACAGAAGGCAAGGATGTCTGGGTTTTCCCCCAAACCAGGTTCTGTAAGCATAATTACAGTGTTTTACTGCCACTGATTACAATGTTGGTCTTTCCTCTCTTCTATTAAACCTGAACTGTCTCATTACACTGACAGACTGTGGACGTGTGTGCAATTTGGGTTTAACCTCAAGTGTTTGTACCCATAACTGTGAACCCAAGTAAAGTTCACAAAGGAGGACAATTCTGAGAAACGAGCAAAGCGGGGTAAATCATTGCCTCGAAAACTGCAAGACAAACATCATCACATCATTAAATATGCATGTACGCCATAATGTTTGTGTGCATCTGTCTGAGTGTCTACCAGCCAGCAGCTTGACGTGCCTGGTGATCAGAGGAAAGCAGGCTTTTCATTGGTCCCACAGGATTGTGTGCAAGACCAGTAATGGGACACATACGCCGCATTCTAAACCAGAGGAAAACAGCCTGTGGGCTGTTCTGTAGAACACATACACCCAGAATACACACACCATAAGACAGAAACAAACACTGCCCTCGAGTCCGGAAACATTAAATGAGAGGTATTAAAATGAGAGGTATGATATTTTGTTGCTCATTGTCCTCAAATCACCTCATCAAACAGCTGATTATGTCCCTGTCTCATACTTTCTCACCACTAACTGTAATCTGTCGCCCTTGTATATTAACCAAACAGGATCTTGTTCATTTACAAGACAATTAAAGTAGACTCTAATTAGATTGGGTAAAGGTAATGCCATTGTCAACCTTGTGTGCACATTGTGTGCAAGGGTTACTTAGTTTGCAGACTGACATGGAAAGCTTTTTGTCTTTTTGTGTGTGCATGTTCCAGCACTTTGGTTCTCCACAGAAAAAATATGCTGAAGTGTAGCCATGCCCTGTGTGAGCATGCAGGGCAAATAAGTCAATAGTCAACAGCAGACAACAGTAGTAGTCTAGCCGCCCTATGGAGAACAAACTGAGGCGGATGCAGTCTAGATGCCTGTGAATATTCTTATTCATCCAGGTCATTGTACTCTCAGGGCATTGAATCGATTGTAACTGGAATGTTCCAGTTGTCTTAGAAGATGACCAGAAAGGAGCTGTCCTATCAAGGACATTGTGAACTGAATTGTCTTTGAGCACGAACTGATGGAGCCTGCTCGTCATGATAATCATAACATATCATAATCATAATACTTGTAATGATAACACGGGCTACTGTTCCGGCCGTATGGTCGTCCCTCGCAATATCGTGGTTTGATTATTCCTCCGCAGCGTTTTTTCAGAATGAATTAATTAATTAATGCTCGCTGTTTCGCCGTAGACCACGGTCTATTATTAGGCAAAACATATTGAAATCCAAGTGATAGGTAGTACTCTGGTCACTAAGGGGCAGTAATGACACTAAACATTGAGACATTACCTTACAGTACATTACCTTAACACTGCATGAAGTCATGAAGTTAGCCATGGCATGTCTAACATGATAGAGTGAAAAAAGTTTTGGACTTTTTAAGTTTAGAAGAAATAAATTCAAGGCTAACTTGTTAGCTTGAAGGCTCGCTACCTCTCGAGTCCCCGCAGCATAAAAGTTGTGCAATGTGTTGTAAACAATGAATAATAGGAGTGTAAGGGTGGCTATAGGCTTGGTATTTCATGTCTACAGGGCTCTAATAATGTTAATAAATGAGAGACGACTGTAATTCACTACGAGCTAAAACTCAACTCTGAACCCCCGATGTTACGGCCTGTCCTCCTCATGTCCGGAACACATTTACTGCAACACACACGAGCACGAGTCTTATTTATGTTTTAAATAGCTTATTTTCTCTGATTATGTCTACTATATTGGTTAACACGAGTGTGAAGGTGACAATTGAGGTGCTATTTCATGTCTAGGGGGCTCTAATAATGAACCATATTTAGAAGGTATGTTCTAACTGCAAAATATTTATTTATAAATAAAGAATCCTATTTTGCAGAAAATCCCTTATCATGGTCAGGTCTGGAACCAATTAACCGCGATAAACAAGGGATTACTGTATACATAATTACATGTCCAATGTGCATGTTAGAGAACTATAGGAATTTTCTTAAGGAAATGAGCAGGACCGTGATGCAAAAATAAATATCACAACTGATCACAAAAGGGTCAACAATACATTCAACCCTTTAAGGTATGGTCATTGTAAAACAGTGTGACACAGCCAATAATGGCAATGGGTCTTCTACATTGAAATCATGTATAATCTCTGCTAAAATGGCCATTTATTGCACTGCCCTCCACTTCCATCTCCCTCTCGCTTCGCTTGTGTTAATGGACCTGCTCCCAGGTTATGGCTCCTCAGGGAGACGTGGTCTGCATTCTGCTACCGGAAGTCTGATTGCGCCTCTCCTCCCTTGACCTCCCTGTATCCGCAACTTAACAATTCAACACCCTCCTTGGTATGTACGATTGAATTTTGTGTTTATTGCAGTGCCACAGCAGAACACATACAGTATGGGTACACACACCCGGACCTAGGGGCTGACAAAGCTCTTTCTTTCTTTTTCTTTGGCATCCATTATTGCTCAGGCCTGCTGTCGGAGAGCTTGTACTGCCTGAGGGGAAGTTCCCATTTCTGGGAGCATGTGGCAGAGAGGCTCTAAATCCCCTCTAATGAACAATATGTAAGAGGGCTAAGCCTCTGGCTGTGTCAGCCAGGAAACATTGCTCCATGGCAAAAAGGTGCGCATATGCATTCGCTTGACTCTGTTTATGTCTGCTCATATTTAAATCTATATGACGGATGGAGGATTAGCAAGGGGAGGGGAGATTTGGACTTCTTTGCAAATATATTTGTTGTCATTTGCATGAATCAGACAGTGACGTAAACCCTCGGGAGAACTGACAAAGCAGCAGGCTCTTACCTTTGGGTGTGGTGTGAGAAAAGAGCCTCTCTGATCCTACATCAGACACCTGGAAAAAGAAGAGGCAGAGCTTTAGCAGATTAGTCTATTGAGCTCAGTGGCAAACTCCAGTCAACCCGCTCTCAGATAATTAGGTTATTCATCAAAACCTTAATCTTAAGGCTTATTCAGATAAAAAAAAGGATGATTTAAATGCTCAGAAGAAATGTCTCTGTGCCTAACAACGCTCCCTGTGTACCCGATGGTCCCTGACTTGCTTTTGGTGAGGTAACATTAGGTGGCACTGTTGGGCCACCTGAAAATCCTTAAAAGATGTAACACAAGAACATCAGAAAGGTCCTATGCTGCAGTTTAAATTATTCTGCATATATGCAGGTGTTCAGAAAGATCAATTTTTTAATGCAATTTAAGGCAACACAAAATCCTCAATGACATCAATTGGTGAAGACAGTAACTATGTAACTTGATAATAGAAACCTGAAAATCATCCCATACAAGTCCTTCCATCCATTTTCTATGCCGCTTGTCCTTACTAGGATTGCGGGGTTGTGCTGGAGCCTATCACAGCTGACGCTGGGTGAGAGGCGGGGTACACCTTGGACTGGATCTCAAACATGCATTATTTCTGTATTATTTTCTTATTTTTAGTCAATTCACACGAATCCAGCTCAAGATACTTAAGACAGCACGATATGTAGTCTTTGCTTAAATGTCACAATTCCCGCTAGGCTCTAGTTCCTCCTTTTGTCCGGGCTGCAAAAATACTGTATATCAAGCTGTAAGAACATATGTTCCACTCAACGGGTGCAAGTGCCTTTAACTGCTCTGCTTGTATTTTACGTAGCACAATGGGAGCATATGTAACAAATGAACAGTGAATCAGAGTGAGCACAAGAGAGACAGAGGCAGAAAGAGAAGGCAAACGATTTTGTAAACACAGATGGCCGTCCTTGGCATCACTCTTAGTTGTTCACAAGTGTTTTGAGGATGTCCTCTTCTCTCCAACAACTCCCAGTTTCTCCAACACAGCCACTGTGTCGCGCTTCTCCGCACTGTTTGTCTCTGTGTGTGCTTTGTCTCAGCGCTAACCACAACAGTACCCAAAATAAAGCTGTGTGAACGCAGCACTTTGCTTTGCTCCAGCTTAAAGGCACATTATCATCACATAATGAAAGTTAAAATCTTGAAGAGATACCGCATACATGCTAACATACAACTCAGCTACACTCCAAGTAATCTCAAAAACGGGGAGAAGTTTTAAATATTTAAATTCAAGTTACAGCAGGAAGAAAGGGGTCAATCACACCTTGAGTTTGCCTGTGATTATTCATCCATCTCAGGGCATTGAATCGATTGCAACTGGACTGTTCAGGTTGTCTTAGAAGACGTTTGACAGTTCATGCTGAAAGCCTTCTTAGATGAGACTGACTGTTCTACCTACCCTATCTAGGTAGATAGGACTACAGCTGTCCTATCCAAGGAATTGTGGGCTTGAGCCATCCTATCCAGTCTGAACATGAACTGATGAAGCCTGCTCAGATGAGATGAGCTCTTCTATCAATCCTATCTTTCTAGATAGAACTAGTGTTGTCCTATCTAGTGAATTATGGGCTAAAGCTGTTCAAGCTACTCTTTGAGCATGAACTGATGATGTCTATTCGAATGAGACTAGCTGCCTTATCCATCCTATCTATCTAGACAGCACTAGAGCTGTCCTTTCTCGGTAATTGTGGGCTAGAGCGCAAACTGATGAAGCCTGCGGCAAAATGTCTTCCAAGACAACCTGAACATTTAATCCCCTGATGCGATTCAGTGCCCTGAGAACTGTCTAATTTTCTCATGATTAGAGGAACATCCTCTAAATTGAGACATTTTCAGTTTCCCTCTACAGTAGATAAGAAAAAAAAGACTATGAAGGAAAAGACAGGATTGCCCTTTTCCATTTTGCCAGAACCAGGGTACCAGGCTACAACACAAGCTCTTTTACAGCGTTGGACTTCAGTACCAAGCCTCAGCACTGAAGCAGCATAACCTCAGCATTGAATTGTGGCCCTGGAGGAAAAAATCTGGGCTCAGATTGGAGCTTGTCAAATGAACACGGGAGCTCACTCATACAAAGGCTGGATGTAGCACAAGGTTACAAAAACAGGGTAGGGACTGCCAGAACTGGCAATAACAAGTGTTATGACTGCAGCGGCTATCCGGAGAGCACTGTAGACACGACAAGTCACAGTTTGTCATGTGGCAAAACAACCTTATTGTGATCTTTTTGAGCTTGCAGTTTTATATTCTTCTATAGTCAACGGATTCCAAGCAACATCAGCAACAACCACTGAGGGTTTAATATGGTGTTTTGAAACTGCCAAGACTGCATGAGTCAGTTGTATAATTTACAATTACAAGGTCGGCTTACAAAAGGCTTTTAAAAAAGGTATGTCAAAGCACAGCCTTCATTTGGCCTGCTGCTGTTTGTGTAGAACTTTTTTAGTTTTGCGTGTCAAGTTGACATTTTTCACCAAGCTGACAATTGCAGTGGCTTGCGGTTGTGGTGAACAGAGGTCATGAACAACAAATTCTTCTCACTCTCTTTGAGACATAAATGAAAGTACAGCCTAGTTCTTTGGAAGGGATCTAGGAAAATTAACCATTTAAAAATACTAAAAGGGAAAATTCAAGCAACATTGCCCAGGAGCCAAAAACCCTTGGAGTGGGCCGCGGGAAGTCTGACCTTTTTGTGGGCCGTCTGCTATTTGAGCCTGGGGCTTCAGGGGTCTGGCCTCCTCTCTAGAGGGCCGTCAGTAGGCCTCAGCTTTCCTTCCCTATTCTATTCATTAGCCATGCTTTATGATTCAGCTTCCTCTGAGCCACACAAGAGCTCCCTGAGGAAAGAGGCTGCTGGAGAGATGGAGAAAAAAGGGAGCAAGGCTCAGGGAGGGGAGAAAAAAGCAAGAAGGAGGTCATAGGGCCCAGCCGGGGCCCAGCTCTCAACAGCTGTGAAAGCCTCCCGTTTCCTTAGCAGGCGTGAAAGGAAAGAAGGGGGGGACGAGAGGGAGGGAGGGTAGCAAGGGAACCGGGCCAGAAAACCCAGCTTCAGAGCGCTAACTTGTCTAAGTGCCACATGCTGAACTACAATTCCCAGATTTAGGGATTGCCAAATAACAAATTACACTGCTGTTTGTTTTTAACCCCCCCACAACTTCCCAGAACACCACTGACTTATTGGCACCATAAATCGCTTGATAATAGCAGAGAAGAAGAGTCCAAGTGTTTACTACAGCCGCGAGTACATTTGCTGACAAGAAGCACTTTTTCTGCACATTTTCCACGTCTGCATCACTTGTACTGAAAGTCATTGCAAGCTAATCAATTTAGACAATCTGACACATGGCTAATTGCTTTTTGGAAGTATTAAACCACTGCCATGCAGAATTATTGCACAAAGGGCCGGCTGACTGAGGGAGGGCGGCATAATCACTTGAATGACCTTCAAGGCATGAATTTATGAAAAGCATTGATCAGTTAAACCCGTGATTTCACCAAGACAGAAAGGTCAGCAATTACACAGATTCAATTAACCCCATTTTGTAAAGACTGCTCAGAGACTAATTTCTCTCCGCCCACAGAACACCTCCCTCCCTCTTCACTTTAAATCACAACATTCCCAAGCTTTCCATCTACCTTGCATGCCTTGCATACCTTGGAGCTGAGCAAATCATCTCCTCTCCGCAGCCAGAGTTTAGGTAAAGGCAGACTAAATAAAACCAAGCATGTACAGCTCATGCACTCCCTCCTCTCGTTGGCCGAGACTTGATTTTAACACACAGGCTGGCAGAGCCATTGCAACAGCTGTGGTCTGAAAACAAAGAAACCTGTTAGAGGGCTTTGTTGTGCGCTAATGCCTGCAACGGCTATATTTATCATTTAGTTTGGACGCATTTGACACATTTGCTATCGTCTTGACAGATTGCTGTGGGACAAGTGGTAAGGCGGCTAATCTTAACACTTACACACCTCAGTAAAATAAAGTCACACAAAATGTTATGGAAACCGATTAACAACTGATTGTTTGAAGTAAATTAGGGATGCTCCAATCAGGGTTTTATGCTGCCGATTCCGATACCGATCAAACAGGGCTGAAATCAGCCAATACCAATTTAATGGATTCATTGTAAATTTTTCGGTTTATTTATGATAAGTGCTATTAGCTATATGGTATGAAAAAAGGAACTATAACATCACCTTAATTTGAAACTTACAGAGGATGAGACGCCTTCTTTAAGGAGACTTTGGATGTGACAGTGCAATGGTGGCGCGCTAACAGGACTTCCTGTTGACTTCCAGTTCTAGTCACTATACTCTGTCAAGTGTTCGCCTTTCAAATGCTGTATTAAAATTAAAGCTTTTTAACGTGCTACCTACCGCAAGATAGTTTTCGTGGCATGTGTTGGTAGTTAAGTTCCACACGGCAGACATGATGTTTTTGTTTTGGCACGCCTGCACACTGTGAAAGAAAGTGGGAGGAGCACGATGCCCAAGACGTTAGTTAGGGCAAGACACTACACTGCACGCATGGACCGCTGTGGGCTGCATAGTACTAGCCACAGGTGGTCGGCTTTTGTGATCGATGTTGAAAGGCATTTATCAGCATATGGCGATCACGTGATTTTCCACAGAAATTGGCCGATACTGATTGGTGGCCGATCGATCGGAGCATCCCGAAAATAAACTCGACAGATGTACTGTGGAAGTCCCAAGCTCTAATACAAATGTTAATGTTGACAATGATGTCATAAAAAGGTACGTTAGTTAACCACGATTAATATTAACACATAAAAACACTACGTAACTCAGTCTTAACATTAATCATACATGACAATACAGAGGTGTAATACAGAGGCGCAACACACAACACACAAGGGTAAAATGAAGTGAACAACCATAAAAGGTTCTTTCTTTACTTCTCTCAAATAATTCCTGCACAATTTTTTACTTCTGGTTGTTCTTTTAAGATCCCTTGTAGGGATTGGTCCTTATTTTGGTATAAGTGCCATAAAAATCCACAAAAAAGCCAAAGCAAAACAAAAATGTGCCGAGATAATCCTTTTGCTGTTTGCTGATGTGAGGTCTTGTGATAATACAGGCCAAGGCTGTATAAATGAGGCTGGTTTGGTTGTATTATATAAGTACAGGCAAGGCAAAAAACATTGGCATCTTTGGCCAAAAACATTTCTGGCTGTATTTTGTTCGTGTGAACCATCTCAGACGTGTTGAATTTTTTAGGTTGTTAGGAAAAAGACACACGCACGCACTTCATTTGTTTCCCTGCATGGCATTTTATCACTGTCAGCTTCCTCCTTCACCTCGGTTCTTCCAATTTTCCATTTTCTGTCACTTTAAGTAGTGAGTTCCATATCTTAAAGGTATAAACACTTATAGGGTCCTGATGTACTATTATTGCAGAAATTGGTTTTGGACATTCACTCTCATCAATCTTACAATAAGAGCGCCATATGTGTATGCACATTTAAAATAGGGATGCAACGATCCACCTGTTTTCACTTCCGATACGATAACTGAGTTTGGATACCGCTACAATTTTGATACCAGTGCTGTGTTTGCTTTAATCTGCAACCACGCCAAAACAATATCAAAAAATGTATCCACACACACAAGCGTTAATCCTGACAGTCAGACAACACAGAACTTTTAACATCGCACATTACCTCGGGTCGCTACTAGGCATGGGCCGGTTACCAGTGTCAAGGTATACCACCGTATGAAAAACTCCCGGGTTTCAAAACCACTAATATTGTCCGTTAAATTGTTCTCATGGTAGAGAAAGTGGAGGTCCAGCGCGGCTACTAAGTGGAAATACGGTTGGAACTGGACTTTAATGTGCCGAAACCACAGGCATGAGATGTATTGCCAAAAGCCGGGCAACTTAACCGTCACGGCATAGATAGCAATGACGTTAGCTGCCTCGTTAGCATCAAGCGGCGCCGGTGTGACGAGACGTGGGCCCTAGTTTTACATCTTGTAGCGTGTGGATTTAGTGTGGATTTCATCAGGATTTGCAGCTATCAAACTCGTGTAAGCACGTCACAATAAGTACATTTTTGGCATGTTAACGTAAATATCATAAACTATTAAGTCATCGTCATCATTTAAGAGCTTGGTAATCACTTATTGGCACGACATGTCACAGGGTAAAACATATAGTCAATATCAAAATACACTAAGATAGCATTATTTTGTGAATACATTGTACTCACGTGAAAGATTCCTTCAAAAGGGATACACAGTTAGAAGATTTACTCTGTTTATTTGTTATTGCAGTAGCGCGAGGTGGCAGACCGGTACAGCCGCACTGTTGTCATCGTCGTCTGTTGACATATTACTCACGTCGAGGGTTGATTCAGATTCAGAACGAGACAGGGGGCGAGGATAAGTGGTATAAAACATTTACTCTCCACCGAACAACAAGCAACAACCACTTAGCAACAGTCGCTACATACAATCACATGACCCGGAAACGGAAGTGAAACTTGCTGACACAAGGGAATGAATAAAAACTCCAAAACACTTGTGGACACGTTGTGACCTGCACAATCACAACAGTTTGAAATCATAATGTAACATTACAAAATCTCTGCAGGTGGTATCGACAATTTCCGATTTCTGTGAATTACTTTGGTATCGGAACTCGACCCCGATCGCTACGTTAAAATAAATGATACCAACAGTGTGCAGCAATAGTCTAATGGTCTAATCATGATTCTGAAATGAGTTTGTTTGCATATCCACTGTGATCAGCAGTGATGTGGTAAAAGCACATATCAGGCTAACACGAGCAGGGGGCCCGGATTTTCTTTGTTCATGCGGGAGTAGCTCAGTGCTTCAATAAACACTTTTATCAGCACCCACTCAGGGCCCTCAACTACTGTCACCCTTTCACCTCAGACATTCACTAATGCTTCTTTAGCGATGAACTCCCCATTAGCCATGCACAGCGAGCCTGCAGACTTGGGTCTGCTGCAGAAGACACCAAATTAATTATCTCCCGAGCATTTAACCTCACCACAGTTCCAGAAAACTAAATGACCTCCCGAGCTGACGGTTGTTTATTAGAACCCACAGCAGTGCTTTGCGTTGCCGAGGAGAGCATCTACCCCACCTGTACCTCCGATTTCAACCAACCGCTAACAATTCCACCACGTCTGACTGCTTTTCCTGAGCAGGTGCGGGCCAGCGAGATGGCAGCCTCCCAGTGAGCAGGAGAGGATGTACAACATAATGAGCAAAAAGACAAGAAATCTCCCACGCAACTGTCAGCCAACGGATACTTGCCTCAAGTGGAGCATCATTAAAATGATAATGAATTCCATAGCGATCATGGAGAATGAATTGGCCTCCCTCTGCACACACAAACCTCTTTACACTTAGCCCAGGGTGGCATTTTCATAGCCACATTTTACATAGCGTGTACAGCACGGGGCCAGAGTTGACAAATCATGTTCGCCCTCGCCTTAGCAACAGACATACGAAAATGAATGTCGAGCGAGGAGCGGAGGGGGTTGGGGGTGGGGGTGGTTGTGGGGCGGGGTGCGCTTGAGCTTTGTGTAAAATATTACCCTGCGTCTCGTTTACCTTCCTCCCTCCCTGAGCTGTGCGACAGTTGCTTGCCCTTATCAAGGCTGCCTGTCAGTATTGTATACAAATTAGCGGTCTATCAGGGGAATGCAGAGGCCTGTTTCATCTCGCTGCGGTAGACAGAAAGGGTCACAAATCAGCGACGTAGAAGGCTCGCAGCTAGCATGAAGCAGATAAGGAGAAATGAAGAAAATAGGACAAGACCTACAGTATTTCACTGAAGAGGATCCCAACATGGCAGAACATAGCAAAGGATCGTGTAAGGACAGAAACAAAATCACGTAGAAAACATGATGGCAAGAATATTGTAGAGCTGTGGGCAAATCTACTTCTATTTGTTCAATCGCAAAGACAGACTTCCTTCTTTTGATGGAGGGACTTCAATACCGGAACGTAAGATTATATTCTGCAAAAGTTGAATCGAGGCAACTGAACTCTTCTTGAAGTTGAAGTTTCGCCTTTAATGCAAAAGCCTTCTTCAGTTTTTTTGGATTAAAGGTGTCGGTTTTACGGTCTTACTACAAAAAGAACGGTGTTGCAACTAACAATTATTTTAATAGTCGATTAACCTAAACCTTTTTCTTTCGATTAATCGAGTAATCGGTTGGACCTTAAATACAAACAGTTAGTGGTTTTGTCCGCAACATATCAAAAAAGAGGCAAAAATGTTGATCACTGTTTTCCAAAGTCAAAGCTGCATGTTTTTGGATGGGGGAGGAAACCAAGGTACCCGGAGAAAACCCATGCACACACAGGGAGAACATGCTCTTCCCAATCTCCAGGCTGTTACTGTGTTGGCCAACATGCTAACCACTAGACCACGGTGCAGCCCCAAAAATGACCAGGTTTTGAACCCCAGCTGTTGTGCACCATGAACCTGCGGTGCTATCAGCAGAGCCATCCAACTGGCCAAAAACAATCAATTTGACAATCATTTTTGCAGCTCTAAAGAAGGGCCAAGTTGCCTCGATTAAACTTTTGTGGATTACCATAACCTTTATTACTGAGAATTGACACAGACTTGTCACAATATGACCGGAAATTGTAATATTTGCGGTAGCACATAAAATTAGTACAGTGTATCCGCACATCTTTGCGATTCAGCATTCAGGGCCATGCAAATTGGTTGATTTTTGGTCAAAAAAAAAAAAAAAAAAAGATTATTTTCCCCTGAAAATAGGCAAATTTTTCCACCAAAAAACAGATATAATTCACCTTAAGTCGGTAATATTTATAAATACGGGTAAATTGTACAGCAGATTGATTACGTTCATTTTGTCTTCTACTGTAATAGAATGAATGTTCAATCTCTTATGTTTGAAAAACCTTTATAAGTTATGTTAAGTAAAACCTTTTACCTTGACATGTTTCAGCCGTCATTTGCAGTCTTCTTCTGAAGGGTCAGTTGGCCACTGTGACGTGGCGTTTATTAGCTGTACTTCCAAGGCTGGCATTTCAAACTACCAGGGTCAATAGGAAAGTTCATCATAAAGTTCCTGCGGTGGAAAAGGGGCTCATGTCTTTTCGCACTGCTCGGCGGCCGTAGAACCAACCATAGATGCTGTGAGACGTGCTAACCCGTGACTCCAAATCATGTGTTCTATCAATCATTATTATCATTCATTAGTGGTGAGTACCTACACATTTGATCATTTTAAGTGTGTTTAATAAGGGTGTGAGGCATATTTAGAGCTTTAACCTTGATTTTGCACCGTTATAGCTTCCGTTGCTGGTAAACAATGACAACTGAAGAATTCTGGAGCTGAATCTAATTTAATCCCTGCAGTCACTTTTATTGCAAATGTTGATACAAAATCTAAGGCAAATGCTAACATCATGCTAGCATGAGGGCTTGGACGGGTAGGGGCGGGCCCTGTGTTAAAAATAGACATTTTCATGGGCGTATCAATTACATGTGTATTTTCACCATTCGCTGATATGCATGGAACAGTAACTCTTGCAACAACACCTCTATTATACTTGCACAGCCCCCAGTATTTTAGCAAATACTAATTTAACAACAAATCATTTCTATTCATCTGTGGGATTAAGACTGACACTTGAACATCCCTTGCACACTCTTGATTGGGTGGACCAACTGACAATCTACACACTCACCCAAACTGACCCCTGCTCTCACATGCCATGCTGACTGCTCTCTTATTAACTAACATTTGTGAAATTTTAAGGCGAACACGCTCTCACTTTTGTCCTGTTAAGTGAACCTGAACATGTTAATACCAGCAGAGACAAAACAGCTGCGAAGGGCTCTCATTAAGTGGCATAATGCAATGAGGCACAGACTAAATTACGGCAATAAAAGCCAACAGACAAATCATCTCTACCATCACAATCCATTTAAGTCAATTAATACAACACCGCATCCAAGCTCAGTGGCTTAAAAGCATGTGTGCCTCTTCTACTTAGTTTAGGGGGAAGGGTGTGCTCAGCAGGAGATTGAATCAGTCACATCTCTTAAGTTTAGCTCCGACTAAAGTAGGTAGTGATTCACACCGTGCGCGTTCGGAAATTAGTGCTCGATCTGTAATTATAAACTGTAAAAATACCTTTTTTGTTAGAAGTTTGGAGTGCAACCAAAAGTGTTGAAAAAACAATTTCAGTCCACATGGAAATGCATTCACAGGCTTTTGAGCACACATTACAACAACAGGTGAGACGTTGATCTTTTACCACCAGGCCATTTCAGCCAATCAGAAAGCTGAGAGCAATCATTTGCGGAAAAAAAGGGCAAAATGAATCATGTGTGACTGATGCAACATGCTAAATGAGCCCACCTTATAATTTCACTGATTGTGTTATTCCAGAGTCATACTTCGCACTTTAATTTGTTCTTATTACAGATGTTTTTGCCACATAGAAACACGCAGCTTTCAAAATTGTATTGTTGCCAGCATTATTTAATTGGATTCTTATTTCAGAAAGCATTAAGCGGCAATTACACATGCACGCATTTTGACATTTTCCTGCAATTTGCTGTGGCAATACGTGCCAATTATTTATTTACATTTTTGCATTCTGTTTATGCATACAATACGCACTTAGCACCCAATTTGCGACTGAAATGGTGCACATTGGCAAGAACTTACCACGCTCCCGCATGACTTATATACACCTTGTCACGTACTGTTTACATCTAGTGCACGACAACAGTACACGCGACACACATTGTTCCCGCATGGATATGCATTGTCACCACCGCTTCCCGCATTAGTGAAGCAGTCGTGACATTATTTGGTCCCGCTGTGTCCCGCGTGACCACATGCAACAGCAGGTATCACCCCACCACTGTAAAAACTAAGGCAGCGTATCCATTATAGTAACTTAATTAAATACATCCTTACAAAATAAAAATCTAATATATTGATTTAAATTAAACTAGTTGAGAACTTTATTATTATGAGTTGTATTAACTTAATAATGCTGGTAATTGCATCCATTCTTTTTCTATGCCGCTTATCCTCACTAGGGTCGCAGGTATGCTGGAGCCTATCCCAGCTGACTTCGGGCGAGAGGCGGGGTACACCCTGGACTGGTCGCCAGCCAATCACAGGGCACATATAGACAAACAACCATTCACTCACATTCATACCTATGGACAATTTAGAGTCACCAATTAACCTAACATGCATGTTTTTGGAATGTGGGAGGAAAATCATTTTCAATAATATACAAAAGTAATTGGATCAACTTCATTTTTAAGAGCAATAAACTTTAAACTCATTGAAACGTCCAAATATTAAGTCCATCCAAGACAAAATTGCTCTTGCCCGAACATAAAAAGATCATTCTTCCAATTCAATTTAGGTTGTTCATTGAACATCATTTTTGAAGATCATTACTTAAAAATATTGATGCAAATCATTGGGTTAATTTTTTTTCACCGAGGCAGTGTATCATTTTTTGGAGTGTAGCTCCATTAAGTGCCCTATTGCAAGGTGTTGAACTCCGGAGACGAAGCCCATGCGATAAAGGAAGGTAAGTCTATATTTTCTCGCAGCTGCTCGTAGGGAATGTGCAAACTAGAAAAAAATAGAAAAAAAGAGACAGACAGTGTGGGATTTGCTGACTAGAAGACATCGCTTTCATCTCTTTTTAACACAAGAGAGATCCGAGAGGCTACAAAAATGACTTGCTAATTCCCCCCGAATTGCTCCAAGACTTCGTGTGAAACGTTAAAATAAGAAACTCATTGTTTGCACATACCTGTATAGGTTGTGGTGTGTTGCCGTTGCATTAAGGAGTAGTTCACAGAAATGATGCGTGCCACAAATTTTGAACGTTTCAAATGTTTCTTTGCGCACTGGCTCGCAGCCTCGCACTGTTAACACATACTTCACACCTGTTAACGACCAATTACTTCTGTAATGTATTTCTGAAACGGACGTTGTGCTTTTGCACATGCACGTCACTTCCCGGCCGCTATGCGCTAACGTTGAAAAGTTGAATTTTTTGGTAATATCAACGACCACTTAAAAAAATTTGATTTTAAGACAAAATCCGAATTGGGCATCATGCCCTGCAGTGTGAGCGCAGCCAAAGTGTGTGCAAGTGTAAACGAGGCTTAATCCTTCTTACTTGTTGATCGTAGGAGAACATACGGGTAGATTGTTTCTAATGGCTTTTGTTGAGACAAAATGTTTAATACTAGACAATAAAAGTAGTAAAAAAAATAATACAATAGATAATAAAAAGTAAATATGACACTTTTTCTATAACTTACATTGCATATTGCAGTATTTGTCTTATTTTGCACAAACAGTGCTTATTTGTGAAATGCATCCAGTGGCATCACAGTGAAAGAAGCATACGTAATGTGACCTGACATTAGTTAGGGAAGAGCTGCTGTCAATATTGGTATCGGTCAATATAGGTACTGTATCTGTAATTAAGGGCTAGACAAAATCAGGTTATCGGTAAGAAAGCCAATATCGAGCATCTCTAAACATCACACAATGCAATGTCATCAACAGGCAAACTGAAACTTACTTAAATGGAGTTTTGCAGTAAAAAAAAAACGTTTTTAGTGACATCAAATGATCAAAATATAAAACGGTAGAATATTAAAAGTGTCCAGAGATACAGGTTATGGGACACCACACTTTACACATTGACAGCGCTTGCTCTGCTCAGCATACCACAGCTGACTGTGGAATGGGAGTAGCCTCCTTCCTTTTTTAATATCCTAGATATGTGCCAGCAGCGAAATGAGCCACAGGTAATCTCTCTGTGGAATTAAGGAGCCGTCCAGCATTAGTCCCTGGCTGCGCCAAAAAAAATAAAAAATAAAAAAAAATGGAGCAACGATGGCTTGCCCGTCCAGGTTTCCTAGCAGCTGAGATAGCAGATAGCTCATCACTGCTCACCGATTGGCTGGTAAACAGCGACAACCAAATCCCAGCTCTCTCGGTGATGCTGCGAGGAGCTCGGATTGCACAGGTCACACTGTCCGAATAACCACATCATACACTTCCTGTAAAGCCTTCTCTCCCCGCTGTCGGTGTGGGCGGCACATTGTTGCATTACAAGGCTTTGTGGACATTATTGTCCGAGGCAGGATAACAAGACTGGCAAATCATTTCAAAAACAACTTTCCTCGGTGCACTCGGAATACAGCACTGTTGTTGCTGTGGAGAGAATCCTACAGGAGATAATAATAATATTCCTAGTCAGAGCCTTAGCAGCAGTGGAGCTGCCATCAAATAGAGAGATACACATCATTCTGACTCGCCCACTGTGACATAATCACCCTGCGGAGAGCTGCAGGCAAGCTTGGTAGGCAAACCACCTCTCACTGCAGCTTGTTAAGAGAAAGGTGGCTTTAAGCAGAGTGCTCAATCGAAACTCCGATTGAACTTGTCTTTTCTTTTCTCCCACTTCATCTGAACAATGTTGAGGTTAGTCATAGACCACCTCGAGCTATGCAAGTTACATTTTCCCTTTCTTCCTCTCTCTTAAGATCGCGTTGCGCTTTTGACTTGGATGAATTTACCATGAGGGCAAAGAAAACAAACTCCGCAGGATCTTAAATAATGCAGTGATAAAAAGTGGTGACCCTCCTTACCTCAACCCACACACTCTGGAATTTCTCCTCCTCTATAAGGCAGCACAGAATGAGAGGAAAAGCAAGTGCTGCACAGAAATGTGTGGTATTAAATTTTTTTTCTTCTTTTTTCTCCTCTGGGCACGGACACCTTTAATGAAAAGAGCAGTTGGGAGGAAGCAGATCTCTCCTGTACCATATAAGTGATTTGAGCAATATGAATCACTTCCCAGATTCAAAAACACTTTAATAAAGGCTGCAAGACTGCACAACATTTACTCAAGGTACTAGAGCAGACATGGACCAACTACGGATGTTCCATATTATTATTTTTTTAAACCTATCAAAGCTGTAAATGGCAACTGGTTTGCAATGCTATTTTTTAATTACTGTAAGTCTCAAACTATCAAAATTATTCCAATGGTTTCTGAAGCGAGAGACTCTGCATTTCCTAGTGATATTCAAGTCATTACGGTAATCATAGAGACTATGTCACAGCAGTTCCAAGAAGACGAGGCTTTGATAGAACGTGGAGTGGGTGGGGGTCTGTGTCAATTACGCAAGCTTTCTCCGAGAAATTTCTGCAGTAAAAGGGATATTTTATGTTTTATTGGCGCTTGTCGCTTTTTTGCTGTGTTTCTCCTTGGTTGCAAAACATGTCGAGGAAGTCGTCTGGGAAGTAGACAAGGAGGGACATTTACATTTTCTTGATATTTACTGTTTTATAGTTCATAATTCATATTGTAAATCCCACATCCTTAATTCATGTATATTCTGAGGGTCTTGGTTAAGGGTGTCAAATTAGAGCATTAATTGAAATTAATTATAGTCTGTTGCTGTTTTTGTATGTGAGTTGCCTATTTATAAAAGCCATTTTCATGCACTGGGCTTTTTGTGCTTGAGTTGTTGGGTCACACCCTGACGTGGACATTTATTGGCTGTCATTGTGTTTGGGTTTATTTAGCATCAGCTGATAGGCTACCATTGTAGTTGAGAGGGCAAGGTGAGGAGCGAGGAGTAGCCAAAATTCACAGTATTTTGATCCGCTAAAATGATATGATGAATTTAAATGAGAATACCTTAATTAATTTAGGTTAATTACGTCACTTAATTACACATCATAATTAATCTCTCAGTGTTTGACGCTCTTGACAGCACTCGTCTTAATCAGTCAAAACCTGTAAAATTAAATTCATTTTTCTGAGGTGGTCTGTCATTACAACATATTTAGCATGCAGCAATGCGAAGCAACCTCCAGTTGTTTAAAGTGCTCATGAAAAAAGAGACCCAATCACATACAGCAGATTGTATAACACTTTGCAGCTAAAATAAGGCAAATAATTCCAGATGGACAGTTACAATTGTAGGCGTTAAATTATAAATCCTTTTAATAGAGGTTTTTTTTTTTTCCAATGTGGCCTGTGAGTCAAAACGTTTTCCCACCCCTGTCCTAGACACTCCTAAACCAAACATGAGATACCCGTGACCTTTCAGCTTGGCTCACGTCTGAGGTCACATTTCACTAGTGCAGTGGGGAGTGTGAAGCTGTTGATGCTGGTTTAAGAACCATCATCTCTCTTTAACTACACAAGCAGCTGAAATGAAACTGAGGGCATTTAGGAGTTCTACTCATATGTCAACCGCAAGCATGGACATCGGCCGGGGACATCGGCACTGAGGATCAATTCAACCGCTTGTCATGGGGAGGAATGAATGGGTGCTAGTGGAGGGCAGAGGGGGCAAGTGAGGGAGTGGAAAAGTGTAAATGGGGCAGGACAGGACTGGCATCTTGAGCCAAATGTCCTCTTCGTTTAACACCTCTATCCCCTTGTCCACCCACCCCAAAGGCACATTATCCACCCTGCTAGCACAAACAAACAGGGTATGTACTATATAAAGGCGTCTCAGACCTCCAAAGCCCTAGGTCATGCTGGAAAGGGATGTGGCACGTTAAGTGGAATTTACTTTTGATGCAGACATCAGGCCTCAGGTTTCTGTTGAGTGAAACCCAAGCTGCTCCATGCAGGGCTGGACAGGACTTTCATTGCACAGGCAGTCACTTCTAGAAATACCTTCCCTGCTCAATTGCCTTTCTAAAGGTGGACCGGAAGGTTGTTGGGGGGGAGTGTTTATTTTCAGTTTAAGTGTCTCTTACTGATAACTACAACATCGTCTGCGTCCGGTATTTGACTATTGTTGTAAAAAAGCTTTGTCATCAAATCGCTTCTGTGACATGACACAGCTCTTGAGCTCCTCTGTCACTGACAGTCCAGATGTGGGACTTAATGGGAGGTGGGTGTTAGTGCAAAAATAACCATGATGACATATATGTGGGACATGCCAGGAACTTTTGCTTTGGAAAGGAAGGGGTGATGAGAGGCGTTCTGAACAACAAACTTCTTGTCAATGCAGCAGAAGCTTGTTTAACACCAACAACCCAACGCACAGTGACCTTGTGTGAAAGCTTGTGGCTTTTCACTTTGCACTTTTTGCTTAACGACACGCAAATTTTAACAATATGATTGATGTTTTTTTAAATAAAATGGTGATTACTCACTTTAACTGCTGGGAATAGTAAACATAGACTTTCTCAACTCTGTGAGAACACTACAATTTACTGCATCCTTACTAAGAGCTGCACTTCTTCTATGAGAACTGTGTAAACCCACTGGCTGTTACGACAACCATTAAGCGCCTGTAGAGAAATTTCTAAACACAAATGCCTTAGCACTTAGGACAGAAGGCCATGATAAGGACACATTTGCAGATTTATGAGCAATCACTGCTAAGACGACAAGGACAAGTTGTCGGCCTTGCCTAAAGTACACAGAGCATCAATTGCTTATTAAATTTAGATTCAAATATAATGAAGCCAGTGAATGCAACTTTGTCTTACATACAACTCATTAAATTATGCAAGTGAAAAAAAAAAACAACAAGCCAAGAACGTTCCTTGGAGCACTAATATACTTTTCTAGGGCTTGTTCGTGTTGGTAAGAATGAATATCTTAGCACTTGTTAAAAGCTTTGTTATTCTTTGGAGTATCTGCATATGAGCACACTAAGTTACCAAAAAGGATGTCAAACCATATACACAAGACAGGCGTTTTCTCTTCTCTGGTTTGTGGGTTCCAATGAGTGTATATGTACATAATGCATTGCAAAGGATTTTTTTTTAAATTGTTTTTTAATGCAGGAAGGAAAAACGCATAACTAAACTGCTAATTAACACAATTCACCAAACCAATTCTGTTCGTTAATAAAATATTTTCACAAAATGACACTACAGAATAATTACACTATTAAGCTTCCTCTTAATAGAGGAGCACTGAGTAGTCTGCATTTGCATAATGTCAACTGCTCTACCTTTTGGTTGGTCTGTTTAAACGAGAACTATCCATTGCTTTTGCATCCCATGCCCGTATGACGCACACTCACCAACTGCTTGCCCTACTGCTGTCTCCGCTGGTCACAGTGAATGTACACTGAAGTACTAGAGGAGCATTATCAACCTCAATAATGTTGAATTTTTACTATTTATTCTTATTCTTTATTTTGAATTGAATTGATATTTTTTTGTATAACATTATATTATTATATTATTGCTCAAATAGGAACAAAAACGTTGCCTTCCTACTCAGAAACACATTGTTGCCATGCAAGTGCGTGGCCAAAACGACACCACAAGTTTGATGCATTTTTATTTCAAATATCTATATCCATAAACAGCCCTTGAGTGTTAAAGCCAGGATAGTAAATGGTATGAAATAACTGTGCCATTTAGAAAAATTCTGCTTGTTTATTTATAGGACTGCCTGGCAAACTCCAACTTCATTTCAATGCCTGCACTTTGAGAAATAGTCAGCCTCACTCAGGTGCCTCCTGTCTATATTTGAATAAGTCGTGCAAACATTTGAAGTCAAGGCAGCAGCTTGTGTGCTCAAGTAGTCTTTTCTCATATTTAAGAGAATCCTTGGATTAGTAGTTGGTTTAGGCTCCAGGGCCTCTGCAGAGCATGTGACTTATTCAGAACAGAGAGGAGAAGTATGTTTGCATTTCCTGTCTGCCTTTGCTAAAGAAGCGTGTGGAAAGATGAAGAATGTCTCTGTAAACATATACTGTAGTTCCTCATAAAAAAGGTCACCGTTAGAACCAACAGGACCGAGACCCATTTTTCGCAGCAAAAATGAACTTTCTTTTTATAGACCTTCTATTAGATAAGACATCCCAAGTGCAAGGCTGGATGCAGTAGTACAAAGCTCAAGTCATGCGTTATTTATAGAATTCCTTTTTTTCCAACGCAACACAGTCAGCAAGCGACTATGACTGCAGCTCGATGATTTTTACCAGCTCCATTTACAGTTTCGGCTATAAATGTTTTATGCAGGTGCTTGAGTTCATCCCAGCATTGGCTGCCCAGCTGACATTGTGAACCTGCGTGGAATCCCACCTCATGCTACTCACTTTGGCGTGTACCAAGTGTGCTTTGGTACAGCTCCGTAATGGTTCTTTGAGCAAACAAATCTCTACATAGGCTGTCGAGCATGATGACAGGATCCTGGTGGGATGCCAGTGTCAGGAGGCAAGGACTCCTCGTACAGCCGTCCTATACTTAACACAGAATACCATTTCACATATTATTGCAATGGCTGAAACAGATGTCTTGACATGTGTCAGTTCTGTAACAACTGCTGACAGTTTCCACCATAAAAATACGCATGCTGCATGTATGGACGTCCACTGAATACAGGCAGCCTCCTTTGTTATTTTCCATCCTACTGTCCTGATATTCCATCCATTATACTTGCATTCATATACAGTACCATGATGATTGTCAATGCCCATACCTTGCAAACAGGCAGCCTATCCCTTATATTTTCATGGGGGTTACCTTCCGGGGCCACCAGCAAATAGCAAAAAAACACGAGTAACTGATATGCCCATAAAAATGTCCCTCCAAACCCTCCTACGCGCTTGTTGTCATCCGATTTTGAATCTACTTTTTCAATAAAAGCGACTGTAGTTATTAGATTAGACTCAGCTCCAGAAACCTCCCCTTCTCTCTTCAACAGCCACTGTTCACTCCCAACACATTCCAGCAACACTGTATAGGTACAAGGGATACTTCGGTCAGGGTATTATGCTGCCAATACTGAGAGTACATTGTTTGATGGCACTCTGGCAAGATTTCCAGTAGCACGTAGGTGGGCTCCAAGTGAGACAGAAGTCGGCAAACCCAGTGTCTTCCACTGCTGCGAAAGGCTGGTCATCTCGTCTGGTGAATTCAATTATTTTTCGGGTTATTTGCTTTAGCCTTCTGACTGTCACACACATACAAGCGAGTGTCCAGCGTTTTGGCAACGTTAGCTGCCGTTTGATGATCACATCGCGAGCCTCGAAAACTCACCATACTCCGTCAAAGTGTTTGTTCTTCAAATGCCCTATTAAATTAAAGCTTTTTAATGCGCTACCCCCATAAGATGTGTTTAGTGGCATGTTTTGCAGAGTGCAAAATTTATAACACTCTCACAAACGGCAGGTAAGTTCCACATGGCAGACATGTTTGTTTTGAGTTTAGCACACCTGCACAGTGTGAATGAAAGTGGGCGGGGGACGACCACTACAGGTTGTAGGCTGCACTAGTCCGAGCCAGAGGTGATCAGCGTTGAAAAGCATTTATGGGCATAAGCCGATCAGGTGCTTTTTCACGGAAATAATCCAATACTGATTGGTGGCCGATCGATCGGAGCATCCCTAGTAGATACTCACCGCTAATGAATGATAATGTAAGATGATTGATGAATAGATGGAATCAGTCACAGCACACAACTACGGTGCATTCAAGGACCGCCAAACGAAGTGCGAAATCTGAACGCTTGACAAAATAACATTATCAGTGAAGTATAAAGACATAAACATGAAAAAAATGTGGCCTTTTTTTAACATTCGTACATGTATGCTATATATTTTATCAGTAACAGTAAAGAAAAAGCTTATTTTCTGAGAAATAAAAATGAAAATTTGAACAAAAATCTTGTGAATTTGCTGGGTCGTGTATGCTCAATAGCAAATGGGATCCACTATAGAAATATTCTGCTTTCACGTTTCCAGAGTTACAGGTCAGACCAAACAGGGAAAAGGGTCAAGAGGATGGAAAAAGCTGAGGAAAGAAACACAAAATTCTTCCCATGAAAATGTCCTTGTGAGCATAAGTGACAAGACTTGTTTAGGGTCGTCCCTGCTCGAGGCCCGAGAGGCTAGAACTGATGCATCTTTTGAATTATGTCTGTAAGGAACATGGGTGAGGGAGGGAGGGGGAAGGGGAGGGTGATATGTCTGATTTGTGCCATAGCCAAGAGTGAGAGCAGCCCAATTATTTTCTCTGTGCCTCAAGAAATGTCCAGCCCCCTCCCATAGAGGAAGGCCTTTGCCATCTCTCCTCACTTTACCTCTCATCAGACTGCAGGGAGATAAATAGATGACAGCCCTGTGGAGGCTTGGCCCAATCCTCTGGAATACATTGCAGAGCTTGGCTACCCACCTGTCCATTTGCCTTCACTGGGCAATATTGCAGATAGACATTTTTTCACATTATTACCATGGCATCTTCTTCATGTCCCTGTACGCTCAATATCTTGTGGTTGATGATGACAGCCAAGCACCCGAGATTGGGAAAAAAAACTGCCTCTTGTCAAAGTCAGCACATCCTAGGTTAGCAGAAATTTAACAAGTTCCCTAGACTCTTCCCATTGACGGAGCAAGAAGCCAAGATATAGGCTGCAGACAGCTCTGGGCATGTCACTGTCACTAACCCTTGATAGGCCAGAGACAGAGCGCCAAACAAGGCTCAATCCTACGAGGCCCACACAGCTGCCCCTTATACTTCTTGTTGCTTGCCTCTCTACCAATATAACACAAATACCAGCACATGCAGATACCACTCCCTGACAGTTAAACCTAAAACCACATGTTGTGGATAAGCATGGATAAAATTTAGGCAAATTCAAAAGTAGGGTGAAACGGTACTCATTAGCTACAATCAAAAAGAAACAAAAAAGGAGAACAGGATGCTTTGATTATTTCTCACATATAATTTGGCTGTGTGGGGGCAAGTCGAACACAAAGTCGAAAGATGAACAACTGCTCAAATTACCACATTTTACAGACTGCAGTCGTCCCTCATTTATCACGATTCATTGGTTCTCGACCTGGTGACGTTGCAATGTGAGTGCGAGGGATGCCGTGCTTTTGCATGCATGCACGTCACTTTCCAGAGGCTTAGCGTTCACATTAACAGGTCGCATTTGTTTGGATTTGTTTGGCATCATACCCTACAGTGTGAACACGGCGTTGCAGTCAGGTGAAACTTGTACATCAAAATATATATTTAGCTTAACATGCGCTGCCGTTAGGTTAAAGTGGGGTGGTGGTTGGTTTTCTGTCGACAACTGGTGACCACAATAATTCCTTCAGTTGAGCCTGTTGTGTGTTAGACACACAAATTGAATGATAGAGAGCATACTGGGTGCTCTTTGTTACAATACTTTCTTACACTACCTTGCTATAATACTTGTAATACTTTCTATAATGCTTCTGCGTGCCTGTAAGTAATGTACAACTATCATTATATGATACCTGTGTGGATTGAGAAATGTCTTATTTTAGACGGCGGTGTTTAAGTGGAGATTGTAGCTGCTGTGTCAGCCAGATTTATGGCTGATTCTTATCGATACAGGGAGGCTGCTACCAGTGCAGCCGAATCGTTCGCTGGCCAAAGCGGATATCCGGTCGCAACGCTTACAACCCTACTAGATATCACTGCAAAAATTGAATTATTTTGTTTTGTTATTCTGTTGAGGATTTGAGGGTATGTGCCGTGTTTGGTCACTGGAGAGAATTTGAATGAGGCTTGAGCGAGGTCCTCCATGGATCAACCTCATAGCTGTGCGCTGCATGCAGAGTCTCTCTTGACTCGCTGCTGTTGCCACAGTGCTAAATTGCACAGCTGTTCTGCAATCTGTGGCGGTGTTAATTACCCAAATGTGAGCAGCAGCTCTTCAGTTTCTCACTAACGAAGGGGACTGCTTTCCAGCGAGAGTGCCGTATGTTTGGTATGTCGGCCCATTTCCACCCAACGCTCTACTGGCAGCACATGCATGGACCATCCGACACATCCACATCCTGGAAAAAGATGCATCTAATTAAAGCCCCTGACTCAAATCTGCTTACTAAGGGGGGAAAATAACACGCTGGCTGGATTAAAAGACGATGAAGGAGGTGGGGTGGGATGGAGGGCTTTAATGTGCTGCAAGTGAAAGAGCTTAGAAGGAAATATGAGACCCTTCAATAGTGAGATCCCGGGCAGGGCTGGAAAGAAATGCTGAATGTGAGCCGATCAGTCAGCGTTTGTCAGTCTGATCCTTTAGCACTTCCAAAGCTTCCAGGCAGTGACAGAGAAGGCAAGGTTGGCTTCTGGAAAAGTGGTGTCTTAGCTCTCCCGCTTGTGGTACATAAATCGTCCTCTCCTGCACTGGATACCTCCTCTATCCAAAACCATTCAAGCGAAATTGAAAATAAACCATGATGTGTAACTTCGCTTAATGATTTGCAGCAGCTCCAAATAAGAGTGCCTTTTATCCCTCCAACAGTCGACCATAATGACAATGAACCCTCTCCAGTCAGACACTGTAAACTGTTAATGCACTCCATTACACAGTACATCACCCCACTTCTTGCATGCAATGTTGAAAACAAAGATGTTAAGAACTCCCCTCATGAATCATACTTGATGGCTAAAAGCCTCGCTGCTGTGCACCACCCACCTCCGGTTATACATGAGCAACACAGCCTGAAGTAGCTCTGGGAGACTACATAATGAATGCATGAAGCTAGGTGTCACGGGGGCTTGTATGGTGCACAAAACGATGGGGCAATTAGGCCCACACGACACCTCGGGATGGCGTGATGAAGGACTCCTGGGCTTGTCTCCTTTGCCGCTGTTCCTCTATCATTGAGGTCTGAGCAGCCACATCTGGCTAATGGCACGCCTGGGGTTCCTGCTCAAACACTGTGCCACGCCATGCACATTTAATTACGCCTCATAAAAGGTAACAAAAGACATCGCCTGCTCCTGGGGAAGCACTGTTTGGAAATCAGGCGGAAAGACAGAGACAAGAGCAGGGCGAGGAACTGGACAGCTGCCAGGTTTACAGGTTGACCCCAGCTAGCGGCTTCAAAAGAGGCTGAATTTGAGTGTCTCTACATCTCCTTGAGATGGGGCCCAATGAGCAAGAAGCCGCTGAAGCTGACAATCAAAGGGCCGCTCGTCTGTCTTCTATTAGATGACGAAGGGCACCGCACACGGCTTGTAGCAGAACAGCTCGTGGATTAAAAGAATCACTGTTTTGAAATAAGTATGGGAATCATCAGCTGTTTGACGTGAAGAGGCATTTTTGGGAAGAGAAAACAGCGATAAAAAATACAGCACAGGAGAATGATTCTAAAGTTGCCTGGTGGTTTGACTTGCTCCACTTCCCCTGTGCCTCAAAGCAGCCAAAGCAAAGAGTTCATCACACGAAGCCAAGAGCATGAAACACACATTACCCACCGACTGAGTGAGCGGCTGACCTATGACATCAGTTGCACCTGGAGGTATTCACAAGACCTTGGATGGTTGACATTTTCAGCTGACAGAAAATTACAAAAAAACAAGAACTTCAGGTATCCACGGGAGCAGATGCACAGCCAAACCTCGCTTTTTGCACGCTCCAGTTTTCCTATGATTTGTTTTTTGGCAAAAATTTTGCCTCGATTTTTGTACACTGTCTCAGTTTTGGTGCAGTATTCCACGTAACAAACAAGTCAGTTTGCCCTATACTGTGTTGTTCTGTGATACCTACACGTTGCTGACTCACTGTCTGTGCATTTTTCATTGAGTGCGACTGCTAAATAATTGGACTGACATTTTGTCTTATAGATAAAATTGCCTCAGTTTTCCTAAGTTTCGGTTTCCATCTATCCATTTGGAACAAAGTGCAGTGGAAGCTCTGTTAACGTACATCCTGGTTCGCATACTATTTGGTGATTGTCTCGTCGTGTTGTTACACTGTGTAAGTCCAACTGTGTTTGTAATTAATTTTTATCACAAAAAGTCCCTGTTAGCATGGAATCCGTAATCGGAGGTCCCCCCCAGTGGTTTGCTAAATAACAAAGTTACACCACCAAGTCTCTGTTTTGTTTTAATTGATCATGGCTGAAAAAAATAATCCGTAATGGACCCACAGAAACTTGCAAGTGCCAGCATTTTCATAAAGATGGTGATAAACACTATTGAATTCAAGAAATAACTCATACCAAATTGTGAAGGTGGTGTCCATGTGGATCTCGCTGCCTCATAGCCGTCTCTGCCAACAATCACATCTTCAATCAAGGTAAAAGTGATGTTAAATATTTATTGTGTGTAAAACTATAATTGTAAAATACATACGTGTATTTTGTATTAACATTTTGGGTGTCTGGAACGGATTAATTTCATTTGCATTATTTCATATGTGAAACGCTAATTCGGTTTGAGTACGTTTCGGTTTGAGTTGGACTTTCTGGAACGGATTCATGACGAAACAGCGCTGAATTGCCAAAAATGAGAGACAAAAAGCTGTGGCTCATTGTGACAGTATGGCCCATTGTCTGGCAGTTTGGAGCTCGCAAATACGACAGGAAATATAGCTGATCATTTCCATTTGCACCACCACATAAATCCCCTGCTGTCCGGTACCGTTCATAACACATTCAGCTTGAAGGAACTGTCATGCAATGAAAAAGTGTATTTTGTTTTGCCAACACCTCCTTTTCCCTTTACAGCTGTGTCTCTTTGCGTTATTTATAACCTTAAATGTTAAAAACAGAGATGTCTCTGCAGTGTGCATTAAAAGAAAGCCTGCCAAATGCTTCATCCTCTGCTTTTGGGTGTAGGGGGAGTGTTTTATGGCAAGTCCCCTGTCAGGACTGAGATGTAGATCCAAGTGCCACAGGGACGAGCATAAATTCTCCATCTCCCGCTGTGGACCACAAAGTGGTGGAGCTTAGGGAGTGTCCTTGAAGTATCACATCACTTGTTTGGTGTCATCTGTTATAGAGTAATGACATGTCCTCTGAAGAATCCACGTCTCTCGAGGCTCATAAAAGTCTCAGAATAACAAAATGAGTCGCTTCTCTGTCAGAGGATTGTGTAAAAAGCCATATACATTACAACATATGGAATTCATGGTTTGTCGTAGTTTTAGGACAAACTGGATGTAAAGTGCATTAGGTTCCAGGTGGAAAGTGGGGAATCAGAAGGGACTAAGCCAGTATGAGACGCGATATGAACGATGTTACGGAATTGCTGGCCAAAAGAGACTCGCAGAATGTTAGCACTGTTGTTTTTCAAAGTCCACATGCTCATCCCCCCTTCCATAATTCGTGCAGCCTGTCTCACCGGGCAGCTTAAGTCTTGCAGTATAAGCCAATTTGGATAAGCTCCACATTTTAAACAGGTTACTGTTGGGATTCACAACATGTTCCAACCTAAGCACAGTTTTAACCCTAAATATGTCAACATTTTTACGGGGAGGTTTTCCCTTATTTCAACATAACTGAATGTCATCCAAATCTTCAACCTCTCGCCCATTCATCTGTGCCTTGTGAAGTCACACTCTGAATAAATCTCAATTTTTTTACTGTATCTGGTAACCAGGCTTCAGGTGGCACACGGCATTAGCCTCACGATGCTGGGTTTGTCGTGTCTTCCCCAGCTGTGATCTGCCCCAACTCTTCCCTTACAAATAGCTGCAGGATTTTTCACCCTCTTATCACATTTGCCAAGCGGGCCTGTTTCTTATCAGCTTTCCGCTACAGATAAATGGGTTTTTGAAGACGGGAATAAGAGAGGTTTTTGCAAGCTAATTCCAGAGCCCCATCTGCGGTAGATTACAGATAGGTGCTGGGGAGCTGAGTAAGATACATATTTTAATATGCAGGTATTGGGTATCAAGTTAATGGCTGATTGGTGTGACAATGCCCTTTCTTCTACACACTTTAGTCATGCAGAACTAACAGGGAATAAGAAGAGATAAAGGACTGAGAATATTACTGTATATAGAGCCTTCATTATTGACCTCAACGGTAGCACCACTTCCGTTGCACTGATAAGAAAAAAATTACATGTTATATTCCTATAAATATTTTCACTTAACAAACAAAAGAGATTTTTTGTTATTTTATAACTTGTTTTATAAAATCATACAACACCTGGAGCTCAATATGTTTCATTGGACAGTGATGATAGCCTATTGCCTGTCATTCAGGCAAAAGCAAACTATTACAATAATTATACTATACATCCAATAAATTATAATTTCACATTCATATTGCACACATTCTCGAGCCGCGGTAATAAATACTAAATTATTTCCTCTGGGCTATAACCTGCTTGGTGCTTTTAAAACTATTTAGATATACTTTTGGGAGAATTATGTCAGTGATTTGACGTATAAACTTATTAGTACAGCAACACAACGTTGACACAGAAAAAAGAAAATATAGCACACATCAGCTAAGTATAGCGTCACTATTAAAAACACGTCTTGCTCCCTATGGAAATACCACAATAATACCCTAAGAAAGAACAAAGTAGGACAACACAATAAACCCTCAATTAGAATCTCAATTTAAGCCTTATACACGATTATTATGAGAATGTCATTTCTTCGTAAGCACCAAGTAACACACAATTGTGTCAAACTCACATGTGACCCAGCCTGATCTTGATGCCAGCAACATTAAAGGACAACATCTCATTTATACAACGTGTACAAGTAAAAAAAATAAATAGTGTGTTTAATACCATGGATTATAGAGTTACAAGTGCATCATTATATTCTTTACTATACAACAAAACCCAGGCGATTTACACAACCACTATTCAAAGTGCGGTTAAAAAAAATCAAGGTCATAACAATTGCCCCCAGAGAAAACAAATATGCTGTCAGAAAACGACTGCGTGGTTTATTTGTGTTTTTCCGCAGAAAGTATGGTTTATTTATTTCGGACATGAATATTACTTGCACAATTCAACATGTCCGAAAGGGAGCAGGAAGAAACAGACCTTGTTTAACCTACCCCTTCTCCTTATCTACTGATTGTTCATTCACACCACACATTTACAAGAATAATTTTGCTATCAAAAAGTTTGTTGACTTCCTGTGTTAAGGCGTCACCATTTTCTAACAGGGAGAGAAAGGAATAGCGACCGTGTAGCAATGGATACAACTGATAGGATAGGAAAGAAAAGAACCAAGATTGGGGAAAAGTGTAGAGTGTAGCTTCTGTAGTGATAAAGGAAAAGAAAAAAATACAATTATTAAGCGTTATAAATTAAAATTATTATTCAAAATTAAATGAGTGTTCAATAATTCAGTAATAATGTTTATAAAATGTCCATACATTTAAAAAAAAGTTCACATTAATAATGAATAGAAAATGAAATAAACTAAATAGAGATTAAAGACGACGTTCAACGTGAACGATCTGGCAACCTGAATGTGCATAAGCACTAATAACCATTTTTGGAAAAAGAACATCAGTTCATAAAAACAGCGCATCTTGCGATTTCTAACAAAACGCTGCGACGAAGACGACGACTGTTAGTACAAAACACCCCGTCAATGTAATCTACTACGGAACAATCTCGGCATAAAACCCCAGGCAAGCTATTTTAGACTTCCGACACCGTCGGACATTTTGCTTTAAAGGATGACAAAATAGCATGAAACCTTACCGGGTCCGGTGCGCTGAGAGCTGGAATGGAGGATATCCAAAAGCACTCAGTATTGCAGGAAATATGAACATGCAGTCATGAAGACATTCAAATCATCATAACAACGAGGTTTTAATCCACTTTAGGACAACACGGAACGGACTGTTCAAAGCAGGACGCGACAGAAACTCTCCGCAGAATAAACGTGCGGAAAAAAAAATCTCTTCAAAGAATTTCCTCCGTAGAACAGTTTCTTCTCACTTTGCTAAAGTTCTGGGAGCTGGTCAGGTGAACACACAGTGGATCTTTGTCCAGCCTCAGGAGCTCCTTGCAGGACACGCCGTTGACAGATCGTCCGCAATAGACTCTCCCCAAGTCCGGCTCAAGCAGAAAAATATGACGCAGTGTACATCCAAGAGCAGACACAATGCTCTTTACTTCTTTGTGCTTTTCATGGCATCGGTATCCACGCAAAGTCCGGAATCCTTGGCTCCAGACCAAAAGTCCGACCTGATCACCATGCGCAACCGAGACTGACTAGACCAGAATCCGCGTCTGCACAACGTGTCTCTGTGTGCGTGTGTGTGTGCGTGTGTGCGTGGGGGGGAGAGAGAAAGAGAGGAAGAGAGACGGGTGAGGGAGGCAGCTGCTGAAAATAAGCACATAACAAGACCAGAGCAATCAATCCCTGCACGCTTGATCGGATTGTTTTTTTCATTCTTTGGTCATGAAAGGCCTGTTTTTTGGCATTCTATCCTATTCTGATCTACAGCGATTGTGCCTGTGCGCGTTGGGCAAGTTACTTCAAAAATGTACACTGCACTCTAATGTACAGGGGTGTCCAAAGTGCGGGCCGCTGTCATTTGTGGACCTTAGACCATTTTTAATTGGCCTGCAACACAGTCTAAAACTACTATGATGAAAAAAAAAAAAAAAAAAAAAACAAAAGGGGGGAAGAATTTTTTTTTTCTTGTGTTTTATTCTGATATTGATCCTGGTCAACAAATTAACTCTTTCAATGCCAAAGACGTCTATTGATGACTTTTCAAAAAGTAACATTGACTGCCAAAGACGTCGACATCTTTTGCTTTTTTTCGCGGTAGCTACAGATCAAAGTTTTATTCATCGTGTGTGCATTTCTGTCCCAGTCGGGGGCAACAGTTCTCTTTTCCTCCAACCGGAAGCAACAGATTGTCTATGAAGAAGACGGATTGTGGGTTGAAAGCGGAAAATGGAGAAACACATGCAGAAATTTATTTATTTATTTATTTATTTAATTAATTTATTTAAAATAAGAAATCGACCGGAGACAAAAAATACAAGCACCTAACACTGTCACAGAGCTTGTCTGGCGGTGGCTCTGCCTTTACCAGTGACGTGATCATGAAAGATAGAGGTGACATGGGTGATGTAGGTGACATAGACACAAATGCAGCTGACAATGGCAGCCGAAGCAACAAGCTAGTGGTTAGCGTTGCTGAGCCATGTGGCGTGACACCGGAGCCTGACACCAGAAGCAGTTCAGAGTCGGGTGACTCAGAACCCGACCCTGATTCTTCTGACGAGTGGCTACCGTCTGGATGGGTCAGCAGCAGGGATTCACCCCCACATCCAGCAGACCCCACCATCACTCTGCTTGAATTTGTTTCTCTGCAGAAAAAGCTCGTTTTCTCTGTTTTTTGGTCAAAATCAGGTGTTTTTCCTTAAACTACCCTTTGTTCTATCACCAATATCTAAAGACCCAAAAGGCTAGATGAAAGAAGAGAGTCTAAAGTTTCTTTAGATAGTTTGAAGTTCAACAAAAATGCCCCAAAACTCTGGCAGTATGGAGCTCTCTGCTCTGAACATGGCTGGCAGTCAATGGGTCAACGGCAAAATCACAAAATCATTCAAAGATCTTGAAAAATGTTAAGTATAGTCATCACTTTGTCACTTCACGTTTCGACTTCTGTGGTTTCACTCTGTTGCGGTCTTTCCAAATATATTTATTAACAAACAACATTATGACTCCTCCGTGAATCACCATCTTATCAAGGTGGAGGGGTTTCAGTGCCCGAGTGATCCTAGGAGCTATGTTGTCCGGGGCCATATGCCCCTTGTAGGGTCTCCCTAGGCAAACAGGTCCTACGTGATGGGTCAGACAAAGAGGGATTCGGAAGATTCTATGAACAAGAGCAAAAGCAGGGACCGCACCTTGGCCGGACGTGGGACACCGGGCCTCACCCTGAAGCCAGGCTCGGGGGAGGGGCTCACAGGTGAGTGCCTGGTGGTTGTGCCTTCACCCGTGGGGCCTGGCCGGGCCCAGCCCGAAGGGGTCACACGGGATCTCCCCCCCGTAGACTCATCACCTGCGGGGTCATGCATGGGTGGGTGATCTGGTCTTCGGCCCCCAAATCTGGTTCTTGGGACATGGAATGTCACTTCTCTGGTAAGAAAGGAGCCCAAACTTGTGTGAGACTTAAGTTAGTTAATTAGTTAGAACATAAGGATGTCCACAAGTGCACTTGGCACTAGGACACCCAAGGCCGCAGGTCTATGATCGACTTTGTGGTCATATCATCAGACCTGCGGCCGAATGTTCTGAACACGCAGGTGAAGAGAGGAGCTGAGCTGTCAACTGAGACCCAAACTTGCAGTGAGGGTGTGCTCGGAATGTCTGGCAGAGTCTCCCGTTTGTCGAGTCTTCAATTCTCACCTCCGGCAGAGATTCGCCTGCATCCCGGGGGAGGACGAGGATATCAAGTCTGTATTCCGTGCCTCCTTTGCCAAGGCAGCTGATTGGAGCTGTCGGTGCCAGTCGTGGTGGCAAGCCCCGAACTTGATGGTGGACACCAGAGGTCAGGGCTGCCGTCAAGTTGAAGGAGGAGTCCTATCGAGCATGCATGGCTTGTGGGGCTCCTGAAGCAGCTGACAGCCAAGCGGCATACATCTTCGGTGGTGGTCGAGGCAAAAACTCGGATGTGGGAGGAGTTCGGTGAGGCCACGGAGCACGATTTTTGGTGGGCCTCAAAGAGGTTCTGGCCGATGCCTCAGAAAGTGGAAGCAGTGCCCGATCCAGACTGTTTAGAGTGGGGACGGAGGCCTGCTGACCTCGACTGAGGATACAGTCGGCCGGTGGAAGGAATACACTGAGACCCTTCTCAATCCCACTGACTACCTTCCATAGAGGAAGGAGTCTGAGGACACAAAATTGGACAGTTCCATCACCGTGGCTAAGGTACAGTATCTGGGGTAGTCAAAACACTACCCAGTGCAAAGCTCAGAGTTTCACCCTGAGTTCCTCAAGGCTCTGGATGTTGAGGGACTGTCTCGGCTGACACGTCTCTTCAACATTGGAAGTCTGGAACAGTACCTCTGGATTGGCAGAAACGGCTGGTGGTCCCCCTACTCAAGACGCGTGACCAAAGAGTGTGTTCCAACTATAGGGGATCACACTCCTCAGCCTCCCTGGGAACGTCTATTCCAGGGTGCTGGAGAGAAGGGTATGACCGTATGACCTCAGCTACAGGAGGTGCAATATGGTTTTGGCCTAAATTAAACATTTTCAAGCATAACAATGGCTAAATGAACTAAAATACAAATATAAGGCATTCGGAAGACACGCTGTACTTAAAAGTTCAAAGATAAAGGCCTGGGTACGCATATCAGTGTTGCCAGGTCCGCGTATTATAAGCGATTTTGGGTTTGGTTTTTTTTGCAACGTCGCCCGCAAATTCCAGTTCCCTGTTGTTTTGGGCTTCTTTTCAGAGAGCTAGTCGCTTGGTTGTCTCGCAAGACCTGGCACCAGTGAAGCGTATCTAATGTAGCATCACCATGATCATCATCATCCAAAATGTTGCAGTATTTTCACAGGTTAGTGATTGCTTGTAATTATAATGTATAAGTACGTAAGTATTAATACTATATGAACATCTCGTAAGCGTATCAAATTAAACAAACTGCAGGCTAGAGGTGTGTGTGTGAGTCTATATTATGTCTTATTTATGTCTTATTTTCTCTTATTATGTCCACTATACTGGGTAATACGAGTGTAAAGGTGACTATAAAAATGTTATTTTGTGTCTACAGTGCTCTAATAATGTTAAAAACAGGTTTTTTTATGCTCTAACGATCCTACTTCACGGAAATTCACTTATCACGGTCCGGTCTGGAACCGATTAACCACAATAAACAAGTAAAGGCTGAAAAAAGTATTGGTATTGATATCGGTACCAGCAATATCTCCCACCCTGATATACACACAAAATGTCTTTAAAAAATCACATTTCAGTTGGAACATTAACAAATAACATCTTCAGTATGATTTCCAATATTTGTGTTGCAAATGTTGATGCTTTGCAAGATTCACGTCAACTCAATGCAATAAGTCCATACTTCCTTTGTGTACTTTGTTAGGTAGTTACTATCATGTGAAAGTAATTTGATATATTACAACATTACTGTCTCTAAATTATAATGCGTTACACTGCTTCTGCATCACTGCTACCAAAAACAACTGTGGAAGGACTGTATGAGTAAAATGCCAAAATGCAATTTACTACAGCTCATTATACACAGTGGGCTATGCAAACACGTAACAAGTCAAGCGTTTCACACTTCCTTTTCAATGCATTTTTATTGTCCTTAAGTATCTTGCAGTGTTTGCATTTGTTAAAAAGTGAGGTTAAAATGTTTTCTTTTTTAAATGTTATTGCATTACAGCAGCAAGCAACATATTACAATAATTAGGTTGTCAATTTTTGGTTTTGTTTTCTTCTCTTTATTACTATATTAATCAAACCATTTTTAACATCGTAAAATAGATGAGTGGCATGATGACAATAATGATAAGATTGTTTATGTTTGCAACCTCATTAAGCGTTTTGAGCTGGAGAAACCAGAAACAAAACCTGTCTGCAGTAAACAGTGCTTGCAACCATTGATGGACCAAATGCTGAAAAAGGGGGAGAGAAGACAAACTGATAATATATGTGCAGAGTGCTGGCAACACAAATTAGGTGCAAAGATCATATCAAACATATTTATCAAACAATCCAGTCACACACTGTGTCCTTTGATTTTCAGCTTATTTGTGCAGGTTTTTCCTTGAATTTGCTGCTGTCCTTGCATGGCAGGAAATCCAAATCCAAAGTAATGTAATACACAGAAAGGCAAACATCAAACAAGCAAGGGCATCTTTGCACACTAAAAGAGTAAAAGATGCAAGGAAAAGAAATAGTAGCTTGAAAAACACAATGTAAAACCTATTTCGACTACATATTTTGCTGTATCTCCTTATCTTGCATCCAGACAAAAAGCAACTGGTAACTGGTAACTTTTGTTACTTTTTTTATTTTAGAGAACATTTCCACAATATCTTTCTAGGAAAGATACAATTATTTTGCACTCTAAATGACTATAGTGGTCAAATTCTCCTCTTGTTGCATTGTTCTTCTTTTGGGATAGGTTTTGCAAAAAAAAAAACAAAATACAAAAAGCAAAAAAAGTACAACACATGCACAATTGCTGGACCAAGGTCTCGTGTTGTACGCTATGACCTTGCCTGTTGTCAAACACATAGCGGCAATTCGAATTTCAAGGATGTAATCCCTTCGAATTTTGCTCCTTCACTCCATCACAGTTTTTCAAAAGTAAATTAATTAATAGATCATGCTGTTTCATGGTTGGATATGGCAGGCCGTGGTCAGGGTTTTGCGCAAGTTCTTTCACAACAAACCCACCCAAGCATGCCTTTAGGTACCTTGCTTTACCAAATATGTAAGGCCTTGTCTATATTTCTGAGAATTTTTTAAACTCGTGGTGGTACATATACTGTATATACAGTAGTTGTCATAGAACCCCATCCAGTGCATAACCCCTTCAAAGAGTGTTGGGTGTATTCTGTGCCACAGCGTTTAGCTTCATGTCCATTCAGTGATGGGTAACTAATACTGCTATGCTGAGCCAGGAGAACACTTAATCTGAGGTAAGCCCACGCTTACTGAGTTGATCTTGAGGCCTGATCCACATATGAGCCTTGTGGAAATAGCATCTGGCATACAATAGCTCCTTCCTCAGCAGCTTCCAAAAATAGTAGTGTGTACACTCGCAAGTGGAGACAGAGCTAGATATGTTCTTTGCAGTCTGTTTTTTGCTGCTTACATCTCATCAATGTCTTTATAAAATGTTAGACTTGTTCAAGAGCAAATACCCTCCCTTAAAATGATTATTATTACAGCCTGCAGGTACTTAAAGGCAAACTACTAATTTGCTCAGTTGCAGATTAAGACGCAGCAGGGATTTAGCATGAATCTACTTGATATTATAATTACATCTACAACTTGGAAGCTTTCACATTCAAGCACAACTATGTTGATTTAACCTCAAGCTCAAACTTAAAACGTTGCCTGTAATAATGAGACTGGTATCTTTTTCCAGCGCTTCTACAAACTTTGCTGCTCACTTTTTATTTATTTACTTAGCTTATTTCGTACACTTGAATAAAACTAATTTGATCTGGTTGAAACATCCAGGTGTCCTTTTCTTGAACTACATTGCGATTCAGCACTCGTAACCACAAATATCTGTGGATTTTTGATAAAAACTTTTTATATGTACAACTATGCTGGTACTAACTAATATACATGAACACTAATACTACTAATATAACCCCAAAGGCATGCTGGGAAGCCCATGCGCACACATCCCCAACAGGAAGTTACTCAGCATACCCTTTGGGTTATAAATTCTAGTATTGTTTTGCATGTACATTGGTGTGTAGGTGTTTATTTTGATACACATACTGTATAGCCATGTGGTGCAGTTACATTGTGTGTTTCACGTCTCATTTTTTGTGTGATTTTTGGTCGCACTGTGACTAAGGTAGGTAGGCATATGGGTTAATGACCTCCTGTTGGTTTGTGTTGTGTGAGTCAGAGTGTCAATGTCAAGCTCATGCAACTTGATGTAGAGCCTACATCAGTAGAGCCTAGACATAGCAATAGCAACAGAGCCCAGCCTTAGAGTGTCAAAAATACATGATCTCAATTAGCCACGAATCGTCTCGAAAAATAAAAAGTAAAAAAGTAATTTGTCATTTATCACGATTAATTGGTGTCAGAATCGAACGTGATAAGTGAATTTCCGCAAAGTACGATTCCTTATTTATGAACCAAATATTTTTGTAGTTAAAGCATAGAACCGCGGTTTATAAACACACTTCCCAGCTCTCTCGAAACTCACAGCTAGCACTGAGCCTAGCTCTCCTGCTCGGGACGCCCACCGTCACTTCCCGTCACTTCCTGATGAACTAAAGCTGTAATGACAACTCTGCCGTATAAAAAGTAAAATATTAAAAACAAGCGTAAGACATTACTAGCACAGCTTTGTTCTGTGGGTCGTGGATACATTCTATCAGTTATTATCAAGCCTATAGCTTCCTTTTAGTAAGTAAAAACCTTGGCTATGATTGCACTACATTGTCATGTAGACCTACAAAGTACACTTGGAAGAACAAGAGGTGAATAAATGTATTGCAACTGATGTGAAACTGATGAGGGGTAGGATTAAATAAGCTTTGCTTCTTCCTACTCCTTTTTGGACATGCAAAATTGTGAATTGTACTATGTGATGTGCTACTGTTTGACTCATGCATGTTCAGGATTAAAACCATACACTATGATAATAACAAGCCTAGTAGTGCTGTACAACTTTTATCCGCAGTCCGCAGTGCCCTCTACTGGTCAACATTATTATTATTTTTTCCCTTTTTTTCCTTTTTTTTCCTCTACTGGTCAACATTCAAACTGGATGCCAACCTGTCTATAGAGGCCACCTGTCTATAGCGGCCACTTTTGCAGACTCCCTCTAGTGGCCGCTATAGACAAGTTTGACCGTATGCCTATTTTGACTAATAATATTATTATTAGTCATATTATTAGTCGTATTCAACCACAAAAAACGTGATTTCTGAATTAATATATCTTTGAAAAACTGTGATAGAGTGAAGCTGTGAAATTTCAACTACAATGTGGCAAAGGACAACCGTATTCATCTTTTAGTTTTTTTACAACATGCATTCACAATTGTAGGAGAAGCAGTAAACTGACCAGTACTGCAAACGTAGTGTTTGTTGGGTCACACCGTTTGTAGGTTTTACCGTTCAATTCAACAGGGGCACTTTAACGCTAGAAACGGTACATTTGGACTGCAGCTCTCTCCACTTTGAACCCTCACCATTACAAGTAATGAGGGTGGAGAGGCACAACGTAACTGTCAGTACCAAAACGGGACACAGTCATGTTTTATTCCATTTTATTTCTGCAGCTGTACGTTGTAATTTCTATCTGAAGAGTGCCTTCCAGGATCCATGATTTATTCATCGCGGGTGCTCGAGTAGCATAGTCCAATGATGTGAGAAGGAGCACTTTTTCAATGACTACCATCTTTCAATATGGACAATATTTCAAGGTCATCTATTTGGAGCACTTGTACACTTCAGAATACAAGTAGTGCTACTGCGATCAAAGGCCAGAGGATGTCAGACTACTTGAAGGACTCTCAGGAGATGTGAGCAAAAGCAAAGGACTTTACAGGCTAGATGCTCTTTAATAGATAGCGGTGATTGAAAAGTATTCAGAAAAGGTAAAACCCATTATGTAGTAAGTTGTGAGTTTACATTTATTTTGCAGCCCTATTTCCAAACACATTACACGTAGCTGTTGCCAAACTGGTCCGTTTGAACCTTGGTGGAAATGGTGCTCATCAAAGCCCTCACAGCAAATGTTTCTGGAGATTCCTGATCGACATGAAAAGTCGTCCCGATTGATCGAGGCAATGTAGAACAAAAAGCAGCCTCCACCAGGCACATTAAAAATGAATTTTCTCTGGGATTCAAAGGCCTGTGCTGCTGGGGCAGAGGAAGATGAGAGCTGCTCCGTGCTAGTTTGCCTCAGGAGCCCCTCTAGCATCTCGTCCCAGCTGATCCATCCATCAGCCTTCAAGCTCACAGAGGTGAGTGACTGTTTGAAGGCTCTCCTGGCTACTTTATCCCAAGGCTTAACAATCCAATATTGGTTGTTGCCGAAGATAATTACTCTCCATTGATGGTACGCTACCCTGGGCTAGCTGTAGCCATTTGCATTGCCCAACACCACAGATCGATCGGACAGGAAAAGCAGTTGGGGGCTGATAACAGTGTAGCAATTGACCAGCATTTGTAGGAGGGATGTTATGCACTCTCTCTGGCTTTTATTCTTAGACGCCCACCTGCTCCTGGCCTTTCTCCCCCCACTACCTTACTTTCAGTGAACAAGGTAAAGAATGGCTTCCACTGATAGAATCAGCAAGGACATTGCTGTCTTTATTCTCCCACCAAAAGCATGCATGTGTCACCTTGACATTCTTTATCTTCCTTGCAGCGCTGGTGAGAAAAAATGTGCAAACGAGATCCTGCATTTGATACACAATTGTTTATGGAGCCACTGCTTTCATTTCCCCTCCTCCTGAGCTGCTTGGAAGATTGACAGATGCAAAAGCTACACTTTGCTGCTCTTGTCTAGTAAACACAAAACCAGATGCCACAGCCTTGTGTGGTTTTGTGGCTGATTTGTCTGCACCAGGGTATAATTTACACAAAGGAAAAAAGATGGAAATTGGAGAAGTGAGATTAGTAAGTAATTTATGGGCACTTAGCAGGGTGCCTGCAATAACAAGCGTCGATATGCTTCACCGCAGGGTTGCATTCGGCGGGGACGGACATGTCACTTGCTCCAAAGTTACAGAGACATGCAGGACAAACAAAGCCTGGCAAATGATGTGTGAACATTCAAAGCAACAATCAGAGCCATCTCGCATCTCACCCTCTGCTCGGGATGTGAAAATGAAAAACAAGTGATATTTTCCCCTGTAATAAAATTTCCATTCCTTTAACAAGATAAAAGTGAATTGTGCTCCTACTCAGAGAGTGTGAAAGACGTTTGGAGATGAATTTTTCATGCACATTGATAATTCAATACAGACTGGCACCGGTTTATTAACATTCTATGACTTCTCTTGCTATCTGAGAATAATAACTCTAAAATCTGAAGCTCTTTGGAGGAAATTGCTGTAACCGTCTGGGTGTTTAAGTTCATAACAGCCACAGAAAAAGAAAAAGCATCCATTAGGATACTGCACAATTTGGATGGAAATAAAGATAAACTGCAGGCAATGTGTACAGAATAAAACGATTAATGTCTGAGCCTGCAGTAATTCAGTACAAGCAGTACAAGATAACAGCTCTCAACGCCTTACAAGTCTTACATTGACGAGAACAAAAACTCTGGGGTAAGTAAATCTCCATTCTTCTTGTGTGAGGAAAAAACAAATAATCAGGAGAAAACAAATACACTGCAGCGGAGAAGGTTGAACCATGGTATTAATATGTCCTGCCACAAGAAAGCCTGTGTTGCCAGCAGAGTGAGATGAGGGTTACCGCAGCAAAGGCTTAATCCACTCAGAGACACATGCAGGGTCTCTCAAGTGCATTTGCTGTGTGGCCTGAGGTTTAAAAGTGACTTTATAACTCCATTTCTCATCATTACCTCATTGTATGGTAACGTTGCTCAGGAAGAGTCAGCTTGGGAGGGTAGGGAGGGTGAACGGCTACAAGGAAAAGTGATGATGGAAACCCCAGACGACATACAGCACATTGCCTACACCTACACATTATTGTATATATGTCCTGCATGTACAGTCAAACCTCGGTTTTCAAATAACACGGTTTTTGTGACCCCTATATGTATGTAATCTAAAATATAAAATCAAATAGATATGGAATGTATGATTCTGATGCTTGAGAACCATTGCATACAAAGTGAGAGCCTGAATGTGGACACAAGAGCTTCCAGCAGTGTGTCACTCTAATGTCAGCGATGGCATGCACCAGCATTTATGAGGGATACACGTTAGCTCTTTATCCTCACATGTCAAAGGATTTACGGATGGGAGAGGCAGATGCTTTCACAGATTTATGGTAACTGGGGGAGGGTGTCTTGGTTCCCCACTGTGTTGCACACTAACTCCCTATAGCGTTACACAAGAGTATAATAAGACCCCTTGAGAAAAAGTGGTGAGGGAGGGGGGGAAGCAGTCAGGCTTAAAAAAAAATGACAAAAACAACAGAATCTGATTGCACCCAATGCCTTATTAACATATCTTTTCACCAGCAGAAGATGCCACTGGTTTTAATTCAGTCAGACACAGCTGCTGGGATTTCTATTATGACTCCATGATTCAATCAATTACGACTCTAAAAACTACGGCTTAATTAACTCCATGCACAGGCGGCAGCTTTTCACAGGAGCCGTTCAGGAGGAATAGAGGACAAACAAAATGGCTGCTGGCTTTCCTCATGCTCAAAATAGAGGCTAAGATGGTGGTGGAGAAATTAACTATGCCCTGTGCAGTACTTATTGATTCATGTCTCTTAGGGGATGTGGTACAGAAACATTGTGCTCTTCATTATGTGTGTATGGCCATTTCTTTCTCACATTGATGATATGCTGTAGCTTTCACTGGACCTGGTGTGACCTTGCCGCATTTTTAGATCGCTAATAAATTGGACAGACACTGAACAATGGATTAAGCCTTAAACATTTACTATGATGTTTTTTTTACTATTTTTGTGCAGAACATAGCTGAAATATATATTTTGTGCTGCTAAGCTGCTGAATGTGGCATGGACATCACAAAGAGAAGTTGGATAAATTCATATTAACTTAAGTCAGGGGAAGAAACAAGCCATCATGGAGTAAAGCGGTTAGAAAGTCCCCCCCAAATCAACAAGTAAATGATTTCAAACTGAATTAGCAATACCATATTATCATGTCCAAATACAATTTGCACCAGTTAGATTTTTGTAATGTAATTACAGCGATAGACGGCGAGTGTTTACACTGTGACACACTAGCCTCACTGAAAGCTACTGGAGAAAAACAAAAACAAGTCTGTAACTGCATTTAGGTGAATTGAAAATCACGCCAAGCCAAGTGCAGAAGACAGAACGAATACAAAAGCTACACAGCGGCCAGGCTAGAATATCATGTACATTATTACATAAGGAATGAGCATCCAAAACCACCAAACAGACTTATTCACTTGAGCAAATGTGTGAATGGAGATTGAGAATTGTTCTTTTCATCTTGCCACTTTAAGAGTACTCCCGATCGCTTCCTCGTTGGAGAAAACTGCATTTATGCCAAATGCTTCTAATCTGTAATATCATATATTTAGAGTCCATCCATCCATTTTCTATACCGCTTCTTCCTCATTAGGGTCGCGGGGGCATGCTGGAGCCTATCTCAGCTGACTTCGGGCGACAGGCGGGGTACACCCTGGACTGGTCGCCAGCCAATCGCAGGGCACATATAGACAAACAACTATTCACACTCACATTCATACCTATGGACAATTTAGAGTCGCCAATTAACCTCACCTGCATGTTTTTGGAATGTGGGAGGAAGCCGGAGTACCAGGAGAAAACCCACACGCACACGGGAAGAACATGCAAACTCCACACAGAAATGCCCAGGGGAGAATCGAACCCAGGTCTTCCTGATCTCCAAGCTGTTACTGTGTTGGCCAACGTGCTAACCACTAGACCACCGTGCGATTTACTGTAGAGTCCAAATTAACTTAATTCAATTACTAAATAGATAAATATTATGGCACATACCCTTGCTAAATTGCCTTTACAGTGGAACCTTGTTTTTGTACTACTCGGTTTTCATAGGATTCAGTTTTATCGCTAGCAATATGCCTCGGTTATTGTGCAGCCAAACAGTGCCCAAACAAAGCATCCACGTGTTGGTGACTCAGCCTTTGTGAAGAATGGATAGTTGGTTTAGAGTTGGGATATGACAGATTCTTGCCGGGGAATCCTTTAGTCTTAGAACGCACACAGGCGCACTGCGAATTTCTGACAGTTTGACATATATGTGCTTTTTAAAAATTAAATACGGCTGCAAAAAATGTTGCAAGTGCGAGAACTTTGATAAAGAAGGTGAAAAACACTATTGAATTCAAGAAAGAGGTTGTAGCATAGTATGAAGGTAGCATCTGTTACAATAGGGTTGTAATGTAAAGGTAGGAACCTTTAACACAGGTCACAAGGGGGAACGGTTTAAGGGAGAGAAATAACAGATAGTGAGCCGGGCCGGTATGTGTAATGATGATTATACCACCTATTGAGGTTTACTATAAAGTTCAAGTGAGCAAGTCTACAGCGCTAACCATCCACTCTTTGAAGTTAAGTTTGTAACGGACTAGAACGAAACAGCGTCCAGGTGGCTGTTCTGTCCTCTTTCCACCTTCGTCAATAAGGTAAAAGGGATATCAAATGGTCATTTATCCATTTCATTCGTTATTTACATGTATTTTACTTTGTTTTCTGCATGGATAGCTGAAATTATTGTCTGTAAAATGTGTTTTGTGTTAATATTTTTGGGTGTTGTGGAAAAATTCAGCATACGTTTTGGTTTTCATCTGACCTTTTGGAACGGATTAATGATGAAAACTGAGGTTTCACTGTATTTATTTTCATATATATTAATACATAAAAAAATGGACATTGAACATGAAAATAGTGAAAAATCATAAAAACTGTCTTCCATTTCCACTGCACAAACTGCATACTCGTTCCAAAACAGTCATGCAGCAACACAATCAACAAAGATATGCAGGACTGAAAACAAATATCCATCCATCCATTTTCTATGTCGCTTATCTTCAGTAGTGTTGCAGGTATGCTGGAGCCTATCCCAGATGACTTCGGGCAAGAGGCGGGGTACACCCTGGACTGGTCGGCAGCCAATTGCAGGGCCCATATAGACAAACAAACATTCACACCTACAGTATGGACAATTTAGAGTCACTAATTAACATAACATGCATGTTTTTGGAATGTGGGAGGAAACCGGAGTACCCGGAGAAAACCCATGCACACACGGAGAGGACATGCAAACTCCACACAGAGATGCCCAACGGAGATTCAAACCCAGATCTTCCACATCTCCTGACTGTGTGGCCAACATGCTAACCACTAGTCCAGAGTGCGGCATGAAAACAAATAATTTTGTTACATCGAACAATAGAGTTCAGGGTGTTGTTAGATTTTATTGTTACACCTTCAGATTCAGTCTATTAGCTCAGTGCATTTTCAGTCTAATAGCTTCTCGTGGAAGGCCTTCTTGACACACACACACACACTCACACAGCACAACTAGAGTCACACAACACTCACAGATAACCCATGAACAGGTGCTGAGAGGAGAATATAGCAAACAGACAGGCTATCAGCATAGTCTGAACTACTTTGAGCCAGTCTCTCTCACACAAACTTAATTTCCACTTTCCAGGCCCACAAGCTTCAGTTTCACTCTCTAGAAGTGAGCGGCCACTGCTATATTGACTCTGTGTACTTTCATTCTGCGCTCCTACCTCGATAATCCTCATTGATGATCCAGCGCTGTAACCAAATATATCGAGCTTATTTTTTAATACAGTTTGAAAAACTTTAATTTGTGTGATCATTGACTACTTCTCAGAAAGCAATGCGATCCCAAGAACAAGGAAGAAAGGGTGAAGAGAAAAAATAGCCCATACTGTATGGCATATTATTTTCATTAAATGATTGATATAAATCGCACTACTTTTAGAAGCAAATACTACAAATACAGTATGTGAGCACTGTACTATTCAGTGATATCTTTTTATATATTATTAGTAGTAGTATTTCTATTTGACGACTTCAGGAAACGACAACGACGAAGAACATATTTAACTTCCAGGCTAGTTATTAAACCCTAGCCCATCTGGAAAGAGTCACCCCAAATGAGTTTAGACATTAACAGTCAGATGGCTTCCATTTTAGCCCTAATAGTGTGTGTCAGTTCCTTAAATCCAATATTCTTAGCCACAGGACCCTTGCCCTCCAAACTAATGGCTTCCAAATAAGGGGTTAAGGTTCTCACCATGAATATCTTAACCTGCAAAGAACCTGAAAAGAAAATGTCCTCTCAGCATTTTTTTTTTCCTCAAAGTCCACTTTTTTGTATGGACTCCTACATTTTCACAAGTTTAAAATCATTTTGATGGTGATGTCTGCTAATCTTTGGGGCCCTTGTGCATGTAATATGGATTAGCCACTTTAGCTGTGGGAGCTCATCCATGATGCCAGAAAAGCTTCTTTGCATCACATTCATCTGGTCACAAGCCTGCCATGACTTCTAACCTCGTCCTCTCTTGGGATATCATCACCTCTCCTCCCATTCCCCAAAGTGAAGTGCCCTAGCCCTCCCTTTTCTGAGCCCAGCAGGGATTTGCGTGTGGTGCAGGGGGATGGACCCTCCATGCTGATTACGACAGTAAAGCCCCAGAGACAGAAGCTGACAGTCTTTAACATTAGCATTAAAAAGTTTTATTTTGTTGTGTTGTGTTCTTTATTTCACCTTTGGACATCGTCTGAGCTTAAAAAAGACTGATGTGATACAAACAGTCCTCCGTGCCTGTATGTATTTCGTATTGGATCAGACTGTTTAAATTTGAAATGATTGTAATTGAATTGGGCTTATTACTTGCGTTCCCCTACTCAAAGACAAAACAACACAATGCGCCCTCTCCATTAAGCCTTTCCACACTGCAAATGATCTAAATTAAATAACACTGAAATGCTCAAACTGAGTGCATGCTGCATTGCATTAGACTGAAGTGACACAGAGATGGAGGGGGAATACAGAAACATTATATACTGTTCAGATAAAAAAAATAAATTATTAAATATCTGACCTCACTGAAACTCTGACGGAAGACCTGAATTTCCCATATTTCATATGTATTTCTATTATTATTCTGGAAAATGATCCTCATGTACAAATGCAAACATTGACAGGAATGCTTTAGTTTGCAAATGTATTCTGAGTACTGCCTACAGTTACGATTACTACGTCATCAAGAGTCTAATGCTGGTTCATCACTTCCATCATTACTGTGGAACCTTGGTTAGCGTACGCCCCGGTTAGCATGTCTTTCGGTTTACGTCAAAAATGTTGCATACATTTCCTGGTTAGCATACAATACGTCAGGTCTTGTCATGTTAATAATATGCTGCTTGACTCCAACTGTCTTTGTAACATATTTTGTAATTACAGAACGTCCTTATTAGCAGCGCGTTAGCATGGAAACAGGAACCAGAAGTCATTGCCTCCCAGCTCCGTCGCCCGTCTATGACGTCATCACCTGTTGACTCTAATTCTTTGCTAACTAATACAGTTGTGCCACATGTCTCTGCTTTTCTAACCCACAGTGGAGCCAAAGAAAGTTGCAAGTGCCAGCATTCTGATAAAGAAGGTGAGAAACACAATTGAATTCAAGAAATGACTCATGGCAAAAAACAGAGGTGGTGTCTGTGTAGATCTCTGCTCGTCCCTTCTGTCTTCGTCAACAATCAAGTCTTCATGCAAGGTAAAAGTGACCTTAAATGATCATTTATGCCTTTCAATCGTCATTTATTTGCATTTGAAATTGTTTTGTGTATGTAAAACTATAATTGTGTAGCTATTAAAAAAGTGTTTTGTGTTAACGATTTGCGTTATTTCTTATGGGAAAAATCTTTTTGGTTGGAGTATGTTTCAGTTTGAGCGGATTAATGATGCTGACCGCCATTTCCACTGTATGCATTTTATCAACAAAAGGGTTGTTTTGTTTGAGAAAAGGAGGGAGGAACACATTCGACGAGTACTCCACTTTAATAGAGAGCAGAGAGGTGGCACATGACTGGGGTTCCATTATAAAGAGAAAGGCGCATTAACTGGAATATTTTACAGGCAACACCAGCAGGTTTTTATTTAATGTCTTTAAGTTTTAATTGGCACCTCTGTTATTTCCCCTTAAAGGACTGCTGGTAACAGTAAACCCACTGTCTAGGAGGAGGGCAACTGGCTGCGCTCATTGAGCGTCTACATCTGTGATCTTTACCAATTGAGCTCAAGAGGCTATGCTTCCCTGGCCCCCAGCTGCCAACAAGGGAGGCCTCTCAGCTAATGCCCACAAGGCTAATCTGCCTGGAAAGGCCCTGTCAACCACTCAGTTTCAGGGTCACATATGGAAGTGACTAGACCTGTTCTAAATCACCAAGGGAGATCCATAAATCCCATGGCTGTTTCCTTAAGCTAATGATTGGGGGGAACCACCTCTCATCCTATGTTGTGTCTGACACCAGTGACACCAATTTTACTTCTCCTTGCCTACCAGGAAGTAGATATCCTTGATAATGGTGATAACAAAATTGCTCTCTAAACAGCCCCAGGTTTTGGTCCCCTGGAGATTTCATTTAGGAAAACCTTGCTACTGATTTCCAGAAAATGTCGACCACCACCTCACGCAAAGGTTCAACAAAGGCTGTCAAAACAGAGCTCCTTCTTGCAATGCGCTTGACTTAACATAAACCCCATAACAAAAACATTCCAGTTGTCGAACTTTATGTACATTCACATCATTTCTCCCAAGCGTCTCTCCTGTGTTAATGCGTTGACGGTGGAATCCAGTCGGCAGATTGACTTTTATACGGATGGTTTACACGTCCATATGTATTTTCGATTCAGAATTTATTTAGTGAAAGGCTCTGAAAGACTCCAGAGGGGACTATAAGCCTCGGTTCTCCCTCTCCGCCTCTCTTGCTAGATTTATGTTGTACAACAACAGAAACAAAACTCATGTTTATCCCACAGGATTCTGGCTGTGAATCTGAGCAAATTCTGTCCAAGTGCAACATGTGAAACTGGAAGATGGGAGTGAAAAAAAAACAGCCAAACTCTCACTGTGTGGCCAAACAAAATAGAACTGAGATGCTAGGGTTTGTGGATCACAGCAGAGTTTGTGGCGGGGGTAATGGCAGTGACACATGCAAGATATTCCATAATCATCTGGAGAACAGACACAATTGAGGGGGTTTGGCCAAGTGAGGCTAAGAGGAATTGATGGTGCAGAGCTTAGGCACTTGTCCAGACTGAAGACACACGGAGCTCTGTGGTGAATACTCCAGTCCCGGCTCACATACAACATGATCTGGGCTTAACACAGGCAATACCTTCCATCAATCCTGGCATTGTCTTGTCTGACATGTTGAAGGATGTGAGGCAGGCGGGTGCAGACAAAGGCCTCTCCCAGCTGACCCATTAGCTGAGGAGAGTGATGTCCAGAGCATTGGAGCATGTCCCCTGCTCGCGCGTTGGGGCTGTTTTATTAATGAGCCAATCGAATGACTGCAGCTCGGGGCTGCTAGGGAGCACCTTGGGCGGCAAGCCTAGTGAGTGAGTGTAGCTGGGAGTCATTCCTGCTGGGACCGCAGCCAGTGATGTACTCCCTGGTGGGCTGCGGTGGAGGCATATTTGACAAATGGACTCCTTTAGCAGGGCTATGCCTGGGGATGTACGCCCTGGTGTTGGCACACGGATGGCTTACCTGCTTTCTTCTTCATGTACATGGCCTTCTCTGTACTCTGACAGCGACTGACTGATAATGAGGCCCTGTACAGATGAATGGATGTGTCAGGAAACTGAAGACACATAAATGTGCTCGCGGATACAGAGGCACAGAGCCTGGCTGTCTTATGATAGGTGATGCTGGCAGGCTGAGGTGGTTGGTTGATGGAACTGTGCCACTGGAATCACGGCTGTGATGGATTACAATGGGGCACTGGTTAGGGACACCTTGCACCATCGTTCGCATGGCAAAGGGTAACAAATAGGCTTACTATAATCGTCAGCAATTAGCAATGGTCATTAGACGGTATTTGAATGAATGTGAGTGAATTTCATGCACCACATCAAAATCAAACGTGAATTTTGAATATATGGAAGAAATGATTTCCTCTTATTAGAAGTTTGTTGACATTTTTCACATGCCAAAATACATGTTTCTTTTTGGGGCACACAAACCTTTTTTTCAACGACGGTGGCGAATACCAGGGTAGGAGACAAGCTTTGCAACAGATCTGTGAGTAAACTGGGAGCTGAGTGCATTTATGTTTTTTTCATGTGGTGCAGGATTGTGACAAATTCCAGAGCAAGTCTCTTGTGAGTGGCTCTGCTTTGGTGTCAACACCGAGCGGCTGTCTACACGTGATAGAGCCGAGATGCGCTGAGCACCGCGGCCTCCCATGGGATAAGTGTCGAACAAGATGTCGCCTGTCAAGCAGAGAGCATTTGAAAATAAATAACATCAATGATGATTTCAGTTTACTTGTCTGGAACATGTGTGCTTTGAGAAGTGATGCCATCACTCTGCTGGGGGTGCAATCGCTCCACTTCACCCCCTCTCTCTTTTGATGGCGGGGGCCTCAGCACTCCATTTCCTCTTGCAATTCAACATCAATCTGTCAAAGACTTCAAATACCTGTTCTACGCAGCTGCTCAGCGAGATGTGCAGTGATCATTTATTAAAGCTACCATGATAACAACGCTGAATTACTCAGGTTATGTCCACGCAGGGGTATTTCAAAACATTATTTCCCACAGCAGTGATCATATATATATATATATGTGTATACACCCTCGGAAACCAAACTGGTCAGTGGTAAACAGCGTAGAATTCGACCACATTATTTTTTTAAAGAAAATGCAAAACAGAACTCAAACCCTCACAAAAACGTGACAAGATGAGCTCGTCCATATTTTTCATTTCATTTTTCACATCAGTGTTTCACAAGAGTGTCCCTGACGGTAAGCCAAAAAGGGAAATGGTAATGATGATGACAGAACTAAAAAAGAAACTTACTGAAAAGCCGAGGTGGGGGACTCCAGTCACGACTTGACTCGAGTCGAAAATTTGAGGACTTCAGACTTGCTTGACTAACTTTTAAAAAAAACTTAACCTTTGATTTGGCCTTCATGACTTGAGACTTAAATTAGACTTGAGACAATTGACTTGAAAAGACTTGTGTTTTTTAATTTAAATATTTTGAAAAAATGTTTGATTTCGTGAGAAATTGTGTTTCATTTTTAAACATGATTGTGTGATTTTACAGTGCAATGCATGCAGCACGTTGCACAAACAAAAGTAGGGCACCAGAGGAGCTGGTCAGGAGCAGCAGTCATGGAGGCGGCTAGACCAAAGATAATTCAATTTGTGTTCAAGGATTATCTTGTTGATTACGGTATTAAAATGGGAACGATGGTATGCAAGGTCTGCACTCAAAAATCAGTAAGATGACCATCACAACCTCCAAAAACAAAATCCACAAAAAAAGGTACGCTACATGAATGTGTTTTTTTTTAGTTAGCTGTTTCAGCTGCAAGAAAGCTAATGTTTGCTACCATAAGCGGTAGAAAATGTATAACTGGAGGACGTAAGCATAGTAAAATGTTACTTAAAGCATTACCTACACAGTATTTAAAAGTTTAATGGTGACAAAAGTTTGACCGTGGGAACGTATTAATTGTTTTACATTGTTTGCTGTAGGGAAGATTAATTTGAAGTCTGAACAAATCAGTGGTTGAGTGGAAGAAATTGTGTTTGAGTTATGAGGGTTCATTGTGAGTTTTTATAGATTTTATGCACAGTCAGATTTGAAATGGCTATATTGAATTACATGGTCCTAATGAAACCATCAAATATGTCAAATAATAACATACTTATAATTACATTCCAGCACGACTCCAAAAACAATTTAATAGTGTGACAGAACCCCAAAAAACATGAAGCAAGACGACGGAACCATTCATCAGATATGTCCATGTGTATGTGCATGCATGCCAATGCCATTTGGCCCCATGCACATTGGAAGAAAGCCCAGCAGGGAAGCCTAAACGGATCAGAGTCTCAAAAAAGACCAAAGAGGGCTTGTAACACAAAGAGTTTCATCTTGGTTCCTTAAGAAGAACCATCTGTTCTCTCTCTCTTGCCACAACTCTACAGTCAATCCTAGGTCAAGAGTAGGAGAACAAATGTGTGCTGAACACATGTGTCTGTCTGCCATTCCTCCAGCCAGAGATTACATATCAGAGTGTTCTCTTGGCAGCACCCCAAAGGAAAAAGAGAAGGGGAAGAAAAAAAAACCTCCCCGAAGTATGGAGGCCAGATCCACAGCATCATAAATTGTTAGCAGTGTGTTCATCTCTTCAAGACCGGGGCTAATCTCAAGTGCATGAAGGCTGTGAAAAGGGGAGAAGGGTGTTGAATAAAAAGCAGTGGGACTGGATCACATGAAGATGTGTTGAAGTGGAGGATAGGGAGTTAACACATCTGGGGTTGGTGGTTGGGTAGATGGGTTGGCTTCCTGTTAGAAGGCACAAACCTGCAATGGACTGCCATGGACCACCAGGGTGACACACAGACAAGACAAGTGTAGTGATTCATTTATGTCTGTCAGCAGGCACGTTTGCCACAGCCTTTTATCACCCCATGACATCCAACCATTGTCATATTCCCTAGCTGGTCTGCACAGAGTGAATCAACCTCTTGCTGTGCACCACTGAGCCACATGCCATCAGTGCCTCCATGTTTCCCTCTCACTCACCCTGTACAGTACCTGGCTTTGATTGGACGCTGGTCGTCGGGATGACCGATTGTTTGTTCAAGGGCCCATAATCAGTACCAGAGCGGAAGAATGAATAAAACCCTAAATTATGGCTCTTTGGCTACTGGCCTGGTCTGTCACTCTTTGGCCGCACTCACACTGGGCCATTTTAACCTTGCCTCCCTCCCCTGGTGTGCACTCACAGTGCACTGTGCATTCAGGCTTTGGCACGCTTGTGTGCCATCCCTTCTTTATCCAACACTGTTTTACTGGAACTCTACTGGCTTTGTGGATCATTTCAAGTTGTCCTGATTATTTTTAATATGCAATGTGGTGGTTTCCTTATCTGTTGCATCCATCACTAAGGCTAAAGATTATATTATAACGTCTACCCGGACGCTGTAGGGATGATGAAGAGGTGGTGGTCGATCAACAATCTCTTTATGGCAAAAACAAAACAGGCTACTGTCGGACGAACCACGCCAAAACAACATCCGCAAACTCAACTGTCCTCCTCATGCCCACCACGCCCCACCCCAACAAAGAAACACACACACACACAAGCAAACACACACACAGTCAGGACTAATGCCATGTTCACAGGCGGAAGTCGGAAATCACACAACTCTTTAACACGACAATTTGCACCTCTTGCAGCATCTGATCCTATGAAAGTGAAAGTAACAATCTAGTGGTCTAGCAGTCTAGTGGTCTTATTATTAAGATGCAAAGGCTGTTTCATGTAATTCTTGTATTTAGTGTGTTTCGTGTTATTACTGTATTGTATTGTACTGTATTGTATGTCCTTCATGTGGTCGGCATACAATGTGAGTGGCTTAGTAGCTAATTTAGGTATAATTTATGTATAAGGACTGGTGTATACCAAAACTCGACTTACATCACAGTCTAGGAACGGAACAAAACCCTAGGATCACCTGTACTACATGTCCTGGTTAGGCAGAAGCATGTGCTCATCCACGAGTAATTGTGTTGGGCCATAGTCTACCTCTTCCAAATGTGCTATGTTAAGCTAAGTACAGCACACATGAGTAAATATGAGGGTGCTCACAATGGTTAAATGAAAGAGACCTGATTGACAGGTGTGCCCAAGTACTTCACAGATTGCAGTTTCAGTGTGTCCCGATTCTGCCTTTGGCCTGTTACTCATCGGGTTGTATTTCATGACAACATTCCACAGGGATCCTTGCTAATCCCTTGACCAGCAAATGGATGCTATATTAGATATAGAAAAAGTGTCTTTATATAGAAATCCTCAATTCAAGGCTTGCACGGACGGAGTGGAAAAGTATTGGGTTGTTATAAGTACAAGGGTCCAGAAAGTGAAGCACCCTTATGCCATTTACGGCTGGGCTAAGCCTTTTATAATATGCCCTCTCAGATGGAGTCATGTCGTGAGAAGGTGGGTTAATGAGCGGCAGTGACGGCTATCAGCCCCTCCAGTGCCAAGGCCCCTGGCCTTTATAAAAGAATCATATCCTTTCACCCTAATTAAAAGGCAAGAGTTTTATCTGGAGGTTGACCCTTCTGAACCTGCTACCCATCTCTCTCTAACAATCAACCTACTATTTTCATCATTCTATAGTCCACAGTCTTTACTCTGGCTTAAGATCCCATGAGAATATTGGATGGAAGCTTCTTAAATATATGCCTCCAAAAAAGAAGATGAATACAGCCAACGGAGCAGAAGCCAGGTAGAGTCAAACCTTGGTTTTTGAACGCCTTCGTTTTCGTATGTCTTGGTTATTGTAGAATATTGCGCGGAATAAACTGTTGTATTTTACTCTTTGGTACACTGAATCTTGACGTACTAATAAAGGTATTAAGTATTAAGTTTTATTAATAAACTGTGTCAGTCCAACTGTGCTCTTAATGTATTTTTATTACAAAATGACTTTAGCTTCTAACAAATAAGCTACCTTGCTAAGTTATAAAATGGCAACCGGAACTGGGGTCACCTACGGAGTCCATCTATGATGTTATCAGTGGTTAACTCGCAAAAATGTTAACACAAAACATGAACATTTCAGGTTACTTTTACCTGAATTGAAGACGTGATTCTTGATGCGAGTGTTCCCAAAGACACCATGTGGCAGTGAGACACAAAACAGACACAATCTTTTGTGATGAGTTATTTCTTGATTTCAATTCAATACAATAGTGTTGTTCACCTTCTTTATCAACGTGTCGAAACTTTATCTGGCTCCATTTTGGGTAATTGAGGTAAGAAACACTATTGAGTTCAAGAAATAACTCATGGCAAACAGGAAAGTGGTGTCCGTGTGATGTCTCGCTGCCACGTTGTGTCTTTGGCAACAGCCACATCCAGAATCACATCTTCAATTAAGGTAAAAGTAACCTTTCATTGATCCATTTCATTCATCAGTTATATGCATTTTGGATTGTTTACTGCATGTAAAACTATAAAAACGTGTTTTGTCTTAACATTTTTGGCTTTCTGGAACAAATGAATTCGATTTACATTATCTGTTATTGGCAAAATGGATTCAGTTAGCGTTTCGGACCTTCTGGAATGAATTAATGACACAAACCAATCTGGCAAACTCAAATCAGAATGTTACACAAACTAGCCCGTTTGCTTTGTACTGTGTCATTCTGCGGAATCTAGTGGCCAAATAAAGAATACCACGCGTTGGTGACTCAGTCTTGCGTGAGTCCAGCTGTGTTCGTAACGTGTCTTTATTACAAAACGTGCCTGTTAGCCTGCTCTCAACTCCCATATGGAAGTCATTGTCATTGTCCCCCATCGCCACTCTCTGCCATCAACACCGGTTGACTTTGTAGTTCTTTGCTAACACAGTTACATCACAAGTCTCTGCTTTTCTTATTTAGCCTGGCTGCAAAATAACCAAAGTGGGATGCAAGTGCCAGCACTTCGATTAGAAAGGTGAGAAACATTATGAAATTCAAGAAAGATTAAGTACAAAGGCGCTGCCTGTGTGGATTGTGTGTTAACATTTTGAGATGTCTGGAACGGATTCATTGGATTTAGATTGTTTTGTATGGGAAAATTTGTTTCGGTTTTCGGACGATTCAGTTTTGGACCAACGGATTAATAACAAAAAACGAGGTAGCACTGTATGGTCACATCCTCTCTCATCCGTCTTATTGCTCTGTTCCATTCGATTAGTCTCACTGAATGTGGACTCAGTTGGCTGTGTGTTGTGGTATTGGTGACTCACTGTTACATGGAAGTCTGTCCTATCAGGTTATCAACATGACTAAGGAAGTGAAGCCTTCTATCCTTCTGTCTATCACTCTGCACCCTATGAGGGCAGATGCAACAAAATAGCCACAGCAAACATTATTAATGAACTAGAATGGGAAGACAGAACTAATTTCTTATTTATGCAAAACTAAACCACTTGCAAGCTTTCTCACAGTGCGATTGCAGGCCTCAGGTCTTTCTACCTTCTCTTGGCAAAAATGGCCTTCGTCTCCTAACTTGGCCGCAGCAACACGGAGGGGAGTGGAGCATTGGTAATGGGAGGTGGTGCAGGTTTGTAATTTGTGCAGGGGATTTAGACATTACAGGGGAAAAGGGGGCTCTCTTGGGACCAGCAGTTGATCAGCCGTGGCCCCGGTGGAGCAAACCAGACAAATAACAAATGACAGCTCTGTGATTAAATCAAACCTTCTCCTTTAAGTGTTGAAGTATCTGCCTGTCACTAACAATCTAGGGCTTGTTAAAGCCCCCATACGCCTCCTCCCCCACTTAAGAGGCCTGCCTACTCTCCCGCTGCGGTGTCCCATCAAGCTCCTGTCCCCTCCTCATCCTCGAACGCCCCTCCTCTACTTTCCTCTACCCCCCCCAAACACATCAATCAAACAGCTCCCTCTGGACGCCCTCCCACCCCCTCCCTCCATAGTCCTGGCTAGCCATCTACTCCCAGGAGAATTATTACAGCACACACCCACACAGACACACACACACATATCCTCAGTACAATAAATTAAGTTATTTTGCATAACATTTAGAAACTCATGCAATATTAATATGAGTGCTAATGCAGTGGAATAAAGGCACACACAGCAACCTTTACTGCACCACTGAGACCTACACAGTGTAAACCAATGCAGCACTGTTGCCGTTCGATATATACAACATATACAAGTGGATAGTACTTTTTTTCCCCTGACAAACCAATAAAAATAGTAATATATCTGCAGTATGTGCTCATTGGGGAGAAACAACTGCTGACCTGACACAGAATCACATTTTATTGTCTGCTAGGGCAAATGGCGATTGTTAACCCCAAGGTGGATCCATATACGTACTCCTAACAGTGAAACCAACAACCCCAGGAATACAGGCATTAATAACAAGCGCCATGATCGTCTGAAGCGAATGAAGAACAGGAGGCGCTAGGAGAAGTGTGCTGACCTTATAAAATGTCTGGCTGCTCTGCTGCCTGTTGACCAAGCTGTTGATGTCTGCGCGGTGCCACGATTTAAGGCTAAATTAGTATTCATCACAGCAGTCAAAAGCCATTAATCTAATATCTCCAACATGAAATGATATGCAAATTGCTGTCCATTGTAGTGCCACATGCATCGATGCATCAAAATGGCGACTGCTTCGAAATGCATCTTCATCAGAAGCCGTGAAACAATGTTAGCACTCTGCCTCTCATATACAGTACATGAAAATTCACAGGTAATGTCATTTGATTAAAAAAGGTTGATTTTGCGATTGTCAGCGAGGGTCATTTACAAAAAGGCAGAGAAGCAAGCTGAAAGTACAAATGTCTACATTAATAAACATCTGACAGTGCAATGCCAACATCGCTGAGAAAGCACGGGACTTAAGGAAGCAGGGGAAAATTCAAGGCACTTAGAGGGCCAACTGCAAAATCTACATCAAATAAAATGGAGGACAAAAAGAAACCAAAGTAGTTGGACAAATAAAATACACACAAAGAAAAAGACTTGATGCAGCTTGAAGTCATCAACAATCAACAGTAACAACTCTACAACAACAACATAGATTATGACAAATTCAACAATCTTCACTGAACATGACAAATAAGCTATCACTTAATCTATATCCAGACACGACGCAGGAATTGTGCAAGTAAGTCAAAAATATTCTCCAGTATCTGTGTACAGAAATCCCTCATTTACGGTGGTTAATTGGTTCCAGACTTGACTGTGATAAGTGAATTTCCACGAAGTAGGATCTCGTATTTGTAAATCAAATGTTTTCATAGGTAGAGCATAGAAAAACTGTTTACATCTTCTAAATATGAGTTTTAACATTATTAGAGCCCTCTAGACATGAAATAACACCCCTATGGTCACCTTTACACTTGTATTATCCAATAACAGAAAATGAACCATTTAAGAAATAAATAAAACACGTTGCAATAAATGTGTTCTGGACGTGTGGAGGACAGGAAGTAATGTTGTGGGTTCAGAGTTAAATTCTAGTTTCAGGACTGGATTACAGCCGCAACAGTAGCCCGTGTTGTTGTTATGATTATTATTATTACGTGATTAGTATTGTGCCTGTTGTGTGAATTCAAACCTGCAATAAAAGCCGGTTGTTCCGAGCATCGAGCCTGATCAAGTGTGCCTCACTGAACATTACAGTAACATTACTCACACTTAGGGACTGGTATAGAATACTACATAGCATCACCTCTGAATGCATCTTCTGAATGTCTTATGTTTGTATTTTAGTTAATTTTTCCATAGTTATTTTTGAAAATGCTCATTTAGGCAAAAAATATGTACAATTTGCATGAATATGCATTTTTTTTTACTAATAATTTATTAACTAATGTATTTTGGACCGTGACACAGTGAAGCCACAAAATTCGAACCGTGATGTGGCGAGGGGCGACTGTATTTATTTTCAAGGTCTTTGCTTTACCTGCCTTTATTTAATGTCCCCACTTACTATTACTTATCTATTTTCTATTAATATTAATAATATATTCCAATTTCATTACTTCTATTTATCTTATATTTACCCATATTGTAACATTTTTAATCCTCATTTTCCTTAACACTGCACAAAAAAAGGTTATTTTGATTTTTTTTTTCCCCGACACCTCCCTTCTTTTCACACAGAAAGTGAACAAATGTGAGCAAAAGTGTCAACATGTAAATGATCCGGGGCCCGTTGCACAAAAGTCGGATTCACAAATCCAGGATAAATGACAGAGCTGAGCTCAACCAACTCAAAACAAGAGCGACTAGGCTTAATTGGTTGCACAAAGCCCAAGCCAGGATGAGTAGACACGGATTAATCAAGCCACAGTAAATCAAACCCGGATCAGTGCGCCTAAAATAGACCACCCTATCGATCACGGTCACCGAGTCACCGAATCACCGTGGCAATGAGAGCGGCGTACTTTCCCCGACGGAAGCGGAAATCCTCATAGAGGTTTACGAGGAGGCAATGGAGAAAAAAGAAAGGCAACACCGCCACAGGCAAAACAAAGAGAGAAAGCGTGGCAAAGTATTGCAGAGGCGATTTGCAATACTTTGTGCGTAAGTAGTGCACAAATATACACTCACCGCTCAGCTGAAACCATCATAATTACAATCCAAATAGTTAGTTAATGTTTGTTGCTTGTTTAACCAATCAGGAAGAGTGGTGTACAGTAATACCTTTAACTCAGCACATCACCATTACTCACTCATAGCTTCAACAGCATGTATACTTCTGGTTTCCCCTCGAGCGCTAAGCCTTCTGGGTACTGTAGTACACATCCACATTAACCAACACAATTAACATGTCCGGAAATGTCGTCACATTGTGATTAGGAATCCGTTTAACTTGTAGGTGAAATTGACTGCAGATGTGAGTGATATTGTGTAAATGTAACTCCATCAGATTGTATCACTTTTTTTTGTCCATTTGTCCATCCATCCGTTCTATGCCGCTTATCCTCACTAGGGTCACGGGTATGGCATAAAGTAGCCTATCCCAGCTGACGTCGGGCAAGAGACGGGGTACACCCTGGACTGGTCATCAGCCAATCGCAGGGCACATATAGACAAACAGCCATTCACTGTCACATTCATTCATGGAGTCCGAACATGCATGTTTTTGGAATGTGGGAGGAAACCGGAGTACATGGAGAAAATCTATGCAGAGAGAACATGCAAACTCCACACAAAGATGCCCAACGGAGATTTGAACCCAGATCTTCCCGATCTCCTGACTATGTGGCCAACATGCCAACCACTAGGCCACCGTGCAGCCTTATTGAGAACCTAATATTTTATCTGTACTGTGCAGACTGAACTCAAAACTGAAACCAGAAAAATGCAAAAACATGGAGAGCTGTGAAGCATAGAGCGCATTCAAGAGTCAAATTGCAGGTTGAGAACGATAAATTGATACATGTTGGGAGGTCTGCAATAACATTGAAAGTATAGTTCCCAGACAGACCCACCTCACTATTTGAGAAGCGCTGTCTGAAAGGACTATTTAAGTCCAACGCACGTGCGTGCACTAGTTATTTAGTTTCAGGTTTTTGTTTTTGTCAGCTCATGATAGCAACTTGGCAAAGTTTAGCTACTAACGTTAGCTATCATAACCACACAACGACTCCAAATTGTCAGTCGTGTATGTGCACACGCTACAGACATATATGCGACTGACAGCCATGAATTCGGGCCAAACAAAAATTTACGACAATTTTTATGCAGTCTACTTCATAACTGTGAAAAATATAGACGTTTTTGTACAGTCTGTTCTTTTAAACCACGATTGGTAACATATGCTAGCCAGTGGTGGTGTTCTTATTTTTTTGGTTTCAAAAATGTAACTTGGAGCGAGTTTCATACAGTCCCTTTACGTGCCAAACAGATGTTTTCTCTTGACCCGTACTTTGCCTGGCCTTTTATTGTGTATATAAAATGAATATTTGAATGGCCAGATAAACAAAAATAGAACAACAGCATGGTTAGATGTAAGTGCACTTTAAACTGTCAATTATTTACACCAGCTCAACAGCCCTCTTGGATTGGAGCGACATTTGTGCAACATCTTTCTCCTCATTCAATTTGCATGTAAATGAAAATCACCCCAAAACTGTTTGTTGAAGTCACATAATGTGTACGTATCATTTTTGTCACAGATGAAAACATTAGGGAGCCAGGCAAGGAAAGAATAATTCAATATAGTTTTCAACATATGATATATGACTACAAGAAACCATACACTGTGTATTTTCCTTTATCCCAGCAAGGCAAAAAGGCTTCAGAGGACAACATTTAATGGTGTTGTGCCTATTTTTGAGGCTAAAGCTAGGGTCTGGGCTGTGTTTGCAAATGTACCAGATGCTCATGAGACAGACCACGAAGGAGGTCCAGGGAGAGCAATTAGCGCAAACGAAGCGGCTGTGTCATTAGCTAGTCTTTATTAGCCTCAGTGATCAGTTCAGAGGCCATTAGTCTCCTGTGATCAGACACGTTCCCGGTCGACTCGACCCATTACTGCAGTTCACGATGGCGCATGACCTGCGGGTCCGCGTGATGCTTTCTTCTTGTTAAAGTCACAAAGGATCTGAAGTGGTGATCATTTATGCTTGATGAAACATTGGCCAACATTATTGGGATGACGTGTTACTTGTTTTGTTTTTAAACGCTATAAAAACATCCATTTACACTTAAATATAAAACCATGAGAGTTAATTATCACTTAACCTGTAGCATAATTTTGCAAATAAATCACATGAGCTTGTCTTTAACAATCCAAATGGTTACAGGTTTATAAAATAAATTCATCATTCATTGGCTAAGGGAGAATCTTCCCTTTGTGTTCACTGTCCTGATTGGCTGTAGACCAATCAGTCTCCTTCATGCCGTTTACTGTTGTGGCCGATATGCACTAGCAAACTAGCTAACTGTGTGAGCTGCTTGCTAATCTTCAATAAACAATAGAAGAAGAAGAAGAAGAAGAAGCAGCTAACCGGCTAAATGAATCTTCGGTTGAAGGAGTAGGACGAGGAGGAGGACAACGGCAGGAGCAATATGTTATAAAAAGAATTTTAAAAAACGCTATAGTCCAACGGCACCAGGACAATGTTGGGGGCTATTTTGGGAACCTATCCCCCGCGATAAACAAGGGAAATTGTAATATGTCATATGGAAGCGACAGTGTGCAAGGCAGGATTGGAACCGCACATTAAGTGCTTTGCCCACACTATAAACCTTGCAATCCTACCTGCACTTGGCATTCCCAGCTGCCGCCGTGTTAATGTTCAAACATAAGCTGTAGTAATTCTACACTTGGTTTTTACACCGACCTAAGCTTTGTCAGATCAAAAGACAATTGCTGCATACGGGTTCCACCAAAACATGTGTTCATGGGAACTGTTGTTCTTTTAGAGTAAACATAAAACTACCCCAGCATGCCCCCGCGACCCTAGTGAGGACAAGCAGTATCAAAAATAGATGGATGGATGTTTTGCATGTATATTAGTGTCTAAGCGTCTATTTCGATACCCGTATAGACTGTGTGGTACAGTTACATTGTGTGTTCCACAAGTGCTTCTATATTGTGTTACTTATATGTTGTTGTTATTTTTGATTCCTCAAATTAATTGCTGAATGGGAATTTTACCATTTGTAATTAATTTCTGCTCTGTGTTGTTTATTTTTAAACCTATTTGAATTGCCTTGTCTTCTCAATTGTTTCCTGCCCACTGGGAATTGTAGTACACAACATGTTGTACATTGTGTAATATCATTCGCTGCTGGGGGTCTTCGGGACATTTTGTTGCACACCTCTCTGTCCTGTGTTGCATGCCGGGAAAGAGATTCCCTGTGTGTTGTTCCTCTCTTTTGCTTGGGCCCTAAGAGACTTTCCTGCTAATGTTCCCGTCCTGTTTTACAGCAGCGCTTCCTGGAACAGCCCCCTACCAGTCATCAGACGCTACATTAAGGCAACACTCTGAAGCCTTCCTCCATCACTAAGGGCCCCTGATAAATAACTTATGGGAGAGAGGATTCAAAACATCTCTCCTATTACTCGTCTCGATTCATTTTTTACAGTCCCTAGAGCCCTCCCATCTGTCCTGCACTTCAAACACATCTGAACGCTATGAGATACTTTCCGTATTGCATCCTATGGGATCCTTGTGAAGGTAGAGAAGGAGGGGAGGCGGGGATCTAAGCTGTGCAAAAGAAAAGAAATATGACAGAGCCAGGAGCTTTGAGCGGCACAGTGTGCCGAAAGCATCTCTCCCATCACCTTTCTTTTTGACTATTCTCCACGGAGGGAAGAAAGGAAGCAAATGACGGCAGAGGAGAGGGAGGAGGCGGTAGGGAGGGAGGGGGAGATTTGTTGTGGAGGAGTCAAGGTCCCCAGCAAAGCGGCTACTGTCTGTCAAATTATAACACATCCAACAACTCACATTCTTCTCTTCACAATTAGAAATGAGTCCATTAGGCTGCCGTCTGCCTGTGGGTGCGGCGTGAGGTGAGCAAATGGGACAGGACGCCGCTTGGGCAAGAGATGGCAGTTTTCACATCACATAATGAGCCAAACAAACAAACCAACAGTTGTAATTTGATGTGACGTCGACAGTAATTGTGTTCCTTGTCACGGGTAGGCGTGAGGGTGGAAGTGGGCCGCGGCGGTGTGCGCTAGTTATGGAATCTAAATTGGCCTCGCCTGTTTTCTGAAAGAAGAAAATAACAAGGCCCGCTTTGGGTGAGGCCATCACAACGGTGTTTAAGTCAACACCCTTTCAGTTGAAATGGATTTTAAATTAGCGGTGAAAACAGGGCTAAGAACACATCTCAGCAGAGACGACACCACTCTGCAGACATGTGTCACGTGGATTTTGATGGGGTCATAATGGCTATCACTGATTCATACTATTGACACCATGTGCTCCTGTCTGATTGTCGACTACGTACTTATGAAAAGGAAAACATACCAATTTTCTCCAAAAACATGCCTTTTTATTGTTACGGAATTTTGTGACATGCAAGTCATAAGTCAAAGAATAGCAATTGAAATACTTCAATAATGTAAATAAAATGGTGGTCTAGTGGTTAGCATGTTGGCCAACACAGTAACGGCCTGGAGATCGGGAAGACCTGGGTTCGATACTCCCTTGGGCATTTCTGTGTGGAATTTGCATGTGCGTGGGTTTTCTCCGGGTACTCCGGTTTCCTCCCACATTCCACATTAATTGGGGACTCTAAATTGTCCATAGGTATGAATGTGAGTGTGAATGGTTGTTTGTCTATACTGTATGTGCCCTGCCATTGGCTGGCGACCAGTCCAGGGTGTACCCCACCTGTTGCCCGAAGTCAGCTGGGATAGGCTCCGACCCTAAAGAGTAGAAGCGGTATAGAAAATGGATGGATATAATAAATTCACCAATATCAAATAAAAGGCACAAAAAATGATCGTAATTATCACAGCAAAACCAGCAGCAATACAGAATGTAGAATGTGTTTTAAAAAAAACAAAAAAACCCCATCCTGCTTGTGTTGTAATGTTGATGTTCAGAATTCTCCTGTTCGTGAATGCCCCTCACTTGCCATGAATGTGATTGGTGGATAACGAGGAAGTGTTGTGTTGCTGTTGTGGAAAGCTGTTACAGATGGGCCATGTGGCCTAAAATCCATATTGCATATATTGCAGACTATTGCGATAACAACGTATACCTGAATCCATTCTTTGGCATTTACAGTAAATTAGAATAGAACCATTTCAAAACAGGGCTCATCCTTTCGCTGTGTTGTGTCATTTTCGGTTTTGGACCTGAGAGCTCACAGTGTACTTGTTCTGTGACATACTGTATGTTGTGTTATCCTCTGTCTAGACTAATTTACTAGCTAACTTCGTGTTCATAGCTGGTTACCCTCCGCTGTAATGCAGCTAGATTTCTACTAATGTGTACTAGTCATTTATTCTTTTGTTTTCTCTTTTCCATATTCAAGCTCGCTGAGCGGCTAGCATGGCTTCTCTGTCTGTCGCCATGGAGGCGAGGATTAGAAATTTAGAGAAGCGGCACCACGCATCTTTAGCCATGCTAGCTACAACACCACATTGCCCTAATCCCTTGAACCTTAATCCCTCGTTTATCACGGTTACCGTAATTTCTGGTGTATTGACCGCTAGTTTTTTCTTACGCTTTGAACCCTGTGGCTTCATAAGTATACAGGTATGTGCATATGATAAAGGCAAATGTTAAAGGCGATCGATCTAGCAAATCAAGTCTGCCAGTGGATCTTGACAGCATGGAGCAGTGTCCAAAAATCCAATATCGCCAACGGGTTTCGAAAGGCTGGACTACGGAGTGATGAAGAGGACAATGCAAGCTCAAGGGATAGTTTGCCTTGAGATGAAGGCGTCACTGACAGCGACAACGAAAGAGAGAGAGAGACTGACAAAGTCTATGATGAAGGAAATATGAGGCTGGCGGAAGATGGAGACAGCGATGGATGACTGTGTATCATTTATATCACCAATTGCTTGTGTGCGCTGTTGAAACTGAGCACTGCTGTTGGTGTGTTAAGGTCGCCATTAAAGCTTAAAAAGAGCGTCAGACTCTGTGTTCCTCTGTCAGGATGCTGCACTGCTTACGAGACGTTACCTGCACAATATCACCTTCAAGTGCTGCATTAATTTAGCACCAACAAGAGGCATCGACGGCTAGTTAATTTTTCAGTCCGGTTATGCCATTACAATGTTGACTTTCATCACAATTGCAGCATTGTGCAAGAATCCAACCTAACAAAAATAAATTTAAATAGCTCAACACATCTAATATAACAAAAGAATCGAAAATAAATGTTATTTTGGGAGTTGAATAATGTCAAGGGCAACTATATCTATAACAATGAGGGAACACTGGAGCAACCCCAGTCTTAGACACACGCCCTGCAGTGTATTAAATCCAGATTTCTATACAATAAATTAAGGCTTTAACTTGGTAGTGGGTTCACACTAAGTACAACTTCTGGTCATTAATGCAGCAAGTTATGAAGTGTGAATGCCCACATGGTCTTTTCTTGTACTGCTTCAACAGCACACGGATGGAAGACAACCACAGGCTTTTATTAAAAAGGTCAGTCTCATCCTATCATTCGGAGAGCACAAATAATAAAATTAGACCGGAATTAAGTGATTTCAGGAGTATGCGTTGGTTTGAGTTGGGTGGGCTGCCGCCTTCTTCCAGCTGGTCTTGGAAAAAAAAAGACGGCAGCAAGTTTTCTAACTCTCGTGTGGCGGTTTGATGATGCCTGGGTGAACTGATGAGGCATAAATCTTAAAGATTTAAAGGTACAGGTAAAAATTTATATAGGCATGCTTGGACGGGGGCCATAGGGAATGGCTTGGCCAGTGGAGCAACGTCGCAGCGGGATGCCCAATAAGCCTTGCACAATTTTTCACCTCGCATTTTAGCAATAATAAAAATTTCAAAAAAAGTTGAAACAGCCTTCCAGAGAACCGCAGCCCCTGCACTGCCTGCCATCTGGAGCCCGCTTTCATTTTATAATCCAACTGTCATTAAAATGCTTCTTGGCAGTTTACAGCTCGTTCCCCCTGTGCAGATGTGGAAACGGTCTTCAGACGAGGCCCGCTGATCAAAGTGCTCGCTGCTGTCAGACACAACACTTACCACCCTCAGGCTACCTTTCTACCCAACCCAGACTCCATGCTCACAATTATTTATTTATTTCCACACCAGTGTATTTACCAAGCGCGCCACTTGCAGCAAAACTCTTGTCAAATCCAGAGTTATAAATATTTCGTGCATGAAAAGGTTGCAGGTTTGAAATGCCACCTATGTTAATGAGCGCTGAGTTTGTTAGCTACCAGTAAAAGCCGAGAGGGGAACTGGAGAAGGAAAAGTCAAGCTGAGACTGACCCCGTTTTTAAGTGCAGACCGATCCGGTTTCCTCTCTTTAACACAGGGGTGTCCAAACTTTTTCCACTGAGGGCCACACATTGAAAAATGAAAGGATGCAAGGGCCACTTTGACATTTAGTAAACCAGCACGCGTACATTCTAAGAAGTTAGATACAGTGGTGTGAAAAAGCATTTGACCCCTTCCTGATTTCTTTTTTTTTGCATGCTTGCACACTTAAATGTTGCAGATCATCAAACAAATGTAAATATTAGTCAGTGACAACACAAATGAACCCAAAATGCAGTTTTAAAATGAAACTTTTTTTATTATTAAGGGAGGAAAAAAAAATCCAACCCTACATGGCCTTATGTGAAATAGTGGTAAACCTCATAACTTGTTGGGACACTCTTAGCAGCAACAACGGCAATCAAGCGTTTGCGATAACTGAGTCTCTTAGCAATGAGTCTCTTACAGCGCTGTGGAGGAATTTTGGCCCACTCATCTTTGCAGAATTGTTGTAATTCAGTTACATTGGAGGGTTTTCGAGCATGAATGTGTCATTTTGTTTGTTCCAACACGTCTGTGCTCCAGGGCAGAAAGCAAGATCCATGTGGAAGAACTGGAGAGCCTTGACCTCAACCCCGTCAAACACTATGGGATATACTACTGAGCTAGTGACCTTCAAACTCACACATTTCTGAATGAACGGCCAAAAAGTCCCACAGACAAACACTAAAATTTGGAAATTGCAGTGTCCCCCCAGATTTTCACAGACAGTTGAGCAGATACTTTTGTCCATACACTGTCCACCATTCAAATTTTCCCTTCCCCACATTGACTCAAGCCTCTAATTTGTTTTTCCACAACTGACCACAAGGGCAGCTGGAAAAAAAAAACACCTTACATGCTGAATGATATTGCAAGGCACATTAATGCTTTAGTTCCTGCCAAATAACAAATCCAGACTGTGTAATGTAATAACATAAGATGTCTCTGGCAGCGGACACAAAGGTGATGGCAGTATCTCTGTGTCATATCACAATGCCACATTAAAGTGGGTAGCCACGTGATTTTCAGTGTGCAGGGCGGCCTGAGGCCTCCTCACTGAGATGCCATAGCGCGCATGGCATGAATGCAGAGCCTTGGTGTTGACTGAGCTCCCCTAAAGCCAGTGACGCATGTTCCCTTCCTTTGGCACACAGCCCAGCGTAACAACTGGGGCCATATTCAGCCTGTCAGCGCCATGTGTTCACTCTCCTCACAGCACAGCAGTTGATGTCACTCAAAAGCCTTCACCCCTGCTTCCCGCCTCCTGGCATCTCCGTGGGCATCCCAGGCTTAGCAGGTCTGCGCTAATGAAGTCAAATGAATTTAATGGATGCCCATGCTGCCCATGTCAGGAGTGCTGCTCTCTGGCTGTCACTTCATACCTCATATAGAAGAGTTGCTGCAGCCCAGACGAACAAGCATATCTACTTTGGTTGTGCAGATGTCCCCCTGCATGATACTACCTTGATCCATAAAAACTTTAGAGGCCAAGCTCCAAGGTGATGTACAGAAGGGTTCCAGGTGTAGCCACTAATTACAACCAACTGAAAAGGGTAAATAATTGGCAAATTAAAATTAAATGACAGCCATCGTTTCCCACTGGCCTCCTGTGCTTAAACCCCTTCCTAGGTGACTTTTATGGAGCACGCTTTGAGACAATATTTTTTTTTCCTCTAATCTTTCTAGCCATGTACCTTTTCCGCTGGCTGGTGCAGATCAAAGCAGACCGGTCTTGTCCAAAAGCGAGTGTAGTGAATGAGGTTTTTGCCATAATTGAAGGCAGCTGGCCCATGTGTGTCACATTACACTGACACTCTCCCACTGACTGTTCCCTCCAGACTCCAAGGGACAGAAGGACTTGCAGAACCCCATGTCTGGCAGTCACAACCCAATCTGCAGCACTACACGTTTGGTCGAAAATCTACACTGCATATGCATGCACTGACAAGTATTTTGGAAAGCTACTGACAGTACAATATGCCATTAGACACAAACAACATTCAATAGGCCAACTTTGCAGGCGTAGCTAATGTTATGCACCTGAACATCAATAATATTCGGCTACAGCTCTATGCATAGTACTTTCCTGATTGCTTTGTAAGATGTGACAGTGGAACCTCCAAAGCCAAACCAAATCGATTTCTTGACATACTGTAAGTTCCAAATGTCCCATTCACAATATTTATATCTTGAATACAGTAGATCAAGTGTGTCTAAACTTACCAGCATGCCTTGTGGGTTCTAAATGAGCATAAACCAGTCTTGTTTTGGATGTGTGTATGTATTTATTTCCATACCAACATCGTTTGTGTGGTACAGTTACATTGTGTGTTCCACATGTATTACTTGTTGCACTGTGAGTGAGGTAGGCATTTGGGTTGATAAGCTCCTGTTGGTTTGTGATGTGTGTGTAAGGATATCAACCATCGAGCTGCCTCACTACATAAAAAGAACACCTCCTCAAGAAAGCTGCGGTTCGCCTCAAACTACTTTCTGTGCTTTACCAACGAAGGCAAACAAGATGGGTTTTCTACCAATGAACGGCCTAATTATGGAGATCGTAAGCGCAAACTGGTGGGTTTTCCCACAAAATAAAAGGTTTGAATCAAAAATACGCAAATTTGCTTCGTTAGTGAGGTGCATTTACATAGTGTGTTGCACATGTGTTACTTGTTGTGTTATTTTTGGTTGCACCACGAGTGGGGGGTATGTTTGGTTTAATGTTGGTTTCTCTTAGTGTGTCAACATTGATATTTTTATGGGCGTCTCATTTGCGCTGTTTTTTTCCAAAAGAGGGGATACACAATGTACAATGTACATGTGCTGCAGTATGAATTCCACTACAGCAACAGCCACATAATCTACAGGAATTTGATATCTTGCATCAATGCAGAAATTCTGAAGATACACACAGAAACATAAAAGCTAAGAATTATTCATACAACGCGTTATTGAAAAATGACTGATGACTGATTTTTCCACAAAAACATGACTGACAGAGCTTTTCGCTCACTGACCTCTTTGTCAAAGAACAAAATTTAACCTCTTTAATAGTAGGAAAAGCAAGCCGTCCTGCATTAGGCGGCCATGTGCAGGCAAGCTAAGCCAGAAATAGACATGGACTGCCAGCTCTTAACACACAAACTTTTACATTTCCAGCCAGAAGAAATGTGTAAGTCATTACAGCCCAACCATGTTTATTGAATAAAAAGCCACTTAAGCGTTATGTTTATGCACGGTCAAAAACACTCAAATCTTACATCCACGCACACAAAACCATTTGTGTCTTTTTCTACTTGCCACAGAACATCTGCACTCAATATGGGGTTAATTTGACTTGTATTACTCATGTGGAAAAATGTATATAGTTTTTGGACTGTTATTCAAACACAGACCACTTGAAAAACAAGAACACACTGCCATGCCGCTTTGGAACACTGTGGACACACAACACGGGCTTGGATCATTTAGTTGCTGGTTTAACTGCACTCACACTGCTTCACCAGCCATGTGTATTGCTCTACTTCTTATTATGTGCATGTGATTGCATCATGTAAAACATGTTAGGCATGACATGAGTTAGGATGTGTTTATTGGGCATGGCATTTGTTCGTAATTTTAATCTGATTATTTTAACTGCCTGTTTCATTCACAAAAGTTGTCATCAAGTATGACAACCACAGAACTTCACAAAATATTGACTTCTATTCTTTTTCCTTTTGTGTAGCACTTGAATGAAGTTGATTTTTTTTTTAAAACACCCTGCAGACATGTTTGTACTCAGCTGCACAGGCCACTAATTTACTTTAATTCACATATACAGTAATTTCTCGTTTATCGTGGTTAAATGGTTCCAGACCCGACCGTGATAAGTGAATTTCCGGAGAGAAGGATTCCTTATTTATAAATGTATTATATTTTCATATTTATAGTATTCCGTAGTTCAAGCATAGAAAACCTGTTTACGACCTTCTAAATGTTTTTTTAACATTATTAGAGCCCTCTAGACTTGAAACAAAACCCCTATAGTAAATTTAACACTCATATTACCCAATATAGTAGACATAATAATAGTAAATAAGCCATTTAAGACATAAATAAGACTGTTCCAGTGCTAGAGGAGCTAAGTGAGGGACAAATAGGAAGTGATGTCGGGGGTTCAGAGTTGAGTTTCAGCTTGGCCTGGGTTACGGTTGCAACAGTAGCCCATGTTTTTATTCTGGATTTGTATGAAGGATTATTGTGCCTGTTGTGAGATAATTCAAATCTGCCACAAAAGCCTATTGTTCGGGTGATCAAGTCTGGGGCTTGTGTGTCTCACTGAACGTTATAGTAGCATTAATGTCACCTAGTTGTGGCAAAGGATGACTGTAGTTGGTTTGGTGTGTTATTTCTTTATCAGAAAGTGAATGGTTTTGTATGACAGTGTTGCAGTCTGCCTTATTTTTAACATCATTGCAAGGTTTTAAGTTAACACTGATGGAACCGATGGCTGTACGCTGAACAAAAGTACAGTATATCCCCACTTTTCTCGGGGGTTACTTTCCTGGACCACCAGAGAATGGTGAAAATATGCAAGTCATTCAGATGCCCATAAAAATGTTTGACCCACAGCTCACTCCCCCGCCCCCTCCAACCTCTCCTGCGAGCTTTATGTCAACGTTCTCCTCCAATTTTGGTGCAACATTTGCAATACTAATGACTGTTGGAATTATTAGATTAGATTCATTTCCAGAACCCTCCCCTTCTGTCTCCAATATGCCTCACACACTTATAAAACACATTTTAAATGATAAAATGTGTAAGTACTCCCTACTAATGAATGATCATTTAAGACAGGGGTGCTCACACATTTTCAGCCTGCGAGCTACTTTTAAAATGACCAAGTCCCAAAGATCTACCTCCTACTATAAATATAGAAAACATACAGTACAGTACATTTACTGTCTTTGTAAATATTTTGGAAGTACTTTTTGTACATTGTACATGTATATCGCGGTGCACACACATTTTCAGCATGCAAGTTATATAACATACTGTGTATATATAATCTAATCATCACGCAAAGGGTTAATCTCTACCATTTATAACAAACTGTTGGGCATAAGACTTAATGTATTAGGTCCGGTTAGCATTTGCTATCAAACATTCTCAATATACTGTGTTCGAAATGAATATGATTACGCAAAAGGCAATGCAAGTCAAGGCAACATATTAAAAAGCTTTCAGCAACGGGCGCATTTTCCAATTCATCATGGAATAATAGTTTAAGAAAGAGAAGAGTAGAAAAACATGCATTTCTATAGTGAAGTTCATGACGCAAAGCAAAGCCCTCAAACAATTCACTTTTTTTCGACTGTGACTAGCCGCTACAAGTGAACAGATAACTTTTGTTTTACAATCATGGAAAAATGGTTAGACCACCTTTGTTTCTTCAGTTTATTGATCCATTTTAATGCCTGGTACAACTAAAGGTACATTTGTTTGGACAAATATAATGATGATAACAAATAAAGCTAAGAGTTTAAGTTAACGGTTGATATCTAGCAACTTCCATGGTTTTCTTGATAATAACTAAAATCACTTACGTTCTTACATATGTTCATACATTCTTACTACCAAACAATTCAACTCTTATGAGCTATTTTTCTTGTCATTGTTATATTTGTCCAAACAAAGGTACCTTTAGTTGTATCAGGCATTAAAATGAACAAGAAACCGAAGAAACAAGGGTGGTCTAACCATTTTTTCCATGACTGTAGATATAGGCATCTCAGTTACGGTATATTCATATTTTATCTTTGTCAGCAGTTTTGTGTTACCATCACAAAAACACAAAAAGCCAAAGAAAACACAAAAAACACAGCAGTTTAATTTGACTGCTGAAGCATATTTACAAATCGTACAACCTGGTGATGCATTGCCAAGGTTAGGTTAGGTTATATACTACTTCACACCTTGTCTTTTCATGTAATGGTTTTTGTTTCACCGAACCACTGAACTGACAAACTCTCAAGTACAAAATTGTGCAATGGAGCGTTTGCCGTGCCTGTTGCAGAAAGGTAGATTCGGGGCTCTCAGGTGTGAAAACAGTATTTGAAAAAAGAAAAAAAAATCACCAGGACAAACTGGAATAAAAACACTCAAAAAGGGGGGTCTCCAATGAGGCAACAATAACAATCATCACAGGCTAAGTTGTGACAAGCGTTCCGTCAAGTGCTAACAGACATGATTGTAGTGTTTGTGATATGCCTTTAACAGAACAAAGGGGTGGCTATCTAACAACAAAACATGTTCCACCGAAGGGCAGTGGTCCAGTGAAAATGTGACGTCTCCCTGGCATCCCTTCTTTTTTAATGTAGAATGCCAACAATAGTACTAACCTTTAACCAAGCTAAGAACCAGGCTATTCTGTGCCACATCTTTGATGCCATGGCGGTGTTGTCCCTGCGCTGCTTTATGACATGCACCGCTAGTGACAAGCCATCTCTGCTGATGTCAGTTGGCGGTGTCTGCTGGCTGGCTGTGCAGAAGCTCTAAGTCTTTCTCTGTCATCATGTCTCTCCTTCCCAACATGGACTCAGGCTAGCTTTCACCGCTGAGCGTTCCCTAAGAGTCTCTTCCCTCCAAGCATGCATACAAGCACACGCATCACACCACTATTTGTGCACGACTGGGCGCAGCCATTTTCATAGTGTTTTCCATACGTTAATTTTATTTGTGCCGAATAAATTTGGACCACCACAAATAGACTCGGCCTCACTCATACACACATTCTACCGTACAGTAGATGGTATCGTTACTCTGCTTCTTAGCACAGCTCGCACCTCTGCCAGATGATAAGAATAAGATGTAGCAGGAGGGATAAGTGTTGCCAATTTCCCAACAATGTATGGCTATATTTAGACCCATCTAGATTGTCCACTTGATGTATGTAAAATAATATTTGCCCTCAATTCACAAAAACTTCGGAACGTTGCATATTGCAGAACATCTTGCAACCACCTGATGCACTTCCAGTTTCCAAAGCTACAGTTGACCACTAACCAAACTCTCCTTTTCACCCTTCAACCTGCATCCAAACACAATCCGAATTAGAGATTAAAGTGAAATATTTCACATAATAACACAATAACTCTCCTCACACGTAAGCCTGTGTGAATGGAAGATGGAGTAAGAGGAAAGAGAAAAGCGAGGACTAAAGGAGGCAGAACGCCCAAATCAAGGGGAGAAAAAATGACATCTCCATATTAAGGCCTGTGTTGCCAGTGTCAGTTCTAATTTCTCAGGGCCTGTGGGGAGCTGAATGCAACCAGGCAGCTCGGGTCTCATCTCGTTCCTCCACCATTTTGAATCAGGACCGGCAAATCCCAAGCTGTGGGGAAAGGAATATTACTGGCAAATTGGTTTTAGATTAAAGGAGGTGGTGAGGCATTCTGCTTTCTCAGCTCTTTCCCAGGTGCACTTAATCTAATTTCATTAAAGAGATGAGGACGGATGATCACTTGTGTCGAAACATTAAGCCAGTCCATTTTCCCATCCATATAAAAACTGTCAGAGGTTGACAACGTCCTGGTTGGTGGCCTGTTTGTTAGTCGATATGATAACTCTCTGCATCCTGTAACGTGGCAGAGGTGCAGATGTGTAGAGTATGCGTGATGAATACATGCATCACTATAGCCTTTTCCTTTCTACAAGATGGTGGCGGCTTGAAACGGGAGGAAACAATAGACACAAAAATGGGCAAAATAAAAACAGAAACCAAGAACTAGACATTAGATGGATGGATGGGACATGACACATTACAGATATTGAAAAAAAAGATCTATTTTCATTTAAAAAATTAATATACGTATATTAATATCCCTATTCATACTGTAACACATACTGTATCAGGTGTACACATGTCTGTATACACAGTATATACATCCTGTATGTACAGTATGCTGTAGTATATACACTACATACACAGTGTAATCTGCTGAAAATTGGACCTACTGATGTCAACAACCCATCTATGTCAACCAACTCAAGTCCTATCAAAGCCACGTCTTATTTACGAAGAAGTGCCCATTTAAGCAGACTCCGACATACATGGTTGACTGCTTTTATCCACATGAAATTTGAGACCCATAGGGGTCATCCATCCATTTTCTATACCGCTTCTCCTCATTAGGGTCACGGGGGCATGCTGGAGCCTATTAGAGTCTCCAATTAACCTAACATGTATGTTTTTGGAATGTGGGAGGAAACCGGAGTACCCGGAGAAAACCCACGCACTCATGGAGAGAACATGCAAACTCCACACAGAAATGCCCAGGGGAGAATCGAACCCAGGTGTTCCCGATCCCCAGGCTGTTACTGTGTTGGCCAACATGCTAACCACTAGACCACCGTACTATTTCTATGAAAAATCATCACGTTGTATTGTCAATTTTGTTGTCATCATCACTACATAACTACTGTCTAGTTACACAGCATCAAAAAGTGCATACAGTGACTTCCTGTTCAGTGTTTAAAAATAAAATGGTGGCAGTATCGACCTGGATTCTACCACAGCAACTAACAAAATGCACTCATGTAATTTTCTTTTTAGATTGTTGATGAAAACGGAGGAAAAGAAAGTCAACAAACCACCATAGGTTAAACAATCCTTAATGATCATCCATTGTCATGTCTCTTGCAAAAGTCACAAGTAAATTTACCGAGTGTTTCCCATACATTAATGTATTTGTGGTAGCTTGCCACAAATAGATTTGATGCTACCTGTTTGCCCTCGCTCATAAACACATCATCATGGGACTGTTAGTGAAGGTACATTGTTGTAACGCTGTACAGTAGATGTCATCGTAACTCTGCTTCTTAACATACCTCATAAGCACCTGGTCTACCAGAGAAGAAGAAGACGTACCAGGAGGGACCAGTGTTAGCAACCTTGCCACTATAGTCAGCAGGTATTCAGACCCCTCTCGATTGTGCTTTCTTTTTAAAAAGCAACTGGTGACAAATCTAGTGACTTTTTCAGGCAAACATGCACATATTGCTCTTGTCAACAAGCAGCAGGTGCTGCTGTGGGCCCCTCCGCCTATCCTCCGCTACCACTCAACTGTCCCTTGAGTGACTGCTCAGAAAATAAAATCGAAATGATCAAACTGTCTTCCGACAGTAACATGTCTGACGTGGCTGCAGTAACAGCATAAGTGAAGGTGTTAACCACAGACTACTAGCCAGCCACTGTGCTATTTCTACACAAGACAGAATCTACTGGAAAAATAGTGGAGTCAGTGAGGATAGCAAAGTGGCCGCTAATGGAGATAGGATGACACTTCAGGAAAGTGTATGAACAAATTGAGAAGGGATGAATATCACTGTTTCAGTTTCTCGCTCTTCACAGACAGAAAATGACGATCTTCGCTTTGAGTATCTCAGCTGTGTCAGCAGTTGATTAGATTGGCTGGTTCTGTGGTTAAGGATAACAAAGGTGGGATTTTATAGCAGTTGGATTTCACTTGGATTTCAAGCAATGCAATATTAATGATTTTGAAAATCAGAGGCACCGCTGTGGCTAATATTTTTCCAAGCTGCCCTTACATAAACTCACATATTTGAAGTGGTGATGGAGCAATGGAATGCAAAAGGAAGGTGGTCTAGTGGTTAGCATGTTGGCCACACAGTCACAGTCAGGAGATTGGGAAGACCTGGCTTCGAATCTCCGTTGGGCATTTGTGTGGAGTTTGCATGTTCTCCCCGTGCGTCCGTGGGTTTTCTCCGGGTACTCCAGTTTCTTCCCACATTCTAAAAACATGCATGTTAGGTTAATTGGAGACTCTAAATAGTCCATAGGTATGAATGTGAGTGTGAATGGTTGTTTGTCTATATGTGCCCTGCGATTGGCTGGCGACCAGTCCAGGGTGTGCCTGTCGCCTGAAGTCAGCTGGGATAGGCTCCAGCATACCTCCGCGACCCTAATGAGGAGAAGTGGTATAGAAAATGGATGGATGTTTTTTTTCATTTTGAAAGTTTTTAAAACCTTCTTAAAGGTTTCTTGTCTTTTTATCCAACATGATTGGTTCATTAATGTAGCACACTCATAAGCATCATCAGTAACCACACACAGATGATCGTTTGAAGTTGCGAATATGACAGGACATGCCCCAATTACTCAGCCTCAAAAAATAGTATTTAGTATGGTCATTTAGAGAAAATGTCACATTATCATTGACAAATAGACAAGTAAGCAGCCTACATACCTTTCATCCCCGATACGTATTGGAACATACCAACTTTGGATTCCAATATAATACTCCAAGCAGCTGTGTTTGCGTTATCAGCCTCGCATGACAGCAGGTGAATGTGTCCTTATGTGGACTTAGATGCAGACTTAGGTGAGCATGTTGGCCCCACAGTCAGGAGATGTGGAAGACCTGGGTTCAAATCTCCGTTGGGCATCTCTGTGTGGAGTTTGTGTTCTCAGGTTTCCTCCCACATTCCACAAATGTTTGGCAACTCCAAATTATATTGGCATGTTTCAATGTCATGCAAAATACAGTGAAATTTCAACTTTCATATGCACCCCTTTTCGTACGATTCGGTTTAAACCAAATTTTTTGCCACATTTTCGTTCCGTTTGGTACCGTCTCGTTTTTCGCACAATATTGCGTGTAACAATCTAATCCTTTTGTCTGTGTATCACTGCACCCAAACAGAGCGTTCCACGTGTTGGCGACTCAGTGCCAGCACTTTGATAGAGACGGTAAGAAACATTGCTGAATTCAAGGAAGAGCTCATCGCAACGTACGAAGCTGACCTACACGTGGCGGATCTTGCCAGGATGTACGGGAAGTCTGCATCAACAATAAGTTCCATCCTGGCAAAGTAAGAAGAAATCTATGAAGCTAATACTGCGCAAGGAGCAAAGGTGGTATGAAAACAGATCACCAACGATTGAAGAAGTTGAGACGTTGTTGCTGTCGATCAACCCCACGCCCTCGTCCACTCCTGGCCGTCTCCGCCAATATACATAAAAGCGGTGTTAAATGTTCATTTCTCCTTTTCATTAGTTATTCTACTTATTTATTTTGCGTTGTTTTCTTTATGTAAAAATATAATTCTTCTGTATAAAGTATTTTTGTTAATATTTTTGGGTGTCTAGAATTAATTTACATGACTTTTTATGGCAAACATTGCTTCGGTTTTTGTACGTTTTGTTTTTTTTGTCCGACTTTTTCGAACGGATAAGCACAAGTCATTTTCTGTGCGACATGTTTTAGAAACACAAGCTCGTCATCACAAGGTGCAGAGATTTTAGCCGACTATGCCGTGGCAACGTCTCGTCAGTTTTATTCAAATATAGTGTAACTGATTACACCCGGGGAGAACACCTGGAAGCAACGGTCCAATGACGTTAATGTGTGAAAAGCTGACGGTGTGCATGTTCAGGTTGGGGCTCACGGAGTGAAAGGAGGCTTTGTTTTCATTGGAATGATACGGTGGAAGTTGGCACCTCTTGCCACCTCTCTTGGCAAAATAACAGGCTCATGTTTTCCATCGAATGGAGTCCAATGTTTTTAGGCAACTGCCTGTCATAGCATTTTCACCCATGTTCTTCTTTTGACAGGGATCTTCTGAATGGGTCAGGTTTCTCATTATATTTATTGTAGTAATATCTGTTTCTGAAGAAATTAAAAGGTCACTGCTGCTTTAACCTTTATTCAGATGCTATTTCACTTTCTTTCACACAGTATGCCTGAAGTGCCCTATTAATCGTCTTTAATAAAGCCAAAAAAGGTACATTTTCAGCACTATTGCTGGGATGACAAGAGTCATAGCTTTATTGATCTATTTATTCCCAAACCCCTCACATATAATGACTTCATGAACAATATAATATAATATAATAACATTAGCGATTACAGCCCGCTTTGAATCAGTTTCTGTCCAATTCCATCCATCCATCCATCTTCTATGCCGCTTATCCTCACTAGGGTCACGGGTATGCTGGAGCCTATCCCAGCTGACTTCGGACGAGAGGCAGGGTACACCCTGGACTGGTCGCCAGCCAATCACAGGGCACATATAGACAAACAACCATTCACACTCACATTCATACCTATGAACAATTTAGAATCTCCAATTAACCTAACATGCATGTTTTTGGAATGTGGGAGGAAACCGGAGTACCCGGAGAAAAAATGGAGAGAACATGCAAACTCCACACAGAGATGCCCAACAGAGATTTGATCCCAGATCTTCCCGATCTCCAGACTGTGTGGTCAACATGCTAACCAGTAGGCCGCCGTCCAGCTCCTGTCCAATTCCATCAATCTTATGGCACGTTCCAAACCAACAAATTGTGCTTACTGCTGTATTCTAGACTTCCAATAGAAGACCAACTTCTGAGGCCGTCAAAGCATTTTCGTATAATCCAGGTGACTTCCCAGTTTTTCTTGAATACAATAAACCAAATAAAGCCCTGTCAACCCACCAAAATCGCGTCCACACAGTGCCAGATCAGTAAAATCAGTAAATTCACACAAGAATGGCTCATTGGGTGAAAACAATGTAGTAGATAAAGCACACCTACATGCGGTGCTGTAAGCAGACACACAGACAGAACCACTTGACATACCAAAACTATAAGACAATAAAGAACACATGCGCATGAAGTCCATCGTACTCCGCTTGTCCGATGAAGTGGAATTACTTCATATAAATAATCCAAATAACAAAGCAGCACAACAGCATAACTTTGGAGAATAAGACAAAAACATCAGGAGAATGGGAGTGGGAGTCATGCCACTCAAAATATTCAGATATTCGTCAGCAGTACACAGCCGCTCACTTTCGGTCAAGTGACAGCGACAGGACGTCAACAACTCTCAGAAATTAGTGTTTTACTTGTCCACAATGCAACGATGCAGCATTGTCAGATTTTCCCTCTCTGGAAGCGGTTAAAAAAAAAATGTTTCAGGGAACCCATAACGCTGTTTCCGTGTGGATGAAAAGCTAAACAAAGATAATGCTTTCCTTTTTCAACCTGAAAACGTTCCAGTGTGGACGTGCCCTAAGAGTAGGGGTGCACCAATTACAATTTTCTGACTGATCACCTGTCACCGATCTTTAAAAAGCCTGACCTTCCGATTCCGATTTGGCTGATACAATTTTTTTTTTAGGAAGAGACAGCATACACCTTTTCCAGTTTTATTTGGTTGAAGGCCATTGAACAATACGTGAAACAATACAAATGTGTTGTTTTAACTGCACCTGGGGTAGTTCTCCCAAATACAAATGAAAAGTTTCGAAAATTGCTGTCCAGTATACTAAATTACATCAATTGTGTTGATCTTTCATTTTTCACATTTAAAAAACAAACAAAACTTGCACAACAGGTTACACTGCAGACCTAATTTGAGCCTTTTACCAAAAATGTAAAAGGCACAGCGACCGAAAAAGACGGGTCGTCCAGATCCTTGAACGCCATCATTTTCCTCGTAGTGATGTAAGCAAATTTTTATGACACCCTTATTTTGTTACCACAAGTAAAGAGGATAACTTATTTTGAAGACTGGAAGTATGTTGTGTGTGTTGGGAAGGTTTATTGACTGTTGCTAAAGAGATGTGGCCGTGGCCCCCATCCCCATTTACACCAAACTTCCACGACATCAGCTCAGGTTAGGTTACAGTTGCTCTTTTCACTGTTCATACGTGCTAACAACAGGCTAACTGCCTGGCTCTGTGCTTTGGCTAGTTTTAGCTTCAGCATTAGGCCGATTGCTAGCTGTCAGTCTGCAGAGCGAAAGGGGGCCAGGGCTGACTTTCAGATCTTTGCAGCGGTAGATAAGATCTGTGGATAAGATCAGTTTCATATGTAGGGATCGGCCAATCGCAGATCCCCCAAAACAGTAAGTAATGATGATTGGCTCAACGTAGAGTACAATTCCACTGTAAGCCAATCAGTGCCAGTTGTTATAGGTAGGTTTTACGAACCACAATACGCCACAGCCACATGGGTAAACTCGATGCAACAATGGCGAGTCTGAAGCGGTCTGTCGAATTAAAACGTCGTTTTTAGGACGCAAGTACCGTCACTACTTCAACGTCATTGATGTAAAAGGCAGGAACCTACATGTGAAGTGTGCATATGTCTGTATCATTTGTGATTAACTCTAATCTTATGACACATCCCTCAACAGCACTGCAAAGCTACATCCGAATTATTTGAGGTTTTTGAAAAAAATAACGCAATACTTACTTTCGCTGGTAGGGCGGAGGAAGTACTGCAAGAATGCGCACTTCTCCAGTTAGACTGAATGGTTGGCATTATTTGAGTGATGTTTGGCGTAATAGAATTATGTATTACAGTCTAGTATTGCTTTATTTTAAAGCTAACATTGCAAACCATACTCATCATGCTTGAGTAACTTCAATGAGATTGGTATAAACAGGCAAAGCTGACTGGCTCTTGACAGTGGACTGAGCAATAATTGGTACAAAATTAAACAATCCGGCTGCTGAATGCTTGGCAGCCGTGACTGATACTTCATTGTATCTTGAACTGCATCCCAGTCCATTTAATACCCGCTAAACACAACGGGTGCCAAAAGCCAAATTAAGGCCTATTTAACAAAACAGATGTGACAACACAGAAATAACAATGAGTCTCAAAGTGCCCAAGTACTTATTTTTGACAATTTTTTGGGATATCGTGCCTTCTTTTTATTAACCATTTAGACCAGAGTACCCCGCAGGAAGTGTCAATAGAAAGAAATGTGAAGCACTCATAGCCTCAGCCTTGCTTTACATTTCTTGTTCACCCCCCGCAGTGATGTCAGGAAGCTGCATGGTAACTGACAGACTCAGGACGTGGCTTTGTCGCGTCAACAAGCTTGCACCTTCCTCCTTTCTCGCTTCAATGAGGAGATAAAAGCCTATTGACATGCCGGGCTACAGTTAATGCAAATTGGGTCTCCTATTAATGTATTATTTATAGGGAACACTGCCGACATTTCCACAGAACTGGGAGCTAAGCTTACAGGAGATTAGGCGTGCTATCTCATTCATTTACCAGGGAGTAATTGCTAAACTGTAGAGGAATTAGAATGTGTGAGAGTCCCCCAGAGGCGTCTAATCTTGTAACCAGGTGGCTGCCACCAGCCAACCACCACCCAGTCTGCGATAAACAAACGCTATGATTGATTGACTACATCTGTCAAAATGTCAAATGGTTAACAGTTGACAACTAACACTAGATTAGATATTTGCATAACACACTCACCTCAAGTGCTTCAACTACCCAACGATAACAATAATGGCAAGGATGAATCTTTGTCTGTTTACATGTCTGTTAATGTGCAATTTCAGTCTACAGTTTTTGGCATATCAAGTCGGTGGCATTTGCTTGTTGTAACGCTCTCAAAATGAACTTCAATTTCTGTCTTTTTTTCAACGGTAAATCTGATAATACACATACTGAAGTACTCGAAATGTGTAATGGCCCATCTCAGGCAACAAAATGTAATTGTTGTATACATTTCTTAAGCTAGGATGACTCAATTAAGTAGCACAGGGGTGCCTGTTACTTTGATCGCGAGCTACCGGTCGGTTACGAAGGTAGTGTGGGTCGATCGCATAAACGTTTCTTTGTATATGTCATGTGACATCAGTCAGCTAACATTAAACTCCTCTCCGGATTCGCTGGTGCTCCCCCTTTGGCAAAGATGAAGTGGTGAACAGACGTCGGAAGTGACACGTGAAGATTCAACTTTCATCTTCATTATTCTGATCACATAAACTAACTCAGCGGTAAGATGCTTATATCTAGAACAAAAGTTATCCGTTCACCCGTAGCGGCTAGTTAGGTCGGAAAAAAGTCAGTTGTTTGATGGCTTTGCTTCGCGTCCTGAACTCTACTATAGAAATGCGTGTTTTCTACACTTCCACTATGTAGTGGCAGCTAGGCATAATATTGCGAGGTTTGAGGTGCTCAATGAAGCGTTTAAACCTGACATTACTCACCACCGACGGGGGCTCTGCTTTTTCTGTGTTTCTCGTGTGATGCCGCTTCATAATTAATCTTTCCCAGTTCTGTGCAACCATAGGAAACTTGTGCATGACAAGTTAAGCACTCAGCCGCAACATCTTTTTACTGCCATACTCCTGCTCCTTACTACTTCGTGAGCATGCTAGCAAACACTGTTGATCACAAGGGCTCTATCCGCTGCTGGATAGATGTGCTGGGGCAGAGTCTGGAATTGACTGCTTGTATCAATACTAGAGATTTGAGATGCAGGCTGATATTTTTTTTTTTTTTTTCGGCCCGATATCCAATATCGATATCAAACATTCCTATACATTACAGTGACTAAACAAAAAAATTAACTCTATTGTAAACATAAACAAATAGCATAAAAAATAATTATTATTATTTCAAAAATAAATGAGTGAAATTACTTTTGGTGTTCCCATGATCTGCAGAGGACCTGCAACTTCCTATGGATCATGTGACTTGTAGAATATACAATATTTTCCAGAGGGGGTAATGTTAGGGTAACAGGACTGAGTGAAACCCATGGACATGACTAAAGTGTGAATTTTAACTAGATTGTTGTTTGTTTGTTTCTTTTTAGAAAATAAACTTAAAGTATAGTTGGGATAAGGAGTAACACAAATATAAAAAAAAATAATTGTAAAAAAATAATTGTACTTCCTTCAGAGGCAAAAGGGCCATTCCAATGATTCAAGCAGCAAAGGAGAAATAACTTAGGATACAGTTAAGACATACATTTCTGCATCTCATAAGTCATATTTTGGTGTAAGGGACCCGGGAAAAATAGATTTTTTTTTTTTTTTATACACAGACGTTCAAGCCTCAAAAACAGTTCTGCATTTTCCATGCCACTTCCTTGCTTTATAAATGGAAACACGGCAAAGGGATGTCTATTACCCCTCATCTTTTTACACCACAGCTATAACTGCCTTCTCTTTTCACTTCCAAATCCTTATTCGCCGGGTGAACAAACACAGGAAAAGCAGACTTACCTTGTCGTCAATGTCACTCTCGCTGTCACACTGTAAGAGAAAAGAGGCAGACATGGGAAATATAAGGAATTATTCATTAGGCTCCCTCTAGCAGCTCATAATCAGTGCAGATGTTATTTTTGTGTGCAACCTCTCATTCACTGACAGCTTTTAGAGGATGAACGGAGCAAGGAACAGCGAAACGTAAGTGTTGTTGTCTCTAAGAGTTTTTTTCAAAAGCCACATAGTCACACAGAGAGCAATTCTGAAGTTGCTATGACAAATTGGATGTCGTACACATACAAAAGACGAAAAAGTCAATCATTCTACACAGTGGATTCTTTTATGCTGAGGCTGTTCAATGACTTTGTATTCAGTGACGGCTTGTCATTTAGCCTTTTAACTGTGCTTTAAAATTGGACAATAGTATCTCAAGGACACAGAGCTTTGGTCGTCTGTGTCCTCAGAGCCTATTAAGTGTGGTATTTACCAATCCACCTTGTGACAAACACCAGTCTTTAATTTGTACGTCAGACTTCTAAAGCAATAAAAGGAACTTAATAACAAGACTCTTTTCAAAAACATGCCTCGTCTGGAGTGGTCAAAGGCCAAATCGTCTTTTATTTAGCCAGCAATTGAAAGAGCAGAACTTAAGTCTGGCATTGTAACGACGGTCTTGAAGTGTTCACAGAAAGGAAACCTTTCCACAGTATCAAAGTGATTACACTTATAAAAAGGAAATATACTTTACTTTACCCAGGCTGTAGCATAATGATGTGAAGTGAAGTGAAGGTTGGCATACATCGTGGTTTTGCACTCCTGTGCATTATTTTGGATAAAATATACCGTATTTTCCATACTATAATTCACACTTTTTGTCATAATGTGGCTGGTCCTGCGAGTTATACTCAGGTCTAACGTATATACCAAAATATATATACAGTCGCTGCTGCCCCCACGACACAACCTTGGATAAGCGGAAGAAGATGGATGGATAGATAATAGATAATAGTAATCATCATCCTCGTAATCATAATAATAACAATGGCTACCGTTGTGGCCATACTTACTCCAGCTAAAAGTCAACTCTGAATCGAAGATGTCGCTTCCTGTCCACACGTCCGTAAGACATTTATTGAAACACACACAAGCACGAGTCCTATTTACGTCTTAAATGGCTTATTTTCTGATTATATGTACTACAGTGTTCCCTCGTTTATCGCGGGGGATAGCTTCCTAAAATAGCCTGCAATATGTGAAATCCGTGAAGTAGCCAACTTTATTTGTTTACAATTATTATATCTGTTTTAAGGCTGTAAAACGCCTCATCATACACTTTTCACAGGCAGTCATTAACATTTCATCACATTTGTCTCTTGCTTAAACACTCTCAAAGAAGTTTAATCCTTTGCTTGAATTTTAATGATCAACCTACAGGTAGGACACAAGAAATGATTCATTCACTCAGGTGTGTTTTCCTCTTGTGACCGTGCCTTTTCGTCCTGGCGCCGTTCCACTGTACTACAGCATTTTTGTATCCTTGTTAAAGCATATTGCTGCAATCCTCCTCCTTCGAACCACAGATTCATTTATAAGCTGGCAAGCAAGCAAGCTAGCAATGACACAGGAGACACGCAGGGCGGCACGAAAAGAGATTGATTGACAGTGGTCTACAGCCAATCGGGACGCAAAAAACAATGGCCGGTGCAGACAGACAAGCGAGGGAAGAGAGAAGCTGAACTTCCGACAATGAGTTCTTCTTAAAGAGCCAGGCTCGGCCTGTAACAGCCTTCATACGCTGTAATAAAAAAAAAGAAGCAGTAAAAAAATCATTCGAAAACAGCAAATCTGTGAAAGGTGAACCGCGATAGAGCGAGGGAACACTGTATATTGCATAATGTGAAGGTGACTCTAGGGGTGTATTTCATGTCTAGAGGGCTCTAATAATATTAAAAAAAACATATATAGAAGGTAAATGGGTTTTCTATGCTCTGTCTACAAAGATATTTGATTTATAAATAAAGACTCCTACGTCGCGGAAATTCATTTATCGCGGCCGTGTCTGGAACCAATTAACTGCAATAAACGAGAGATTGCTGTACACAGTACTTTAACATGGATTCAAGGATGTGAAATGAGATCGGGAGCTTGATGAACTTTTCCGGAAACGTATTTGTTGGACTTGCTGGCTTGTTATGTTAATTTAGCCTATTAGCCTACAAGTATATTCTCTATGCTATAGTGTAGCTGAATAACCGTTAATGTGTTATATTAACATACCAGACACCTCCTCAGCCTGTTGTTGTGTGCGTTATTGTGTAGTTGAATATTTTGCCTTTCCAGATTAAACATTCTCTATTCTTGGTGTTGAATTCTGTGAAATGCATTTCTAAATGTATGCAAATTATAGACCAGTGTGACTTGTTGTTTTTCCTCGTCATGACACATTTTTTGACTGATGCGACTTATAGTCCGTAAAATACGGTGCTATGATTATTAATTAGGTCAAATTAAACCACTGTGTTTTTCTTCAATCCCTCACATTTGTCACCAATGACCTTGTTTGGTGTTCGAGTTTGACCACAATATGGAGTAACCTTGTGCAAACAGGACTGGTTGAGCTGGAGGCCACTCTGACTGGACCTCACAGCAGGATACATGAGAAGCAGCACAATTCCAGTGAAAAAAGGGGGATCAGAGTTGGACCCTCTGAGAAAAAGCTGGGTCAACGGAGGCAGAGCAGCCTTTTGTTAGCAGTGTGGTGGGTCCAAATGTATAATTAAGTAACACAAGTAATCAGTGCAAGGGCTCGGTGGCCAAGGTCTCTCAGGAGTGGAATGATGAAAGGGGGCGCCTCTAAGCTGTATGAGTCATTGGGCTCAGCAAAAACGGAGACTACAGCTGGAGTCCTTGCTGGCATGAAGTTAAAGAGTGAAACACATAAGTGCACTACCCCTTAGGATGCTTTACTGTAAAAAAAAAAAAAAAAAAAAAAAAAAAGCTCCAAGAAACCTCTGGCCTTCATGGTTAATTTTAAATCACTGCTACTGAAGATGGGTCAAGATGGGTGAGCTGGAGTCGACCCTGGACTGGTCGACAGGACACATAACTAATTACATATTCACATGTAGGGGAAATCGCCAATTAAGTCTTCAGATAACCTTTTTGGACTGTGGGAGTAAACCCATGCAAGTACGGGGAGAACATAGAAACACACTCAGTAGTACAGCAGTACCGCACACCCCAGCTTTTCGCGAACCAGCGAATGGTGAAAAAAAATGGTGAAAAACTCAGTAATTGATACACTCATAGAAATGTCTATTTTTGACACATTTGCGCCCCCCCCCATCAAACCTTCCTGCTCGCTTGATGTTGACATTCATTGATTTTGAATCAACATTTGCAATAAAAGTGACTGTTGTAATTATTACTTTTGATTCAGATCCAGAACCCACCCCTTCTCTCTTCAATTGCCATTGTTAGCTCAGAACACAATCCAGGTATAAGCGCTAAATATGCCTCACACACTTAAAGTATAAAATGTATAGGTACTCACCACTAATGAATGATAAGGTAAAATGATCGAGTCATTCATAGCATACAACTATGGTGCGTTCAAGGACAGCCAAACAAAGTGTGAAACCTCAACACTTGATGAAAAACATGATCGGTGAAGTATAAAGACATAATCATGTAAACATTGTGGGCTTTCTAACAGTGGTACATGTATGCTGTACATTTTACCTGTATTGTCACATATTTCTAAATTATTACCGACTTATGATGAATGCTGAATTGCGAATGTGCGGGGATCCACTGTATCATCAGGTGTGCTCTCTAACACCTCACCGTGCTTTCCTGTTGTTGTTGCAAATGCTACCAAAAATGTACATTCACTCTTCAGTGTTGTGCTTTGTGTCTAAACAGAATAAAGGAGCTGTATTTTTGGCACTCTACCATTACAATGTCACTATAAGAATAATTGAAAATCGACCCGCGGTATGACCATGTGCTCCAGTAGAAGGTCCAATCAATAAGACATATTGTATGAGAGAAAGTTAAAGGAATACTTGACATCGCACTTCATTAAGCTATCTTTATTGAACAGGACAATGATTATGGCACGCAATCAATGCATAGCAACGTTTCTTATAAAGCGACCTTTGTGTGTTAAATACAATTATATTGTGAGAATTTCTTAGGATTTTGTACAGGAAATTATTTACTATACTTAGTTGACATCGACGACAACGACATCAAAAACCCATCTTACCTCTAAAGCAGATGTGTCCAAACTTTTTTCAGTGAGGGCGGCATATGGAAATGTCAAAGGTTGTGGGGTCTGTTCTGATGCTTTTTATTTTGTAAAAATGGTACAAAGCAAAGATGTTTTATAGTTATTTAAAGTCAGCTTTGTGTTATAGGTGACAAAGCGTCTTATTATTATGAAATTTCTGGTGTATAAGAGACACTGGTGTTTAAACCGCGGCCACCAAATTTAGAGAGAAAAACAGATTTGTACATATGCTGTATAAGCCGCACTGCGCTATAAGCCGCACATGTCCACGTCATAAAATGGCATGTTGTGGCGTGCACGAGTCTGTGCGGACCAGGCAGCTCTTTATTTGACAAGAGCCAGTCGTAAGCTAAGAAAAACTCACAACGAGCTTGTCAACCCAATGAAAATTGCAGGAGGTCAGTCATCCATATGCGCTAAAATTATCACACAGCAACTTAACACTCAAATGCCAAGTAAGAAATATACAAGGTACCAATACGAGTTTAAAATAAAACAAAAACAACACCTATTTTAACTTCATCCAATAATGCATTTCATTCTAGAAAAGCATTTAATTGGTTATTGCCGCCAGTGGGCTGCAATGATGTCAGCCTCCCTCTGGGCTCCGAGCTACTCTAGCTCCCTCTGGTGGACAAAGGCAGCATTGCAGCACCCCGACAGCAATAACCAATGAAATGCTTTGCTGGGACAAAATGCTTTATGGGATGAAGTCAAAAAAGCTGTTGTTTTTTTTTTTTATTTTAAACTTGTATCGGTACTTGCCTTGTTTATGTTTCATATAACATTTGAGTGTTAAGTTGCTGTGTAATGATTTTAGCCTTCTTTGTAAGATGACACCGTGAGTCAGACTGTTATATTGAGTAATGACCTCCTTTTGATTTCCAATGGGTTGACATGCTTGTCGTGAGTTATAGCTCGTGATTGGCTTATGCCAAAGGAAGAGTTACGATTTCTCCACTGACTCACGAGCGGCACAGTGTTTATTGATTAGTAGTGGTTCTGAAGTAAAGGAGATATCACAAGAACTAGTTGCACCAACTGCCAAGGCTTGATCAACCTCCGTTTTTGCAGAACAGCATTTTGTGGCCCCCGAAACAGGCCTTTTTGTATAATTCTGTAATCCACATTATTTCTCAGTTTTGCGTAACCTTTCCTTTTTTTCTTAACCTCTGGCGCTTCACCACTTACCTTTGTACCATTTCAAGATATTCACTGGACTTGAATGACTTCAATTTCAATGAATGACTGGAAATATTAGGGTGTTCTAAAACCTTTCATCGGTAGTGTAGAGGTACCACTGTTGGAGATGACTTGAAACCCTTAGTGATGCATGTTCATTCTCAAAGTGAATCGTCCCCATTTTCTCTCATTGAGAAGAGAGAGAGAGAATGGCCTTTACTCATCCCTTATACAGAGGCACAGGCGAAATTGTGCAATTGCTTGACATCAAGAAGCACAATGATTATCCCTTTTCAACAAGCATGAACTGCAGCAAAGCCTGAAGAGAAATACTGTACTGTATGTGTGCTACTGCTTAGAGACTGAGCTCAGTAGGGGAGAGACAGAAAAAGGTGAAGAGGGAAGCACAATAATGACAATAACAGGAAAGGAGGGTGCTGTAGAGATGAAGGGACGATTGGGTGGAAGTGGTGTTCGAGCAGTTTTGTTGGCGATTCATGTAATAGCTTTGTTGAGCTATTTGTCATAGCTGAGTTAGAGCACGCCGATAGAACACCCCATTAATACAAGTGTGTGTGCGTGTTTGTGTGTGTCTGTGTGTGTGCGTCATTTTGTGCCTTCTGCTTCTTTGGACAGAACACAAGATATGATGGTGAAGGTGTAAAACCAAAGTCATGGATAGACAAATTCATGAGCTGGAAAGCATGGTCTGGGAGGACATTGTTAAAATGGGACATACTTTGTTGTATGCGGCTCACTAAGCTGTGTGACGGGGTCCATATCTCCAGTGGCTTGAGTCTCATAGATGTGAAAAAAAATAATAATCTGACAGGCTCCTTAGAGGCAGGGAGCAAGCAACAACATCTGTACCTAGCAAACGGCAGCTTCACAGGGGACCAGTTTCAGCGGATGCCTCATCTAAAACCCTCCCCCCTCGCAACCTACCATCCCCATGACTCACCCTCCCCTCAGCCAGCACATCAGACAGATGCATTTGACATTTGCACAGCTTTCAACACTTGAGAGACTGGGGATTTATTCCGCCAGTGGCCTTGGCCACAGCCAGGCCTTGACCTGGGCAGGCCCGCAAGACGACCCTGTAGCTCAGCCCTGAAATGAGGCCGAGTTGAGGAGAGAGATGGGTAGTAGTGAGAGGAATGGTGGGTGTCTTAATTCTCCAGGATATTCTCCCTCACAGACTCTGAAAGACGTGCAAGGTGGAGACAATAAGTATTGTGCGTCCCTGAGCACATTAAAGCAAGCGGTTCAAATTAAATTGCAGTTCCACTTGTCATACTCTGAGGACAGTCAGACATGATTTCTGCCACAGACGGAAAGTGAAAAACGAGAGGAAGAACATTTTCCAAATACTGACATCAAAAAATGTCTGTCTGAATACTGATCGCAAGAAAAAATAACTATAAAAAAAAGCCAGAAGTGTCACTGTCAGCTCATTCTCAGTGTAATAAATATAATGAAAACATGCAAACAATAGCATTATTTGTGCTATGATGAAAGCTTGACAGTCTAAAGGGTGTACTTTCCACTAGATTATGTTAACTACATAAAGACAAGATGTTTTTAACATTGTCTCCATTTAATGCGTATTACTCGTTTGGCTTTTTCCAGCTGTGATGTGTTCATAGCACTCAAAAGTGGTGCAGTCACAATAGCTGGCGCGGGGGAGCAGATTCTACAAATTAGCAAGGTGAGAACAATGTAAAAAGGAAAACAAAATATTGCTCTGCATGTCAGTCGACAACTCTGACTGATTGCAAGACAGCTGCTGTTTAACATTTTTTTTTTTTCACAATTACAAATTAAACAACATAAAATTGTCGTGAATTTAACTGGTGTTCGTGGCTATCACTCACCACTGTGAGTCCTACGGACTCGACATTTCAAAATTCCATACATTTTCCAGATTTTCTCCAGACTTAGCAACTACAGCTGCAACAATTAATCAATGATTAACTGATTATCCAATTAATCAACCTCTATTTTGGTATTTGAGTAATCATTTTTTAAATTTCCTTAGTCATTGTTGAAAGCAGACCTATTGCCTTTGTCCCTGACTAGGGCTGTCCTACCTCATCAGCCTAGTCAATGAGCATGAACTGATGAAGCATGCAAGGATGAGAGGCGAAACACCTAAGATACCTTAGCAGTCTAGTTGCAATCAATTCAATGCCCTGAGAATACAATGACTTCGCATGAATGAGAATAATCACAGGCATATTATTTTTGGAAAACGGTGATCAACATTTTTACCTTTTTTATGATATGTTGTGAAACAAACCACTAAGTGTTTAGTTCATGTTGATTTGGTCCGTCTAGGGCCTAACTGATCATTTGATTAATCGAAACAAGCGTCAGATTAATCGACAAAGAAAATAATCGTTAGTTGCAGTCCTAGTATCCATCCATCCATCCATTTTCTATGCCGCTTATCCTCATTAGGGTGGTGGGGGTATGCTGGAGCCTATCCCAGCTGACTTCGGGCGAGAGGCGGGGTACACCCTGGACGGGCCGCCACCCAATGGCAGGGCACATATAGACAAACAACCATTCCCACTCACGTTCACACCTATGGACAATTTAGAGTCTCCAATTAACCTAACATGCATGTTTTTGGAATGTGGGAGGAAACCGGAGTACCCGGAGAAAACCCACACACGCACGGGGAGAACATGAAAACTTTACACAGAAATGCCTAACGGAGATGCGAACCCAGGTCTTCCCAATCTCCTGACTGTGGACATGCTAACCACTAGGCCACCGTGCGGCCAGTCCTAGTATCATGTAAATAAATGATGGAATTCATTATTAGTTTTCATTCACTGTATATATATATATATATATATATATATATAAAACATTATGCCATCATATCATTTCCAGATTATAACTACATATACTGCAGTTCATACAAAGGGTTGGAGGAGAACGAGAGCAGAGGGCAAGCCATTCAACTTGTCAATCTTCCCAAATGTCTTCCATGATGCGTTAGCTGCCCTAGCAGACAAATCGATCAATTTCTTATTTTTTGGTGGTCATAAATTTATCTTTCAGAAAACAGAACATTGGTAACAGTCATGAAAACATGAACGTTTTTCCATACCTCAGTTTCCATTTTCCATACATTTCCAGATGTTGAAATTGATCAAATTGATGATACTTTCTCATATTTTCCATACTTAAGTAGGAAACCTGCTTTAAGAATGCGGTGAAAAGGTGTCTACTAATAGGACAAAATCGCTTCAGAAGAATACACATATCCAATTCAATACATGATAATACACATGTTTGTAAGGGAGAGCGTCCTAACAAACCCAGACCTCCTGCAGTGATAGCAAACCGAGGGGATAATGGTCCATTTAGAAGAAGGGTCTGGTACTGGCGGAACAACAACAATTTCCTCCTGCAATTTCCCGCCTGTGGATACTGGGATGCAGGCTACAGGGCTCTGGCCACCCCGATGGAGCATGGAATCAGAGATTTGGGTCAGCCAAAAGACCTCCTACCAGGCCAGAAACATCAGCAAAACGTAAGAAGGTTTCTTGGCCCTTCCAAATAGGGGTGTCCCAATACAACTTTTTCACTTCCAATACAATAACGATTTTGCAGCCTTGAGTACCATCCAAAACTGATAATATATCTACTTTTATTACTGATTAAGAAAAGACTTGACCAAATTATATTACTCAAATGAAGAACAATAGTCAGCAATCGTAGGTATTTATACCCGGCATTGCTCCTGATGGGGGCTGGTCTTCAAGCATAGTAAAATGGCATCTTTTTTCTGTTATGGAGAATGACTTTTCGCTACCACGTGGGCGTTTCTCACACTTTGCAAATGATTCAGACAGCATTGGTTGTTTGAGGGAGCCAGAGATTTGTTTCTTCATCTCCGTGTTTTTTTGTGATGCTGCTCAAATGCGCAATGAGGTTGGTCGTATTTGTGCCTCCATGGGAAACATGCTCATGACAAGTTCTGCACCCATCTGCAACATCTTTTTCTGACTTTAAAGAAAAATACGCCAACGTCACTCCAACTCCTTCTTACTTCGTTAGCATGTTAGCAGACTTTGTTGTTGTGATCACGTGGGCTCTAGCCGTGCTCTGCTGGACAGAAGTGCTGGAGCTGAGTCTGGAATGGACTGCTCGTATCAGTACCAGAGTGCTTATATCAGAAATTATAGATGCAGATTTGTTGTTTTTGCTGTTATTAGACCAATATCTGAGCTCAATATTGAATCGGGATACCCCTGCTTCTGACTGAGCATGGAGCCTCATGTAAACACAGTCTTTAGTTATTTTAATTTGTTACATACACTGTTAACGCAAAACTACTAAGCTATGTGAGGCGGTATCTAATAAGAGGGTGAAAAGACGGGATGACCCTGTGGTAACGGTATATTTAACTCACATAAATCGAAAGAGAATTCAAATATTCATCCCACTGGCTGTGAAAGCACAACTAAACAATATGATTGGCTGACAGGATCAAATCCGTGCAGCCATTTGACCATTGACCTCACTGGCAGGCTACATAGGAAGTCATGTGATTACCCTGGGTGAGCCCAGCAGCTCTGGATTAACAACCTATTGATGCTGGTGAAGATGTAAGCCCCATAGGGAATGAGATGGATAGAAAAAGTTTTCAGGGCAGAAATGATATTGGCCTGCAGAGAAGGTCTCAGAAGGCTCTCACGTTAAACCGTATTTGATCTGGGGACCTTAGTCTTGGCTCTGCAAACAGAGCAACTGCTTCAGCAATAGCTCCTTTCACAGGAGCCCACTGAATAACAACATAGGATTGAGCGAGACATGTTTAGAGAAATGCTCTTTGCATTAGCCAGGCACACAGGGGCCTCTGGTTTGGAGCTCACACACTTAAGGGAAGTATCAGTGGGGGCCATGTAAATCAAGCCGGGTTGGGGAAAGATATAGTCTTGACCTGGGGCCAAACAAAGCAGACTTTAACATTACCCAGATTGCCTGTAAACAGCCTTGAGACCTGGCACCGCTGTGCTTGACTTCCATGCAAGATATGTGATGAAGAGGCAGAAGGAGTAGGAGCGTACTGGTAGATTGACAAGGATAGTGGTGGCAGTGAATGTGAAGTGATCCCTTTCTGCAGTAACTTAAAGAACTGTCTTTTAATTTCCAAGTTGAAATCCCTTAACACTCACTGTGGGGGAGTGACAGTGCCGACTGGGCTGTTGGTGTGATCCTTAGAGGAATTTGGCGAGAGAAAAACAGACAGTAATGGCAGATGTATGAGAGCACCGGGCGAATCATTCCGCTCTGAGACAAAGAAGAAACCGAAAGGCACAGGGAATTCTGCAGTGTTGTGAATATAGCTGTGGAGAGAGGGAAAAGAGAGAGGGAGCAAAAGAAACCTGTGATTTATGTTTTTATTTTGTAGCTTCACAAAAAATCCCTTCGGCTTTTTCTTGTTTCTGTTGGCCGTGCGACTGCAGCAATCTCACTCTGTCCCCTGCAGAGGTGAATGCTCTCACACAGACACACATGTGCTTGCCTTAGCACCTCCCACTGTTTTGACATGGCCCCGGGCCTAGTGCTGCAACCGCAGACACTGGGCACTGGAAATTTAAGTCAGGCAGAGGAGAAATTAGGCGAGGAGGCAAGGAAATGGGATGTTGACTTGAACTGGCCCTGGGGGCAGCTGAGAGAGTGTCCCTGTGCAGCTCTGCTGGCTGCCTGACAGTTTGATGGAGCGAGTGGAGGCTTGCCTGCAGCCCGAGCTGCCGTCTACAGCTCTGATGTAGCTCAGCGAGGAACAGATTGAGCCTCCGGGCATCGCTCTGTACTACTAGTACCCTCCTCGCTCTCTTTCCTACTCTCTCTGCTGCTTCAACTGGCTCCTTCTTTCTCAATGATTCTGTCATGCCACCATATAGATGTGAACTCACAGCTCACACACTTTTCACCAAGAAGTACACTTCAGTTCATCTCTCTCTGTCTACTGATTGGTTTAAACACAACTTCCTATGCATGGACATACAATTTGTCACTTAGAGAATATAGTCCTTTGCTTTCTTGTTATCCCCCCAACCTGGCATTTGTGTGATGCAAGTGATGGCACAACAGATGCCGTTTGTTGCGCTCTGGCCAGCACATGGGAGAAGCAAAAGGAGAAGAAAATGTTGGGAGGCAGAAGGAGAGAAAATCAGGCGGCTGGCAGGCCACAGCCGTAATGAAAAGAATCTGGCAGTGGCCCACTGTGTGCTGGTCATGAGAAGCATGTGCCGCCGGGGGGCTCTACTGCTAATTTAAGGGGGCAGCCAAGCGTTTCACGCTAGGCTTGTCATCAGGCCAGAGGGGGCCTCATACTGGGTGACATCGATTGTGAGGGTGGGTAGGTGGTTTGGCAAGATATGGTTTGAGAAAAGTGGGAGAAAGCTTCACTTAATTCCTCTCCCTTCCCTGTACCTCCTGGTTGCACTCTGCAATGATCAAACATCATCGTAGGAAGGGTAGAGAATTACAAATGAATGACCTGTGGCTATGACTAGAAGAGAACTCCTATGCACTTTCTGCTCAGTCCTCTACTCAGGCGGCTCTATGTGCTCAATTCATGTTTTAATTCTGCTGTTCAAACAAGATTTAAGTCTAGTTGGTGGTTAGTTTACATAGACAGATAGTTTTACATGCATAAAACAATTATAACAACATATAAACAACAAATGAAAGGGATAAATGAACATTTAAGGTTACTTTCACCTTCATTGGAGACTGCTGTTCCCAAACATGATGTGGGAGCGAGACACCACACGGACAGCATCTTCCTGTTTTGTCATGCGTTATTTCTTGAACGCAATAGTGTTTCTCACCTTATTCATCAACATGCTGGCACTTGCAACTTTCTTAGGATCCATTTTGGGTTAAAGTATTGAGGTGAGAAACACTATTGAATTCAAGAAACAACTCATGTCAAAACAAGAAGGTGGTGGTGGTTGATCTCGCTGCCACATTGTGTCTTTAAGGAAAGTCACATCAAGAATCATGTCTTCAATAAAGGTAAAAGTAACCTTAACTGGTCATTTATCCCTTTCATTCATCATTTATTTGTACTGATATGCATTTTGAATTATTTACGGCATGTAAAACTATACTTGTAAAACTACAAAAACATTCTTGGCTTTCTTGAGCGGCTTGATTATATTTACATTATTTCTTATGGGAAAAATGGATTTGGTATCAGTTTTGGTTAGTGTCAGACCTTTTGTAACAAATTAATGATGCTAACCAAGGTTCCACTGTATATCGATTTGATTTCTTACTGCTTATCCTGTTTAGGGTGCATGCATGTTTTTGGACAAAAGCATTTTTCGGCAAAAGTATTGCAAATATACTGCCTAGCCAAAAAAAAGGTCACACACTCTAATATTTGAGGGGGCTGCCTTTAGCTTTGATTACCGCACCCATTGTTTCCACAGGCTTTGGCGATGTCACAACATTTATTTCTTTCCAAAGTTGAATTGATTTTTTTTGTCAGGATCTTATATTAATGACTGGTAATGTATTGATCAGACCACTGCACAAACGTCTTCTCAAGCACATCCCAAAGATCTCAAGGTTCTGGTCTGGACTCTGTGGTGGCCAATGGCCAATTTGAGCCCGATGAATCCTGCCATTGTCATCTTGGAATATGCACGTGCCATCAGGGAAGAAAAACAATCTATTGATGGAATAACTTGGTCGTTCACTATATTCAGGTAGTCAGCTGACCTCGTTACTTGGGCACATAACGTTGCTGACCGGAACAACGTAAAAATAGCATTTGTTCCCTGTCCCTGTTTCCTAAAATTTGAATTTACCATTTAAAAAAAATGAAAAAAACAATAAAAACAAATTCACACTATTGCCACGTTTTCACTCAGTCCTGTTCCCCTGAACTTATTACACCCTGTTAAGCAATTATTTTCAAAATACATCCTGTTACTCATCTTTGGCTTTGGAAACATACAAAATATACTATACTAATACTATACAAAAATCAAAGTTGCCTGAGATGGGCCTGAGACGACACCATTTCGGTGGACTGGCCCATCATTGCTTATACGGTAGGTTTCGTCACGTAAATTACTACATCAACTATAGTTTGTATCTACTCCACAAATGCTTAACTCCACAATGATGTAATGCTTATTAAAAGCTATATGGTTAGAATCCTTGGTGCAAGATGCAGGGCATCTACAAACAGCATTTTGTCCATAAGTTACAAGCAGCTTCTCCAAATGTTCCTTTAAAATGGCAAACAGAAGCAGCATTGCAAAAATAATGGCCACATTATTTTTTATTGCTGATTAAAATGAAAACAAAAAAGATGATTAAAATCCTTTGCAAAGGGTTTGTTGCCTCTGGAACAAGCCTGCACATGACAAAGACTGGGAATGATATGAAGCAGAGCAATGAAGACAGAGAGCTTGGAATGAAGGAGGAGACAGGCAAGCCACACTGCACATCTTCGGGCTGTGAATAATTTAGAGGAGCACTGGGGAGAAGAGATGAAGATGAACACAAAACACTGGAAGCGTTTGACCTGAAGCTGGAGCTACATCAGTGCACATCACAGAGCGGTGAGCTTTCTCCCTCTTCATCCCCTTAGTGTGTTTCCCTTTTCTCGGGGTTGCTCTTCATCTTTGTGCCAGCGAGGAAACATCTGTACGCTATTCTTGTTTCACCTCACATTCGATGAAACTCAACAGGATGGTTGACAACTCTTTCCTCAGGGTTCCTTTTTTTTTTCTTTACACCCTGCTCTGGACATGGCAGAACATTGAGGAGAACCCTCACACAATACAAGTAATTCAGTTCCACAGCCGGAGAGCAGAAAATAATACTGTGGTACATATTTTAACAAAAAATGGCTGCTCTGTGATTGGGCGCTGTAGAATTTCTAAATAGCAAGTTCATGCAGCCTTTGTCAAGATGTAAGTGCTTTTTGTATGTGCGTAGTCAAAGGAATATAAGGCCGTATCTGCGGTTGGAGTGACAGTTGGGCGGACAAGGGGAGGTCTGATAACTCCTAAGGGAGGGGCTATTTATTACTGTAATTAAAGAACGGTCGCAGTGATTGTACATGCCTCTAGATTCCCAAATAGAGATAATCTCTTCATTTGGTAGGCAATACAGTACATGAGTAGTAGTTATATGATCTAAGCAAAGACACCAACAACAAAAATTCTTGATTTCCTCCCTCCTTCCCTCCCCCTTTCTCCTGCTCGGTCTGTGTGGCTCATATTAATGGGACGTCCCTTGTTTGTAAACGTGCCAAGTTGTGTGCACCACTGCGGGCTGTCTATTATAAGCAGGCCTCTGGGGCAGCGTTTCCATATGGCACCACATATGGCACTCAGCAGCATCAATTAATGTTGTTATAATAGTGATTTTTATGAGTTATGCTTATGCATCCCTGTCATCTCTACCCCCTCTCTTTTCCACCCAACCATTGCAGATTCTTTAAGCGGCCTTTCTTCCTTGCCTCAAACCTTCAACTATTTATATACTGAACAGCAGGACATCCAAAATATGTCCTTGCCCAATTTTGAAGGCTCTTTACAGCTTTCTTGTTATAACATCAAGGAAGTTAAACAGCGTACCAATGTGTGGTTTTCAAGCAGCATGGTTCAAAAACTATTTTGCTAAAAACACAAGTTAGCTTTGAAAGGCTTAACACAGTGCAGGTGGTCGAACAAACGCTCTCCCATCCATCCATCCATCCATCCATCCATCTTCTATACCGCTTCACCTCATTAGGGTTGTGGGGGAATGCTGGAGCCTATCCCAGCTGACTGGGCGACAGGCGGGGTACACCCGCCAGCCAATGGCAGGGCACATATAGACAAACAACCATTCACACTCACATTCATACCTATGGACTATTTACAGTCAGTTTCATTTCATTCTTGAATTTAAAGCTTTTATTACTGTATTTGATGTTGTTCATGGGTTCTGTGTACACTGTGAGTGACTTACGAGTTCATTTAGGTATAAGTTCTGACACTAAAACTCAACTTACACCACAGTCTAGGAACAAAACTCGTTGATAACAAAAGGACTATGTTCTTGCTGTGCGCTTACAAAGCCTCTAATGGTCATATTAGCCATGCAACAGGGCCCATTAGTGTAAATTATGTCTGCATTTATGCACAAAGCAATGCGTAGGTGATATAAGATCCAAGGTCTGTGCGGGCTTTTTGTTCCCCGGTGCCTTTGGTGGAGGATCTAACAGGAAAGAAAGCAAAAAGCTCAGCCTAAAAACCTCCTAGCCACACCAGCCTTGTCAGCGTCACCACAATTAGAGACCAGATCACTGGCAGTTAGCAGCGAGAAACAGCGAGCAACTCTTTTGTTTGAGGAACACACTCAAAGCATGGTTTTAAAACGATTTCAGATTTCTAATCACTCTCAGGATTAAAGGCCCTGGTGTGTTCGTTTGTCTCTGTGTGGGGAGCTTCCCTCGCCATTTCTCTTCCTCTGATTCAGATTGTTTTTTGTTCGGTTCTCTTCCAGCAGACAGGCGAGCTAGCAGGCGGCACTGTTTGAAGGTGCAGTCAGAAGCGAGTGTGAGCCTGATGCTTTGTAGTAATATTTCCAGCAGCACAATCTCATTACTCTTTGACGCGGGAGATGCGTGCAGGGGCGGATTGTCATTTCACGCTGTCAAAAGTTCCGTGAGGGGAACCTGCGATGGGAATAGAACTTCCATGACCTGCATGTCTATGGTTCTTTGAAATTGAATATATTAAGCCAAATAACACAGATACAATCCAATGACCCGGATCCTTGAGAATGCTTGTAAACTTAATGTCCAGTCTCCCAGGAGTGACACATTTCTCTCGTCTGGAAACTCACAAAGCAGATCTATTTCACTGCCTTCTCAAACTTTGTATAGATCATTTAAACCTAATTAACACTGTATTCTCAGACAAGTCTCGAGAGTTGAAGTCCTGAGGGCAAAAACCCACACAGATACCAAGAACATTTTCTCATGGGACCATTGGGCGTCTCCCCTCCCATGAAAGAAACAACTTGGGGTGTCCTTCAAAATGGATTTCTTCCAGTGCACTAAAAAAGGCGCTGTGTTTAAAAAGCTGCCAGGCACTGACCGAAGAGCATGGTTACCAAGCAAACCCCAGCCTGTTGCTGGGGTGACTGTCCCCAAAGTGCTTCCTGGGTAATTTTCGAGGTCACTGGTTTGTGCACGCCTATGTGGTGCAGATGGGCCCACCCTCATTCAGAGCCCAGCAGGAGCTCTTTCATTAAGCCTGGTGAATGGCCTCATTCATCCACTTCACCTCAATTGGTCACACTGAATCTCTTTAGAGCACGTAGGACAAACTTTTCTCTCTTTCTACTCCCTGATCTTCTACGCACCACCCACCTTAGTCATGCTTCACTTTTGTTCTGGAGCATGTGCTTGGTAAAGGTTTGGCACTGATCTTTGGCAGCAAACTATTACGACCAGACTAATACATGAGTGTGAATACATCCTTATACACAAAAAAAAACAGCCCCCACGGTTCCTAATTCTTTATCTTAGCAGCAGTTTTGCAAGTTTATGTCTTTAAGTGTTGAGATGTCCCACTCCTTGAACGTATAGTAGTTGTGTGCTGTTTGGCTTCGGAAGCACTGGCCTCAAAACATGCAGCGAGGTCAACACAAGTTAATTTATTCCCGTAAATCTTTACTGGAATAACAGGGAAGCAGTGTGGATTATGTAGACGTGACATGGCGCTAGATGCTAGACTGACAACCAGGCTAAGGGCTACACCGTGACTATGATTCCATCTGTTCCTTGATCATTTTATATTATCATTCGTGAGTGGCATTTAAAGGTTTGAAATGTTTTTAATAAGTGTGTGAGGCATATTTAGCGCTTAAACGTACATTGCGTATTGAGTGAACAGTGGCAATTGAAGAGAGAACAGTCACATTTATTGCATATCTCCATCACAGTTTGATTAGGCTCTGCTACCAAACTGGACAAGAGCAGACTGCAATGGACAATCAGGTCTGTAGAAAAAAACATCGGAACCAGCCCGCCCTTCATAGAGGAGCTGTACCGGTCCAGGGTGAAGAAGAGGACAGGCAACATCTCTCCGCTCACACCCCACCCACAAACTGTTCCAACCCCTCGCCTCCGGTGAAACAACCGGACACAAAAACAGTTTCTTCCCTCTGGCTGGAAAAATATTTAACACTTAACAACACATACCCCTGACCTGTATGTATGTATGTATGTATGTATGTATCTATGTATCTATGTATGTATGTGTGTGCTACTTTATTTTGTATTCTTATTATTTTTTGCACTACTTTCTGATTTATCCATATTTGTATTACCAACCACTGCTATTTGCACCCATGAGCATTTGCACTACATACTGCTATGAAAGAAACACTGAGTTTGTAACCTATAACATTGTAAATACCATAATTATAATGATTCTATAATATTCTATGTAAATATGCATAGTAGTATTCTCCTTCTTCTCCTTTATAAGTAAACTTTATTTACTATTGTATAGTTGGAACAGAGAGTGATGTTAGACCAGAGTCAAGTTCCTAGTGTGGTAACACACATGGTGAATAAAGCTGACTGTGACTCTCAAATGTTGATCCGAAATCAAATAAAAACGTCAACGTCAAGCTAGCAAGAGGGTTTGGAGGAGAGTGAGTGAGGCGTGTGTCAAAAATGACATTTATGGGCATATCGATGATCCATTTTTGCCATTTGCTGGTAGGCATAGAAAGTGAAGCAAGCATCTACTGTAACTAAAACAAACATGAATGAAACACCGCAAGTGATCTGATTAAAGAACAATTCCCACACGTATGCAGACCGATATCTTGTAGAACAGGGGTGTCTAAACTTTTTCCACCAAGGGCCACATAGTGAAAAAAATGAAAGGACGCAAGGGGCCACTTTGATATTTTGTAAACCAACACATGTAGATATGCTAAGAAGTTATATATAGATATATTTTTTAAATGCATCTCTGCTTTGTGATGTAAGTCCGTCCATCCATCCATTTTCTATGCCGCTTATCCTCATTAGGGTTGGGGGGTATGCTGGAGCTTATCCCAGCTGACTTCGGGCGAGAGGCGGGGTTGTGATATAAGTGAAAAAGCATATTATTAGTATGAACTTCTGTCTTTGCTCTTTTTTCCCCATTTCTTCTGTTAAAAAAAAACTAATTATTTCAACTTTGTAAATGTTCCTCTTGTAATAGTTTGACTTTATTCCCATAATATTGTAATTTTTTCCCTTGCTGATTTTCCAAAAAATGACTTGATGCTGTTTTGTTTATCATGATATTATGACTTAAAAATAAACAATTTTTTTCTTTAATATTTCCACTATGCTACTAAATATCCATAATATTACAATGTTATTTTAATAACATTTTGACTATTTCTCATTAAATTACAACTTTTCTCTTGATATTTTGACTTGATTCTTGTAAACTGCGGATTTTTTTTGCCATTTTTGCAGTTTTTTTTTTTTTTTTAATATGTGCCAAGGGCCAATAAAAAAAAAAAAAAACAGCCGCAGGCCGCACTTCAAACCCCTCCAAGCTATTATACTGTAGTTGCTCCATTAACATATTTCAGTTCCTTAAAGGAAAACTGCTTTTTGGGGGAATTTAACCATCATCCTTATGTGAGACATGAACACATATGTCTTTTTCTTGTCTGTGACTTGTAAAGATATAAAAACTGCTAAAAAGACGCAGAATGCATGTGACGGGAACCACTTATTCAGCCTATAAAGGCTTCTGAATAAAAAGTCCAAAAGGCGCCAACAACACTCCATTTACATATAATTTGATGTGCATCTTAACCAAGCTACAGCGACATTGTTATTATTAACATTGTGAAGCCGATCGAACTACGTTACTGGTGCATTGACACCTTGCCAGAACACACCGGTTAGCATCTAGCTTCACCGCACACTCACAGCGCCTCCGCTACATATTGGAGCTCCTGCTGCTGTTTTTGGTTTTGAGTTTGCAAAAGTTATTGCCAGGTGTAGGAGTTTGTTTCTACTTTGCTATGTGAAATCGATTCCCCCCAGGAAGGAAGTTCCGGTAATGCTTAAATGACCAAAATACGGCAAAATATTGTAAATATGACATGTTATCATGAATGTAGCTGTTATTACATTACAGCATGGATATAAAACCATAAAACCTTGTTTGAGGTTTTTGAAGGTGCTTAATAGCGGTCTTTGTAGGCAGCATTGGTGGGTACTATTACAATTATTATTATTTTTCTTTAGAACACACAGAAAAGAGAAAGACGTGTGTTCATGTCTCACATAAGGATTGTGGATGATAGGCAAAATTCCAAAAAAGTGTTCCTTTAAGGCGTAATGAGTAGGTGTCCTCACACTAGTGTCCACGTAGCGTATTCTTAGTACTCTACAGTATTTTTGTCTCCTACTTGCAATACAGGCACCCAGGAATTATTCCAGTTGTGTTCAGCATCATTCCCTCCTTAAGGTACTGTAACTGCAGCACTTAGCCGAGCCGATGGGTCTGCTATATTTTTCTGGCCCTCAAGTGAGTCCCAAATCTGGCACAGTTCGAAGTGACTAATTGTCTTGGGTTCTTAGCGTGCCAGCAATGAGATCCACTTTAACTGGCGACAGGCTGCACCAATTTTGTTTCTCCCATCCAACTCCTCGCTCTCTATCTTTTTCCCTCTTGCTGCAGATTTACCTTCACTGCTTCTCAAACTACTGAGCTGTAAAATTGAGTGGGGGCAAGGCAAGATTCAAAATGAGACCTGGCACTGTAGATGCACTAACCTTGAGGAGGGTCACTGCTGCTGGCGGTACCTAAAGAGATGGAGACAGAACGTCAGCCATTTTGCACTGAAGGGAAGGTGAAGAGACCTTTGCTGGCAACATAAAATGACAACTTGACAAAGAACATCTAAATTACCACAGGAATAGACATAGACTGCACAATACAAAGGTGCTAGATAGAAATTCAATTATTTAGCGCTCTTACATAGATTCTCCAACTCCTTGTTGTTACTTAATTGTCGTAATGACTAAATTGTAATTGTAAAAGTCACAACTAAAATGTTTTCACAATTAAATTATTGTAAAAATGTAAAATTAATATTTAGTTTTTTGGCTTAAAATAAAACAAAACCAATGAAATAAAGTGGGTTCGGACTAAAAAAATAAAATAAAAAAAGTTGCACTCTCGATTCACAGTAACATGCAGTGTACTTTGTAAATATCGACAATTAAATGAAATACTCAAGGATCTGCATCACCAACAGATGCTGCCATTTTACTAATTTTACTCATTGACAGCCGACACTTCCTCCTCCTCTTTCACTGGCACTCATCAGTTCACGGGAGAAGCAATCGCATTGATGAACTGACATTGCTTTTACTTGTCTTTAATGCATGAATGTACAGTCATCCCTCACCACTTCACGCATCAAATTTCCAATAATGTTTTTTCTAAAATATATAAGTCATGCTGTTTAGTGGCAGAGTGCAGCCTATTATGAGTAAAAATATGCATATTTAAGCCATTTTACGTATTTCTGGCCTACAGTAGGCATTTTCAAGCCTAAAAATGGCTAAATGAACTAAAATACAAACATAAGGCAGTTAGAAGACGCATTCAAAGACATTGTGATGATATGCAATATTCTACACCGTAATGTTTGGTGAGAAACACAAGCATCAGACTTGACTGCCGGAATGACAGGCTTTTATGATAGGTTCTCAATTATTTCACGACAGGCAAAATAATCCCTAACACAAGCTACTTTTGCGGCCGTAACTCACACCAAGCTAAAACTCAACTCTGAACCTCCGACATCACTTCCTGTCCGCCCCCCACTCAGCTCCCCTCATACCGGAACACATTTACAGCAACACACGAGCACAAGTCAATGTGACTATAGGGGTGTTATTTCACATCTAGAGGGCTCTATTAATGTTTTTTTTTTAAGTATTTAGAAGGTCATAAACAGCTTGTCTATACTCTGTGAAATTATTTGGTTCATAAAAGAATCCTACTTTGCAGAAATTCAGTTATCACGGTCGGGTCTGTAACCAATTAACCACGATAAACGCTAGATTACTGTACTATGTAGTGAGTGAGCATGCTATTTTTTTTGACTTGGTGAATTATTTTGTCTTTGTATCCATTTCTATTTAAAAAAGAAAGCTCCCATCCGCTGTTCTTTCGGGACCTCCCATGAAGAACAGCAGAAAGACCATTGGGAGTTTCTTTAAGGCAGAACAAGACAATGAGGAGTCCAATAATAATGAAATGAATAATAATAAACATCGGTGTAATTTATTGGAAACCAAAGCACATGCTCATGAACACGGTGTGCGTGTGTGAAAAGACTAGAACTAAAACAAAAAAAACAAAAACTAGCAAGAAAACCGTGTAGTTTGCAGTATGGTGCAGTCCTAGTACTGATCCTTGACTAAACTATCCATACCAGGAATCAAAAGATGCACAAGCTAAGCATTTTTTTTGTGGTGGTGGGGGGCTAAATGCAGCATCACTCCCACACACCACGTAGGTGATGTGAGCTACCAGCGATTAAGCAGGTTTGTACTCTCCATTGCAGACAGGTCTCCCGCCCTCTGCCTAGGTGCTGCACTATCATTTGCAGGAAAATTACTTCAGTAATGAAGAATCTAGGCCCATAAATCCTTGTGGCCTCACCTTCCTTCGCCGCTCAAGTCCCGTTGAGGAGCTAGTAAAAATACCCTTTAAAAAATTCATAGTGCAATTTTGCTCAAATCCCTCCCAGCAAGCACAATTATGGGACTTTCATTTCAATTGATTTATGTCCCCAGCTAGGAGAGGGAGGAGCGTGGCGAAGAGACAAGTGGGGCTGGGGAGCGTGGAAGGGAAGGTGCAAAAACAAATGGTAAATCATTGTTTTTAAAAGGGAAAGGCCAAGGTATTTTGTCTCTTTCAAGTTGTGGTTGCAGCATGGATGATGGAGAGGTGTTTGGATGGAGGAGGATGAGGGAAGGAAAAGGAGCGATTAAAAACCAGAAGCGAGAGGAGGAGGAGGATGTGAGGTGGGAGGGACATGGGGAGCGGTATTCCATTTGATTAATAACACTAATCAAATTATACAGTGTTCCACTGTGTCCTGAAATCTGGGGCCATAATGTCCTCTAATGGCGAGGTTCATGGAGCTAAACTTCAGAGGGAAAACACAGCGCTGACTGCTGCCTGCCTTAATGAAGGCAGTAAAACATCCATTTCCAGAAGCATGAAATGAAAGGCAAGATTGTAGATGTGCACCCAGTGGCTCAGCAACTGCACAGAAATGGAAGGCTGTTAACACAAAAGACAGTGCGAGAGAGAGAGAGAGAGAGAGAGAGACGAAGGTCCTTGTAAAAAGAACTGAAGAGAATCGAAGAGCTTTAAAGGGCAGGAGCGCCAAGAAAAAAGGAATAGCACAAGAATAAAAATGATAAAGTGAGGATATAAGACAAGATCGGTAGATGTACTCCGAGAGCTGCTTGTGGTTGGGCATGGATGCTTTACTATGTTTAGCTTATGTCTGTTCAGCCATAATGCATCACTGTCTCCTTCTCATACATGCCTATGTATTCAACCTGCCTTCCCATCCCTCCATCCATCCATCCCTCCATCCATCATTTGTCTGCTGATGGCCTGTCCACACAAGCACCCGCTGTCTGTTTTCTTTTGTCCATCCATATTTCACAATATCCAGCCTTCTGCAAATAAAATTCAAGTCTACAAGAGGTGACATACAACCAAAGTTCCCTGATCCCGGCTTCCGGCTAAATTCTGAAGGAGTTTTTTGTAACATGTCCAGGCATTATGCCAATCGGCAGTGCAACCTCAGTTGGCACAGGCACATTGTACTTCTACTGTGTTTAACCTCAAAATGCAAGCACAAGATCAGCAAAACGCATATAACAAGGTATCGAGTATGGCCCCGCAGGGGAAAAAAAAATGTTTTATTCCGCCTCTCTCTGTTGAAATAAACCCAGGAACGGAAAAACAAAAAAAGAATTGTTAACGTTTTTGAAAAGTCCACCCTTTCCGGGGATGTCTTACTTTTCAAGCAGTAGCATCCATCTCAATAATAAGACCACGACTTTGCCTAGTTATTACTGTCACTTTCATAGGAGCTAATCATTTAACACACTTAAAGATACTGTAGCAGTTATGTGTAGTGTTAAAGAGTTTTGTGATTTACGGATGTCTTTGAACGTGACATGTGTTAATCAACCACCATCCTTACAACGTGTAGACATTACAATACAATTCTTGTCCTTGATGATTTTTGCGAGAGCCCAGTGTTCGGAGCAGTGTGGCTGCGCTTGAGCTGCATTGTGTATTTTTCCACTGTATTTACTGCCCAAAATTAATATTTCATTAACTTACGGGAGCGCATACGTGACCACAACATGCCAAAAAGCTGTAAAATGAGGACCACCGGTAATTAGATGTCCACTTTGAGCATTTAATTACCCCAGCCATGTTTGAAAAGTCAAAAGCTGCTCACATACTCACTTTTGGGTTAACATTTTTACATTGCGCTACGAAATGGAATCACAGAACAAAGCTTATCACATATGTGGACGGACAGCGAGGCGCAGTCGGAAACGATTACTTCAAGGTATCGGTAAAGTTTGCCGAGATGTGGATTAACTCAAGACAAATTGCTGATTACTGTAATGTTTCAAATGCCACAACGTTAACGTTTCATTGTGCTATTGTCACTCCAGCTAAGTGTTAACACATTTGGCCAAAGTTCGCTGTTTGCTAACCGCTAATAGTGGTATATTGTCGCATGAGAAAAAAGTTGGCTATTTGGTTTAATGTATTATATAATTTCACTATGGTCATGTCGTTTTTGTTTTTCTGAACATAACTGTCAACATTTGCACATTTGAAAATAAGCGAAATTCGAAAAAAAAAAAAGTTCTCTGACTTCTGTCGCTCAAGCGTGGATGCCATCACCAGTGTCACCTGCCGTACTGGAGAGGGTTTTTCTTTTTTATGAATGGAAGTTAAAATGCGGGACATTTACGCAAAACTATTTCCAGCAAACAGGGCGATGGGAAAGAAGAGCAAAATACATGAGGGAAGCTGACAGGTATGTTTCTAACGCACTTTTCAGAAATGGTGAGCCGAGCCTGTTGTACAGCTAGTTATGCAAATAACAACCTCCCCTTCGAATGCGTCACACAGACATTGATGTAAATAATTGTGCAAGTCACAAAACAACAGTATTGTCGGGGGAATGCACCCAGGCAGCAGCATGACTAGGTGCCACTTTTTCTGGAGGGCCAGGTGGAAGACAGGGAGTTGAGGATCCTGCTTGAATTGAGGATGAATTTAAACAAAATGAAAATAAAAACATGTGTGTATCTGATACAGAAGATGTAACCTGTCCCTGTAGGAATGACTTTCCCCTTAGCATACATTTTTATCTGCACACGTTTGAATTGCACAATCAGCATATCAAGCAAAGAGTGTCTGTTGGCTATTCTTGCAGATAATACACGTTGCTTCCGCAGCGTCTTCAGCCTGATTTACATAAATGTTCCAGGGAACTCAAAAACAAAGCAGGCCATGGGGCCCTTTTATTTCTAAGAACGACCGTTACCAAGACCTAAAACCTCCTGGTCATTTGTTGGAAAAGGGGCGAAACTTTCCTTTTAGAATGTATTGAGTTTGGGAAACTCACACTTGGCTGACATACCAGAAACTTAATCAGGCACAGTTACATATCCATCAGATAGAAATGTAATTGATTTGAAAGCTGACACAAGATATAACTACATTACAGAGCAGAAACAGGGGGAAGGCTCCTCTGGGACAGAGCCTGCGGGGAGCTCATTACCGCCACACTTTGAATTATTGAGTGCTAAGGCAGTGACATTGATGAATAGAGGTAGGTGACTGGCTGTAACAACTCAGCAAGTGTTTATCTCAACTTACAGCAACCTAAGACGTCTGAAGGAGGAATCTGCCCGGGCATGAATATTGCAAGGGAAGATGTTGTAATGGTTCATAATTGAAAGGGTTCAGGCCGTGGTTAGAGTCTAAGAATGTAAATTATGCTTGATACGACCACCTTTACCATTTGGGATGAATTTAACAGAGGCAAAATACAGAGCTCTTTTGTTGTTTCCATAGAAACAACACCACCTACACCTTCAAGCCAGATCGTGTAAGTTTGGTGGCTCAATATGCTGCCCCTGCACAGAGGATAGCTTTATCCTTCTCATTCAGGTACGCACCCAATTTTTGCATGCATCACTCAGTTAGGATCCTCTAAATCAGGGGTGTTAAACTCGTGCCATGGAGGGCCGAGACACTCCAGGTTTTCTTTCCAGCCGGTCATTAAAGCAGGGGATTTTAATGATCAACCCCTGCTTCAATTTGACGGAAAGAGCTCATCAATTAAATCACCTGCTGGAGAAACTGGTTGGAGAGAAAACCTGCGGTGTCTCAGCCCGCCATTTACGCACGCCCTCTCGACTGACCAAGTTGGGATATTATGAAAAACAAACCAAACAACAAATAAAGTTGTAATTTTTGGAAAATTAAGTTGTGGAAAAAGTTGTAATATTATGAGAAGAAAGTAAAGATATTGTGGAATAAAGCTATAATTCCGAGAAGAAAATGTACATGAAGACATTTGAAATAGTTGGAAAAAAACCCAACAACAATGTAATTTAATGAGCATAAAGTCAAAATATTAAAAGAAAAAAGTCATACCTTAAGAAAAAGTCACAAATGTACAAGAATAACTTACTATGAGTAAAAATAATGTCATTTTAGTACCATAGAGTTGAAATATTAAACAAGTCATAATATTAAGAGAAACAAACACAAAATAATGTCATTTTTGGAAAATTAGGTTGGGGAAAAAGTTATACAGTGGAACCTTGCTTAGCGTCAAGGTCCGACTCTAACTCAAATGGACATTAACTCAATGAACTAACTCAAATTTTCCCATAAGAAATAATACAAATCCAATTGATTCATTCCAGAAAGCTAAAAAAATTGAACACAAAACACGTTTGTATTGTTTTACAATGATAGTTTTACTTACACAGAACAATTCGAAATGCATATAAATAAATGATGACTGAAAGGGAAAAATCAACATTTAAGATTAATTTTACTTTCATCGAAGACGTGGTTCTTGATGTGACTGAAAACAAGAAGGTGGTAGGGGTGGTTGATCTCGCTGCCACATCACGTCTTTGGGAATAGTTACGTCTTCAATTAAGGTAAAAGTAACCTTGAATGTTCATTTAGCCCTTTCATTCGTAATTTATATCTGGTTGCCATTTTGTAAGCTAGCTAATAAGATGCTAACAAGAAAGGATGTTTTGTGATAAAAAAATACATTAAGAACACAGTTGTACTCATGCACATGACACAACGCACGCCATGTTGTGCGCTAACCGGGGAATGCACGCAAACCGAAGCAAAATTGTTGTGTACATTTTCAACATTAACCAAAAAACATGCTAACCGGGAAATTATGGGAAAAGTCATAATATTGCCAGAAGAAAATTTACAAATATTTATTTATATTATTTATTATTTAAGAAGAAAGTTGAAATATGAAAAATGGAAGATTAAAACAACAACAACAACACACATGGGGTAAAAAAAAAAGCCAAAGTTCATACTAATAATACGCTTATTCACCCATATCACAAAGTTGAGATGCAGTTTTTTTCTTGAAAAATGAACTAATGCTAGTTGTAATTCATTGATATAAAATACATTATAATTAAAGGTATCAAATGTCTGATTTAGAAATACTACAGATGTGCACTGTTTGCGCTCATTTGCATTGCAATGTTTGCTTTATATTTGTATTGGCTGTCTGCAAGATTACTGTTGTGTATGAATCAGTCTAACTTGTTATTGACTAATTTCTCAATAATTTTGGAAAATTGGAAGTAAGGGAAGTAGTCTGTAGTTTGGGAAATGATGTTTGTCTTCATTTGTATACATGGATACTACTTTTCATTTTGTATGGAAATTTACCCAGTGGAAATTACTGATGCGCATAAATGGTTTTGAAATCTCTCGTAACTTTTCATCCCCAGTGAGGGACATTATTTCTGTCTATGGTATCATTCCAATCCTCAAATCACATAGGATCAAGGATGTTTCTTCAGGTTTAGTCTAATATTTGCACAGTAGTTATTAAAGTCTTTAACGACTTGTCCTTTTTAACATTTCCATTTGGAAACTATTGAGGGTAGTCTGCTCGCTTAGAGACATTCTTGATCATCTTGTTTAATATACCTCATGTTGTCCTTGTTCTGATCTAACTATACTGCAGTCGTCTACATCGCGGTTTGAACATTGTGCCCTCACTCTACGTTGTTTTTCAAAAATTAATTGATTAATAAATGATCACTGTTTCGTGGTTGAATACACTGGCCTATTATTAAGCAGAACATATGCATATATAAGAAAACTGTATGTATTCTGTATGTAATGCCCAAATTTCAATCATAAAAATTCCTAAATGAACAAAAGTACAAATCTAAGGCATTTAGAAGTTGTGAAATGTTGTGTAATATCTGTGGCAGACGTTGTGTGTATCTTTAAGAGGCGGGGCCTGGGAAGTTGGAGAGTTGCTGATTATTAGCATGGTTAGCATTGTGGAGAGTCCCAGTGACGATGTGAGTTGTGGCTGACATCAGCTCCTGTGTGAATGTTCACTGAATATGTTTTATGCGTCACTGCAGTAGTATTCTACTACACTGGCGAACGTTACACTGATGAGACAATAGCCACCAAGTATGCTGTCAATGCTAACGTGTGAGTCTATGTAATGTCTTATTTGTGTCTTAAGGCGTCTTATTTTCTATTATTATATCAATTATATTAGGTAATACAAGTGTAAAAGTGACTATCATGTCTAGAGGGCTCTAGTAATGCTATAAACCATATTTAAAAGTATCAAAGATGGCGCCCTCCGTGGCAGACGTCTCTGTGACACTCTCCCGTGTTTTTCTATTTTTTGCTATTTTATTGTTCATTTTGGACATTCAACACACTCACGCAGTACATTACAACAGAGAGACACTTTTGAACATCGGCAGGGTTCACCATGAACTTTCATTTAGCCTCTCAGACTTTGCCTTTCTTCTGCGCCGAGAGAACGCAGCAGCCTGCGGGCCTGGTGAGCTGAATACCCGGCGAGCAAAGCATCCGAGGCGTAAACGAGGCAAGCGAGCCGGCCTGCATGCTAGGCTAAAAGCTAGAGCGACGAGGCCACCGCTACCAAGCCTGCTGCTAGCCAACGTCCGCTCTCTTGAAAACAAGATGGACGAACTACGAGCAAGGATTACAGCTCAACGTGAGATCAGGGAATGCTGTGTCCTCACCTTCACAGAAACCTGGCTGACGGAGGATATACCGGACTCGGCGATCCAGTTGGAATCATTTGTTGCTTACCGGGGAGATCGGACTTTAGCGTCTGGTAAACACAGAGGTGGCGGCGTCTGTGTTTACGTAAACAAACGGTGGTGCACAGACGTACAGACGATGGAAAAGCACTGCTCGCAGGACATTGAGCTGCTGATGGTGAAATGCAGACCTTTTTATTTGCCTCGTGAGTTTAGCGCTGTGTATTTAACTGCTGTTTACATCCCACCACGAGCTAACACTGCTAATGCACTAGGCCTCCTGCATGACATCATTGATAAACACGAGACCAAACACCCAGACGCTGGATTTATTATATCTGGCGATTTCAACCACTGTAACCTCAGGACTGTCCTCCCCAAATATTACCAGCATGTGAGCTTTCCCACAAGGGAAAATAACATCCTGGACCAAGTCTACTGCAACATGAAAGGTGCTTTGAAGGCTGTTCCAAGACCCCACTTTGGTAAGGCTGACCACATCTCTATATTCCTTTATCCAACATACAGACAACTTCTTAAAAAAGCTCCCCCTGTACGTACAGCAGTTAAAGTGTGGAATGAAGAAACTGATCAAGTACTTCAGGACTGCTTTGGCTGCACAAACTGGGATGTGTTTAAAACTGCAGCGGGGAGGGAAGATTGTACTGTTGATTTGGATGAATATGCTTCTGCTGTTACTGGCTACATTAGCACATGCATAGAGACTGTTACCACCACCAAGTATTACAGAAAATACCCTAACCAAAAACAGTGGATGAACTGTGATGTAAGGGCTAAGCTACGTGCTCGTTCGACTGCATTTGTCATGGGCACCGCTGATGACTACAAAAAGGCCAGATATGACCTGAGGAGGTCCATACGGGAGGCCAAAAGACAGTACAGACAGAAGCTGGAGGGCTACTATTCCACCTCAGACCCTCGGCGCATGTGGGCGGGGCTCCAGCACATCACAGACTATCGACAGCAGAGTAGCGTAGCCACGTCCAGCCATACCACACTTCCAGATGAGCTGAACGAGTTCTATGCCCGCTTTGACACCCAAACTCCTGATGAGCAGAGAGGGTGGCTGAACCTGGAGAGCACACAGGACTCACCTCTCATGGTGACATCAGCTGATGTGCGCAGGGTTCTAAACAAAACAAACCCACGAAAAGCAGCAGGGCCAGACAACATCTCAGGACGTGCACTTCGGGTTTGCTCATCAGAGCTAGCTGATGTGCTTGCTGACATATTTAACCTGTCGCTTGCACAAGCATCTGTACCGACCTGCTTTAAGTCCACCACCATAGTGCCCGTACCCAAGAAGAGCAACGTGACCTGCTTGAATGACTATCGCCCTATAGCACTCACTCCTATTGTTATGAAGTGCTTTGAAAGAATAGTCATGACCCACATCAAAAAGAGCATCCCGGCGGCAACTGTGGACCCTCTACAGTTTGCATATCGCCAGAACCGGTCCACGGATGATGCAGTCAACACTGCCATCCACACAGCCCTTTCTCACCTACAGGGCCAGGACACATACGTCAGAATGCTATTTATAGACTATAGCTCTGCTTTTAATACAGTCAGCCCCCACAAACTCACAAATAAGCTCCTCACACTTGGCCTGTCTCCCTCCCTCTGTAACTGGGTGTTTAACTTTCTCACAGGCAGACCCCAGTCAGTCAGAGTCCACAACCGCACATCCAGCTCAAGAATTGTGAGCACTGGGACCCCACAGGGGTGTGTGCTGAGTCCACTCCTCTACACGCTCTTCACCTACGATTGCGTGGCCTCCCAGAACAACACCAGCATCATTAAATTTGCGGATGACACTACAGTCATCGGACTGATCACTGGTGGTGTTGAAACATCATACAGAAGAGAGGTGGCGGACCTCATAGCTTGGTGTCGTGAACAATCTCCTTCTCAATACAGATAAGACTAAAGAGATGATCATCGACCCAAGAACAAGGGAAAAGGAGCCGCATAGACCCCTGTTTATTGACGAGACTGAGGTGGAGAGGGTGAAAACCTTCAAGTTCCTTGGCACACACATCAGCGAGGACCTCACCTGGTCTCACAACACCCAACAAATTCTGAAGAAGTCCCAAAGGAGACTGTACTTCCTGAGAAGACTGAGGAAATTTGGCATGTCCACCAAAATCCTGAGTTGCTTCTACAGATGCACTATCGAAAGTGTCCTTACCGCCTCCATCACTGTTTGGTACGGTAACTGTACAACACGTGATAGGAAGGCACTTCAGCGGGTGATCAAGACCTCACAGAACATTGTTGGGGCAGCCCTCCCCTCACTGCAAGACATTTATAAATCTAGAGTCCTACGAAGAACACACAACCTCATCAAGGACAGCACACATCCACAACACTCATTATTCACACTCCTACCGTCAGGCAGACGCTACAGGAGTTTGAAGTCCAGGACCACAAGGCTGGCAAACAGCTTTTACCCACAGGCCATCAGGCTTCTCAACGAAGCACTCGCACACGCCGCACGCAACACACGCACACACTCATAGCACTTTATTTATTTATTTATTTATTTGTATTATTTGCTTGTATTAATGTCTCTTCTGTTGTTGTTGCTTTATTTATTGGTATATATGTTTATGTGTTTATGTTTCTTATGTTCTTATTCTTTCTTGTGTTTCCTTTCTTTTCTTGGGAGAATGAACAGAATAAGATTTTCATTGCATGGTATAACTGCTGTTTTACCATGCACATGACAATAAAACTCTTGAATCTTGAATCTTCAATCTTGAATCTTAAAAGGTCTTAAACAGGTTTTGCGCAGTGAAAATATTCATTTTATACATAAGGAATCTGAATAGGGGTAGGATTAAATAAGCTTTGCTTCTTCTGACTCCTTTTTGGACATGTGGAACTGTCAACTGTACTGTGTGATGTACTCCGGTGTGACTTGTATGCATGTTCAAAATAAATTAAACCATTACCATTACTTCACAAATTGCGGTCGGGCTTGGAACCAATTAACAGTGATAAACGAAGGATGATTGTATTCTTTCCTCCAAACCCATGAGATGCTAGTTATTTTTTATACTTTTTGTATGTATTTTTTGCTTCTTTAGTTCTTCGTTTTAGGAATTCTCTTTGTAGTGTTTCTTACAAGCATTTTTCTTTAGTCACCCACAATTGATCTCTGTTCTTTTGCTTTTTGGTGTATTGTCTCAGTGGACAATTTTTATCGTATAGCGTCATGTAAATCCTTAGAAAAGTTTTATACACTGAATCTACATCATTTTCTTTGTACAAAGGATCCAGATTTTGTTCTCTCAGATCCTTTTTAAGATATTGATACTTTTCTCCGTCATTTCTCTTGTTTGTCTTTTTGTCATCCATGCATCATCTTCTGTAGTTAGAGTTATAAATTGTATGCTTAAAGTCACTCTACAAAGTACAGTATTGAATACTGCTGAGTAAACTGGAAGTACGGCGGCTTCATCAGAAATGTTAGAACTACATGTAAGTCGTGTCAGCAGGCCTTCTTTGTCCATCAGGAAAACGGTGACCGGGGAAAGCTATGCCTGTTCGGCTTCGGCCACTGATGTCTCTTACTCTTCCAATGGCACTTCTCTCTCTTGACACATAACCTTCCTGTTAGCTTTCTGGCAAAAAGGAGACCTCAATTAATTTAAGCAAAATGAGGACACAAGAGGAGGAAGGCAAAGACCCTGGATGCAGAACATAGTGTAAAAGGAAGCTCACAAGGGCTGTGTGTCCATCAGCAGTTTGGAGACTAGCAAACAGAGCACAGGGCTGACCATGCATGTGTATGAAGCCTTGAGTCAGTTTAATGTGCAGGCTGCAGTTTAAACATGGCAGATGAATAAGCTGCAGAGGGGGATGTTGAATAAACAGATGGGCCCGAAGTGTGGGGGACCAAGAGAAAAGTAATACGTGGAGAAGATGAAGAACAACAGAGATGGTCAACAACCCGCTGACACTCACCGCATAGATTGACCTTTTACTCATTAAAGCTAAACTATATATTTACAAATTATGGGACAGTAAATACTATTTTTTCTCTTTAGCCTTTCTTCTTGGTTAGTCATCGTGATCACGCAATTAAGGTTTTCAAATTGTACAAAAAAATAAGGGCAATACATTGGCTTACAGAACTACACTCAATGAGAAGATCGAGGAAACAGCCACAAATTAAAGTACACAGAGTTACAGTATGTAGCAGTTGCTAAGCCTGTGTGAGTGAAAGGGACTATCAAGTTGGAGTGAGTGAGAAAAGTGCATGTGTTGTGTGTGTCCCGGTAATTTTCCATGAGTTATACCTTAAATATTGCGCAACTCTGATTGTGCTATGTAAGTGCATGTTTGTGTGCATCATGGAGGGTGAGTGTGTGTGTCCTGAAGGCCCCTATAGAAGTTATTTGACTGACAATGCACTGAGCTACTAGACTGTATAATACCTAAGAGAACCTAATCATGAAGACTACATTCAAGCTTCATCTGCAAGCATACATACTCCAAACAGCATGAAAACAGAGTAATAACACCGCATGATAAATGAAAAACAAGGCCCAATTTAACCTTTTGCTGCAGTTACCACAGTACTGTTACTTGTATGGCATTAGCAGCGTGCTGCCCTCTGTCAAGGTTTAACAATCCTAATTTTCATTCATGGATACCCTCCTCCCGCAAATGCATACATTTGTCATCAACACTGGGGCAAAAACCTGTTTGATCCTCTGCGAATTTTGCAAAAAAGAATTGGACAGTCCATCATTTTTGCTTGGTTTATTTTAGTACAGACAGAATTTCAACAATTATTAATAACATTAACTAACACTTGTTGTTCATTGTAAAGATGCCATTGTATAATTTGCATAATTGGCCATGAAGAATTTACATGTAATTGGAATAGTTGCTGTAGGAGAGTGAAATAGTGTACCGGGAGAGCCAAAAAAACAAGGAAAAACAAGAAAAGCACAACCAATATGTTTAGAACTACAAAGTAACTTTCTTTTGTTGCTTCTTTTGGCTGTTTTTTTTAAAAGTCACAAAAAAGGGAGCTGCTGGCGAGTGCTTTGAGACAGGGCAGGGGACCCACAGACCCAGTTGAGAAGAGCGATACATGCTTTCATGTGTCATGAGTCTCTGTTCAAAATCCCACAATTCGTACATGTCTTTGTTCCATTGATAATGTTTTTCGTCAAGCATAAAGACTTCACACTTTGTTCGACGGCCCATGAACGCACGTCAGTTATGTGCTGTGAAACCTATTTATAATTTTCTACCGACGTTGCCACAGCCTAATAATTCTACCAAATAGAAGACAAACTGTTGTGTTCAGTAATTTGAACACTCACATTTACACTACCGGTCAGAAGTTTTAGAACACCGCAATTTCTCTGTAGCACTAAATATAGAAACAACGTTGCTAAGTTGCCAACAAATATCCTTCCTACTACATCTTCTTATTCTCGGGCATACCAGGTGCATATGAGGTGTGTTAACCAGCGGAAATACATAGACAGTCCCATTACAATGTGTTTATAAGCAAGGGCGAACAGGTAACGTCAAATCAAACTGCTGTGCTCCAAACTTATTTGTGGCAAAACACTGATGTTTTGACTGCAGGGATAGTTTCAGCCTTTCCCCGGCTCCAAACAAAGACCGAACCATCTGTGTTGAGAATCTGTTTTTCTCCTTTAAACTAAAACTACATAAAAATGCCCAAATAATTATTCTCCCCGCTGTAGATTTCTGTCTTAAATATGAAGATGCTGTATTTCCAGATCATGAATGTGAGGTTTGCCCTGAGATTTTGAGATCAAGGGCTCATGCCAATGTGCGGCTAAGATAGACTATGGTCATCAATCTTGCGTGAGTTCAATCACGCTGCTTCCTCCTTGCTACATTAGGTGGCTAGGAGCCGGCACACAGCTCCACTCATTTTGTCATAACCTTGCAGGGAAACTGGCAGGAAACAGGCTGTTAGCAGGGCAGATGTCACCTGGTTAGAGGTCAGTATTTTATGCACGCATGCACTCACAAATAAAAAAAATGAAGGATAGAACACCGGGAATTCTGCACTGAAACTTGAGAAATACGTTAAAAACACTCATTTCCATGTAGTTCAGTATTTCCGTTGAGAAAACTAAGTCAGTTATGAAATCAATGAAGTCTAAATTGTCCTGATAACTGTGACTAAATATATTGAACGTTACTTGCTTGCCTAACTTCGGGAAGATAATGTTAAATAATACAATTTTGTGTTAATGTTCATGATCTTAAAGAAAATGGTTACCCTTTCTCTACATTTGGGCTGGTGTCTGAACTGAATCAGCCGACCAAAAGCACAAGACTATTGAGAAAAACACGTCAAGTAAGTCATAAGACACCCTTGTTCAATGGCTGATAGTGTTCCTCACATTAGCCCAAATTAAAATTAGATCTATCTTTAACAATCTAATAAAAAACAGATGACGCTTTCCCTCATTTATGCCCTTCCATCTACTCTGCAACCTCAGTGGAGAATAAATTGACCGTTTTTCATGGAGCTCATAAAAGGACCTTTTAAATTGTGTGCCAGCATATCTATAAAATTTGTCACAGTCGGGGATCACTTCTTCCGTATCTATGTCCAATCAAGTTTCAGTGTGAAGACTGCAGATAGTCTTGTTAATGATACTGCTAAAATCTAAAGCAATATGAGCATGGAAATGAATCAAGTAATCAATTTAACACTTAGGCTGAATACATGCATCTGCGGCGTCTCTACATATCAGTTGACATTATTACTATGGTTTAGGCCTGAGGATGAGAAACTAATAAAAAAGGCCTGGTTCCTGTTCTTGGCTCAAGTTTAAGGCTTTTTACTTAAAAAACAGATAACAAGCCTTTTAAAGCTGGACAAAGAACATCATTGCTATTGCAGTTTCAAATGTTCTTCCAATTTTATCGTCATGCCTCTGTAGAATAATTGTAACATTTGATGCTACGCCAATTTTTCTCTGATCTCTGAAGTAGGCATTGAGGGTATGACGTCAGCAGTTGCTGGCTGTGAGCCTTGGAGAACTTCCTACTGTATGACACGAACATGGAAATCCCAAAAGTAGTAGTAGCTTACATTGTAGGATAAATATCAGGAATATTATAGTTTGGCCAATGGCAACATTAGAAACTACACTGACAGCAAGAACAATTTGTGACCACAGTGGATTTGAACAAATGAACACATTTGCGGTAAATTCAGCAAATTTGGTCAAACATTTTTATGTTTTTTCTTCAAATATAGGACGTTTTTTTCTGCAGAATACACATCTTATTCACTGTAAGTTGGTAATGATTTATAAATACATGATAATAGAGGTCAAATTCACAGTATACGTGTACCACTAATAGAAAGTCCACAGTTTTTACATGTCTGTGTCTTTATGCTTAACTGATAATGTTTCTTCATCAAACGTTGACATTTCTCACTTTGGTGGTCCGTGAATGCACCACGGTTGTGCACTGTGAGACGCAAAATCTTTTTTTTTTCCTTCTGTTAATCCAGCCTCAAAACTTGTAGCAAGGTGAACACAAGTTAATATATGATCATAAATCATTACTGGAATTACAATAAGAAAGCAGTGTGGATTACTTAGACCCGGCTTGGAGAAACACCTTCTCTAGCCTGCTAGCATCTAGCGCCAGCCGGACAGCCATGCTAAAGGCCACACTGTGACTTTGATTCCATCTGTTCATCAACCATCTTATATTTTCATTCATTGCTGGTGAGTACTTATACATTTTATACTTGGGTTTCATCAGTGTGTGAGTCATATTTAGGACTTAAATCTGGATTGTGTCACCAATGGCAATAGAAAAGAGAAGCGGAGGGTTATGGGGCTGAATCTAGTCAATCAACAATCACTTTTATTACAAATGTTGATCCAAACTCACAGGAGAGTGTCGATGTCAAGCTAGCACGAAGGTTTGGTGAGCCATGTGTTCGCCAGTTGCGAAGGCGTGTAATATCAAGTCTATTGAAGTATATATACATATATACATAGCTGGAGATAACATTTAGTTTTATTTAATGGTTTTAAGAATGTCTGAGTTTGAGAGATTTTACTGGTATTTCTAAGACATTTTATTATCTTAAAAAAAAAATCTCATTTTATGTTAGGCATACACATTTTAAATACACAACCACCGGTAGCTCACCTCCTGCACAATAAAGTAGCCTGATTTTGTAATTTACTCTAAAGACCATCCATCCATCTTCTATGCCGCTTATCCTCACTCGGGTATGCTGGAGCCTATCCCAGCTGACTTTGGGCGAGAGGCGGGGTACACCCTGGACTGGTCGCAGCCAATTGGGCACATGTAAACAAACAACCATTCACACTCACATTCATAACTATGGACAATTTAGAGTCAGCAATTAAGCTAACATGCACGTTTTTGCAATGTGGGAGGAAACCGGAGTACCCACACACGCACGGGGAGAACATGCAAACTCCACACAGAGATGCCTAAACACCCTACTCTGCATTTAACAAAAAATGCATGTTGCAAAAGACAAAAACAGACTCATCTTCTGGATGTAGTTTGAACATGTACTGAGGAAGACCCCGTTAAATGCGGTCTAAATCGGGATGAAATGCAACCTGAAACATGATGCAATCCCCCTTCCCAAGAATACAAATGGGTCCTGTTTGTGCATTTGTCACTGTCAGTGAACCAAAAATAGCATGGCATCAAACAAACTGACAGACAAATGCACAAATACAACAACACACAATTGTTTTTCACTTTTGTCACAGGGATGCATTTCCCGTTCATGCCAACCTCCTTGGACTAGTAAACTGTTCATTTGTACTGTGATCCTTCACAAAAGAGGAAACTGCCACACAAATAAGTATGGCACACTCTTGATTTGTTATCAAACTCTTGTTAACATTCTGCCCTGGCACAGGTTTGCAAATGGCGTCACTGAGACAAATGCAAAGATATAAATTCTTCGCAACCTCAGTTTGGTTAATGTATCCCAGCATAACACCAACATGCAAGCCTGCTCTGATAATTGTTTTCTCGTGATCTCTCCTTTGATAATGGCTAACCTGTGTCAAACAAGTGAAACATTGCAATGGTGTACAATCAGAGTGTTTATCCCATGTGAGCGTTGAGTAAAAATGTCAGTGACAGTAGATTATTCTTAACATGCATCTGAGAAAATTACAAAGATATATACCCAAATCCCCAGATGCCGGCACAATATCCTCTGACCCGAACATGAAACCAGGACAACTGACAAGACTTAGTAAAAATATGGCTTTCATAATCCTCATGGGGCCAAGTTGGGCTATTGGAAACCTTACCCAGGTGTTTGGTCTATTCTCCAGACAATAAAATGCAGACAAAGAAGAACCTACATACATATGCAGTGCCGTATGTGGTGCATCAGCATAGATGCCCTCAAAGATGTTTTGTACTACATTTATCTAGTTTTTTTTTACCTTGCTTCAAGAGTTTTACAAGAGTATTACAACAGTCTGTAAGTCTGTATTAGTCACCTCAGTGTTTGGCCTAATTGTATGGAAACAGTAACTTTTGTTGTCTTTTCATGTTTGATAAGTATTCATGTTAAAATACACATTTTTGTGATTTATATCTTTTGTATATTGTTTATTGATTGATTATTGATTTAAGTACTGTATTTCTCCTCAGCCCACCGAACAACTTTAATTCTGATTGTAGTAAAAATGTAGATTTTAGACATTCTAAAGTGCTGAGTCACTGTATTATGTCTGTCACGAGTAAAGAGTGAACATTTACATTGAGGAAAAAACATGGTGGAGTCAAAAAGATAACTTTTGAGGTGTTTATCGGGCTCTCCAGATAGTAAAAAAGTGTAAAGACATGTGGAAAAAAGTGCAAAAATTGCAAGTGCAAAGTAATTACCTGCCGGTAGTGACGTCACAGAAGCACGGCGTTGAGAATAAGGTGTGCGGTGACGGGTGCTATGTTTGACTGTAGATACCGCGAACACACAACGGTATGTTCAAATGCTTTGTTTCATTGTTGGAACCAGAAATTAGTCTTATGGATTTAAAAATGAGACACCGATGCGCCGCCACGTCAATAGACTGTATGCGAGAATCGGAAGCGCCAAGTCTGCTTGTATTTGTGTTACCCGCAGCCAATATCCGAGCCACTCCGTCACGTAATCACTCCAATATACTGCATTTTACTTTTACTACAGGCTGCGAAATTGGTCAACAGTATGGTAAACTACACATTTACAGCATACTGTTGGTGTCTATTATGCCAGTACTTTACCGTAAATGGAAACAAATACAAAAATATACCGTATTCCACCAAAACAGTAATAAGCTGTGAAGTCATTTCACAGTAAAATACTGTTAATTTACACTGGTTTCCAGGCTAACAGCAACAGGCTGCTAACAGGAACATTAAATACATTGTTTGTGGTTTTGCCAAATCAATGACATATGCAACCAGTGTACCATTCAAATGAGGGGTACCAACCAATGAGGGGTACCTTATAACCAAAAATGGGCATTGTGTGTGGGTGATTATGAAATATCTATTTGAAAATAAAAACAACAGGTTACATGCAAAAGGCCAACCTATGAACAAGCGCAACAGTCTGGCAATTAGCGGCTGCAGAGGGGGAATGTTGGATCAGTTGCAGTTGTTGAATGTTAATTACAGCATTTTACAGTGTTCAGGAGATAACGAGTTAGCATCTGGTGACAGTGGCGACTCTTCTTTTAATGAGAGCCATGGAAATTTATGAAACTTGAGATCAGGGACAATGAGGCGTTACAGACTTGTCAGACGGTCTCCTGCTCACCCGCCTTTTGTCCTAATGAAGGCAAACTCTTGTTTCTCTCATTCATTAGAAATCTGTAATCCTCTGTGAGTCCTCAGTTGGCCGTGGGTAGGTAAAATTAATCAGGTTGGAATTTAGTCAAAATACATTCTAAATACCCAATTACTTCCATCAATAATGTAATGTTGTAATTAGTTTCTGATATAAATACAAACTAGCAACAAATTATCAGTATACAGTCGGGTCATATAACTGGCAATTTCCTGTCTGGTGTGGAAAACATAGCTGGCCCACACAAATGAGAAAAAACATTCATTCCTGTGTCTCTCAAAATTGAGGGATCAAGAGCTTGATGAAATCCAGGGGGTTAATATGGTCATGTTGTGATGCCTGGTTTGGAATTTAGGTTAATGGAATCATTGGTAAGGCTCTGCTCTAATGCCGGCAATGCCAAAGAGGATCCGAAAGTCATGATTTAAAAAGAGAACACACTGCATTCTTTAAAATGCACTTTTAAAGACAAACCCATCCAGCTAAAGCCTATCCCAGATGACTTTGGGTGAGAGGCAGAGTACACCCTGCATTGGTCGGCAATCGATCACAGGGCACATGCTGCACAGGCAAATAACCGTTCATAGTCACATTCACACTTATGGAGAATTTAAAATCTCCAAATGCGAACATGGATGTTTTTGGGATGTGGGTGGAAGCTGGAGTACCCAGAGAAAACCCACGCAAGCACGAGGAGAACATGAAAACTCCTTGCTCCTTGCCCAACGGCACGTACTCAACGCAGATACATGACACGCAAACGACATGTAGTCGCTGTAAAGAATCGTATGCGTGCAGCCTAATTAAAGCACCACCACCATCCTGCATAATGACAAATTTTAAAATGGTAACCTCCATTGTGCTGACTCCAAGATGCTAATGACCAAAAAAGGTCATTATGTTGAGGTTGGGTTCATTCTAGCAGTTGGGTTGAGTATGCAATGAGGCTTAAATGGTAATTGTACATATAATCATACATTTTAGCACCAGGACGACATATTTTGCAGTCAATAATGATCTGAACTTTGGAGCCTGCATGGACATCTACAAATTGAGATGCTTTGCCACGTCTTTACCAAATACACATTCAGTTGCTTGCTTATGCGTCTTACTTACCTAATTCAATAACAATGACAATGATGACAAGCATGATGTGCGGGTTGAGTGGCTTGAGTGGTTCACCGTTCATGAAATGATGTGACACATGCAATCATCCCCAGTTTTATAAAAGTACATTTCAGTGTTTTCATGGGAATGATAATGCTGAAGTTTATGTGTCTTATACTAAAGAAAATCATTTAAGCATCTGCCTCACACTTTATAAAGCTCTATGAGAAAAACAGTCAGCCATGTTTATGAATAAAATAAAATAAAATATATAAACTATATAAAAATATACTGACTCAATATATTGAATCTTCACAATGAGACTGCTGACCTGTTACCCAAATATGTGGTGGGAAACCCAATCATTTGTGTTGACAGCGAGAGTCTGCTGGAGAGTGCAAAAGAGGATCTTAACACCAAAGAAGATGAAGCCCCTAGGATGGTTCAGATGTCAATAAAAACAGGTGTTAACCAGCTTAGCTAAGATGTTAAGAGCTAGGATAATCCTCCCCTGGATCCAAGTGGAATTCAGCTCTCGAATACTAATGCTGAGGATGCACACTTAAATCACCGGGTTGATTAGATGATTGAGCTGAACTGCTGTTAAAAATCTACAGTGGTGTGAAAAAGTCTTTGCCTCCTTCCTGATTTCTTATTTTTTTGCATGTTTGTCACACTTAAATGCTTCAGATTATCAAACAAATTTAAATATTAGTCAATGACGACACAACTGAACACAAAATGCATTTTTTAAATAAAACTTTTTATTATTAAAGAAGAAAAAAAATCCAAACCTAGATGGCCCTGTGTGAAAGTGATTGCCCCCCCTGTTAAAACATAACCTAACTAAGATTAATTGAGATCTATCAGTCTGGAAAAGGTTATAAAGGCACTTGTAAAGCTTTGGGACTCCAGCGAACCACAGTGAGAGCCATTAGGGGCTGAGGTTGTGTATGGCCTTGAAGATACAGAAAAAGTTTCTAGTCTATTCTCTGCTGGACCGGGAGCCAGTGAAGTTGCTGTAGGATGGGCGTGATGTGATAAAATGAAGGAGTTCTGGTTAAAATCTGGGAAGTAGAGTTCTGGACCAGTTGACGTTTATGGAGGGACTTTTGGGGGAGACCAAGAAGGAGTGAGTTGCAGTAGTCGATGCGGGAAGTGACCAGGCTATGGGTAAGGATAGTGACAGCATGGATAGTGAGGGAAGGCCAGAAACGATTAATATTGCGGAGGCAAAAGTAAGCAGATCGAGTGATGTTGATGTGGGATTTGTATGACAGTTCACTATCCAGGATGACACCCAAGCTGCTTACCTCGACGGTGAGGGTGAAACTGCTAACTTTGGAAAGTAATGATTTTGTTCCAATTAAAAGGAATCAGTTTTGTCACTGTTGAGTTTGAGAAGGTTTGTGGTGAACCGGGATTTGATTTCAGACAGACAGGGAGTGACGGAGGAGGGAGGGAATATGGAGTTTGGTTTAGTGGAGAGGTAGAGGTGGGTGTCATCAACAAAGCAGTGAAACTGAATATTGAACCTGCGGAAGATATTGCCAAGGGGGAGACGGTAAATGATGAAAAGAAGGGGCCCCATGACAGAGCCCTGAGGCACACCTGTAGTGGCAGAGAAGAGGTCGGACTTAAAGGACTTGAGCTGTATGAACTGAGTGCGGCCTGTGTGATATGCGTGAAACCAGTCGAGGGGGGTGTGGTTGATACCAATGGAGAGGGATCGGGTGTGAAATGGCCGTCAAAGGCCGCACTCAGGCCAATAAGGATGAGGATGGAGACTAAGCCAGAGTCGGCAGCAGTGAGAAGGTCGTTAGTGATTTTAAGGATGGCCGTTTCTGTGCTCTGACGTGGGCGGAAACCAGACTGGAAGGGTTGAAGGGTTCAAGAGTTAAAAAAATATATAAATTTAAATGAAAGGAAGGTTAGAAATAGGATGAAGGTTATTGTAGTTATTTGGCTCTGAGCCAGTTTTTTTTAGAATTGGAGTAATAACTGCAGTCTTGCAATGTGATGGGACGATTCCAGTGGAGAGTGAGGCCTGAATGACGGCAGAAATGAGGGAAGGAGGCAAGAAGGAAAGGTAGGATTTGACTAAGATTGTGGGGAAAGGATCAAGCTGACAGGTGGAGGACTTGGATTTGCGGATGAGGTCAGCCATTTCTGACAAGTTGGGGAGTTGAAAAGTAACGAGAGGTTGGCAGTTTGAGGGAGGTTCAGGTGGAGAAGGAGGCACGGAATTAGAGCATAAAACTTGGTGAATGTTATAGATTTTTTCAGTAAAAAACTGCATGATTAAATTGCAGGTGTCGGTGGAATACAGGTGGGGGAGTAGGGAGTCCGGTGGTTGGAGAATTTAGTTGAGCAGTGAAAAAATGGTTTTGGTGTTACCTTTATTTGAACTGGTTTGACCGGAATAATAGTTTAATTTGGTTTGATTGATCAAGTCTTTGTAGTGTGAAATAGGGCTTTTGTGCATTTCCTTGTGAATGGTAAGACCATTTTTTTTTAATGGAGTCGCTCGAGCTGGCGACCTTTTGCCTTCATCGCCCGGAGTTCAGGGCTGTACCAGGGAGCAGATGAGGAGAAGGAACGGCTGAAGAAAAACAATATGAAGACTTTGGAGTGGCCTAGTTAAAGTCCTGACCTGAATCCTACTGAGATGTTGTAGCGTGACCTTAAAAAGGCGGTTCTCAACACACAACATTAGAAGTCCCAAGGATGAAATACAAAAAATGGGGGGATCGCACTTTTGCTGCATTTGCCCCCACACTTTGGGACTCCCGTCCACCTGCGCTATGATCTATATCAGTTTTTAAATCTGTTTTAAAAACTCATTTATTCAGACTGGCTTATGACACATGATGAGAATGTGTATTTTAGTTGTTATTCTGTGCTTGTATTTTTATTTTGTTTTTGTTGTTTATTCGATCTTACCCTGTCCGTATTTGCTATAACTTGTTTTTACACTTGCAAAGCACCTTGGGCACCATTGGGATGTTGTAAGGTGCTACAAATAAACTTTGATTTGATTTGATTTTGATTTTGTGCTTGCTGGAAAACCCTCCAATGTGGCTGAATTACAACAATTCTGCAAAGATGAGTGGGCCAAAAGTCTTCCACAGCGCTGTAAGAGACTCACAGCAAGTTATCGCAAACACTTGATTGCAGTTGTTGCTGCTAAGGGTGGCCAAAACCAGTTATTAGGTTTAGGGGGAAAACACTTTTTCACACAGGACCATGGAGGTTTGGATTTTCTTTCTCCCTTTTTAAGAAAAAGTTTTATTTAAAAGCTGCATTTTGTGTTCAGTTGCATTGTCATTGACTGATATTTAAATCTCTTTGATGATTTACATGAGTGTGACAAACATGCAAAATAAATAAGAATTCAGGAAGGGGGCAAACACTTTTCCAAACTACTGTATGTTTGGAATAACAAAGAATTGAGGTTTGCTGAACCTGGATGGAGCTGCAGTTGGCCTTGTGGGCCTCACAGTCAGGAGATCGCGGGTTTGAATCTCCTCTGGGGTGTCTCTGTGTGGAGTTTGCATGTTCTCTCCCTGCATGCGTGGGTTTTCTCCAGGTACTCTGGCTTCCTCCCACATCCCAACAATTGGAGACTCTTACTTGTACGTAGGGGTGAATGTAAGTGTGAATGCTTGTTTTTCTATATTGTATGTGCCCTGTTTTTATACTACTCCACAATCAAATTTCATAATAAAAAATTCTGGCATCAGGTTGCCTTGCGATTGAGGGTGTTCTGATTTATAAACACTCGTCAGGTCTCACTCCTCTTTACTCGCCGCCTGACATTAGCGCAAGCATGAAATGGGATTTTACGTTGAGCCATCCTCTGTAATGAGCACACCTAAGTTTACCCACCTGGAAAGCACATTCTTTCATCCACTTTCGGTACAGCTTATCCTGTCAAGGGCCATGCGAAGCTGGAACTTGGGTGAAAGGTGTACTAAACCCTGAACTGGTAGCCAGGACATTTAAACAAACAACCACTGACACATACAGTATTCACAATGGGAACCAAATCCACACTGGCTACACAGTCAATGGCGTGAACTGCTATACTATTGGAAACACCTGGACACTGTGCATTAGTAAAATTAATCAAAGTGGAAACATGGCTGTGATTAGTAATGGGCGATGGAAACGATATGCAGTCATCCCTCGCCGCATTGTAGTTCGAACATCGCTCCCTCTATCACGATTTTCAAAATCCGTGTTTGACTCTGGCCCATTATTCATCAAAAATATTGATAGACAAGTCATATATAGTATTCCGGTCACTAGGCGTCAGTAATGACACAAAACGTTGATGAGACATGACATGACATTACATCACATGTAGTCAGCCATGGCATGTCTGACATGATAGAGTGAAAAAAAGGTTCTCCCATTTTGTGTGGAAGTGGTAAGTTTTTGGCTTCGTACTTTTTCTTTTCTATGTTCACCACTCTATTTGACACCATTCCTTAAGTTGAGCATAAATACATGTGAGGCTAACTAGCTAGCTCGCTAGCCATTTCTTGTGTCCCAGTGCAGTGCAGTGGTCCCGTAGCCTGCGCATTAGCAATGCAGTGTAAACAAAAAATAATAGGAGTGTAAAGGTGACTATAGGGGTGTTATTTCATGTCTACAGGGCTCTAATAATGTAAAAAAAAAAAAAAAAAGTATAGATTCACTACCACAGTCACACACTGGTGGTGTTAATCTACATCTGTAGACTGACAGAAACGTGGCTGCTAATTCACGCGCACGGCCTCTCCAACCGCCACCAAACATTTATTCACATTCACACACCGTTGTGGGCAGCACAGGAGGTAAGGTGGGTGAAGTGTCTTGCCCTAGGACACAACAACAATGATCGGGATGGAAGAAGTGGGGTGTGAACCAACCACCAACCTGCCGATTTCTGGACGACCTGCTCTACCTGCTGAGCCACTGCTTATGACACAGTTAACAGGAAGTCACTGTGTGCTGTTTAACTAGACAGTAGTTATGTTGTGGTACGCTGCGATAACGGGGAAGTTGACTATACAACACATGCCAACATATACAAAGTCATTTTCATAGAAATGACCACTTTGAATCCCAAATGTTATGTCGAGAAAAGCGGTTGACCATGGATGAGCGGACACTTTTTAAATACTAACAACACGGTGGACCGGGACTTGATGAGTTGCTTATTGGGTTGGCGACGTAAGCGGGATCGACTAAAGCCAATTGCAACAATTGTTTGCAAGTTTTACTTTCTCTCACAATTTTAGCACAACATACACTTGAAAAAACACTGCAACTTTCATTGCAATTTTTGGGAAAAGCGAAATTAACCGCAACAATTTCCTGCAAAGTCCTGGACGTACTGGTTGACAGCGGTCTTCAACAGTCACACAGTTCAAAGAGATCAATCATAAGACATTTTATGCTTATCTGTCTGATTTTGTTCCGACGATTGAGCCATCTTGTTTCTATTGATGAGTGCCTTAGACATTACATTTCCGGTGCGGGGTGGGTGGGTAGGACACATATTCACTGTTCAGTAGCCCTGCATTACACTAGGTGCACCGTAGCATGAAAGACTAGACATATAACCTTCAAGTTGCTAGTGTCTTGCCTTTTGATGAATGTCAACAAAGCAGTTGGAGGAAATGAGAAAAAGAGAGAAGGGGCGGGTGGGGGTTTGGCTGGCTGGCAGGCTGGTGCGGAGCAAACACACAATTATAAAAGCTGCATTTCTTCAGAGAACCATAAAGTCTCGTCCCAGAAGGGCAGCTGAGCACAAATCAATTTCTCTCAGTCGATTACAAGCACTGAGGTTCTAACCTTCATTTGTGAGTCTAATACTCCAACAGTTATGTAGAACACATACCAATTAAGCAATTCTGCTGGAATAAGAGGGCTGTGAACTGATGCGATTATGGAGGCCGGGCCGCTGGGGAGGTTGGGTTATCGGCTCAGGAGCAAGGAGAATGTGGGGAGCAGGGCAAACGAGAAAAGAGGGAGAACGATGGTGAAGAGAAAAGAGTGATGAAGGCAAAAGAAAAGTCATTTATTAAGCCTAATACTCTGTGAAATGTTCCCATGGTAATAAGGCAGGAAGACTGCGCTAATATCAGGGAGCCATGCAGAAAAGGTCATTCAATAGCTGCACAGCCCACAGGGGTCGTGCAGGCGGGTGCTAGTCAAACACATCTGATAATGCTCTCAGCGACGTCGCACTGTGCCGGAGGTCAAGAGGGTGGGAGCTTGGGAGAAGATGCCATTTGTGGAAATTGCCGAGATGTACCACTGTGCTTGGAGATAAAGCTCACTGGTGACTTTTGAGGTGCGGACAGCTGCATGACGGCTAGACGCAATAAGTATGATGACAGCCCATCAAGGATTATGAGGCATAAATGTAGCACATTCTCGTGTATTATGTTCACTGCTAAGTTTGGGTTTACAATCATTCATATTCACGGTGACATAAATATACAGCAGAGGAAGACAGCCTCTTTTTCTTGCTTTTCATTCGCCGTTGGCGCACATAAAAGAAAAACAATTTAGCGACGCGTTGTCATTTCTTATTGTCGCAAGCTAAATCTGAAGGCAATTTCTGCATCTCTGCAGAAATGTGAAGACCAACACATTGTCATTCACTGCTGAGGTGCACCTTAACCACCGCCCTCACTGCCAGAGGATTTATGGTAATTCCTGATAGCGTGAGATAGGATGCAGCCCATAAACCCATGTGAGGCATGTGTTTCCATGGCAACCGCTCCCACTAGTCACTAGGCCTTGATGTTTGACGTTTTTTTCCCTCTGCATTGTAGGTACCGTCTATTTGGATGCCAGTGGTAAGAATGAGATGCAGATTTGTGGCAAAGCAGAGACACAGATGTTTTCTCATTGCCTTTTAATCTTTTACTCCTTCAGTACCTCGTGAGAAACACGCTCCCTTCTGAATGATAATTGGACAAGATGAATAATAAACCAAATGAAAGTAGATCGATGCCTGTAAGGAACATTTTAATAATGTGGTACTTTAGGGCTATTATGAGCACACAGTCAAATGCTCAGCTTTTGCCCTCCAGAAGTAATAAGGATGTACTGTCTCTTGAAAACATGTTGGCCTGGGAAAGAACAGTGCTTTGGCTTTTTAAGGCAGTTCAACGTCCATTTGTACCAATTTCTGACAAATATCTAAAAAAGAAGACATATGCCTCCACCAAAAAGTTAATAGATTTGACTGTCCGTGTAGCTTGTCATTACAACTCAGTGAAGTAGAAGGCATCGTAACTAACAATGACTATGCAACTAGCATAACTTGGTCGCGCATTATATCGCAGTTGTTCATCAGTCTTGTGTTGGAAGCTGCTCTTTAATTTACAAGCGATAGCCAACAACTGGCTTGACAACACAGTGCAAACAGAGGGTCATCAAACAGAACGACGCACCAAAAAATAAACAGGACAACACAGGTAAGTTAACACACAACATTGAACTACCATTCTATGTGGGTGACAACGGCTAAGCGCGAACAACAAACGTAACTTTAACTGTTATTTTTAGTGTATGAGTGCCCGCAAGGCATGCTGGGTACACCAGCGCCAAGTCTCCGCCCTCTACAATATAGTGAGATATTAGATGCAAGTGACATGTACATTATCTTTAAAATCGGTGCACACGTACATGAAGGATGTTATTACATCGCATCTACCGCCGCACAAAATGAAACAAGCACCCATACGTCAATAATCTGATGTCCCGATCCAATGTTGATATTGGATATTGGGATGATATCAGCAAAGAAAACAATATCTGTACAACAATAGCGGATTATATAGGCCTGCATCTCAAATCTCTAATATTGGCACTCCAATACAAGCAGTCGATTCCAGACCCGGCCCAACATGTCTATCCAGCAGCGACCAGATAGAGTCTATGCAATCACAACAACAATGTTCGCTTGAGTAATAACAAAGTAGCAAGGAGCAGGAGCGATGTCAGCCGTGTGGCAGTAAAATAACGTTGCAGCTGAGTGTAAAACTTGTCATGCACAAATTTTCCGTGGTGGCACAGAAATGAGGAAGTTTAATAGGATGAACCTCATCATGCATACGAAGCGGCATCACATGGAAAACTCCCACAGGATGGCAAAAAGTCATTAGCTATTACAGAAAAGAACGAGACCCTGGTGGTGAGTAATGTCGCTGTCGCTGTAAACGCTTCATTGAGCAGCTCAAACCTGGCTATATTATGCTGGCCACTACATTGTGGATAACATGAAAGGTGAGTTTTTCTTATACTGTATGTACTGTTACGGACTTTTTGTCTGTTTGAGTAATCAAGTCTTTATCAAGTCTTTTCTAACATCCGCACTACAAAATAAGTAATACAAGCATGTATGATTCATGCTTTTCCAACATTTCACACTACCAAATAAATAAAAGTATGTATGATTTGTGTTGATATCGGGTCAATATACAAGGTTGCAATATCGGTATTGTATCGGAAGTGAAAAAGTTGTATCGGTACACCCCTAATAATCTCATGTTCTATTGTTAAAAAAAGTGTAAAAACTTGAGCGGATGTTGCACACAAACCTGTCCACACATAAACACTGAGTCTGAGTTTATCAAAGTCTCCACCCTGGCAGGATTTTGTGTCAATTAGGCAAACATACACTTTTTTCCTGGTCTAATGTCATGTGGCAAACACATTTCCCTTTGTCTCCCATTAAGCCAAATAGCAACCTCCATATCAGGAGGTCCTCTGTGGGTTTATTGACAACACAGAGATAAATGTGGATATTTTGACATCAGAAAACCAGCTATTTGCATGATAAGTCTACCACTGTTTCTCCCCGGACAGCTTGATTACAAAAGGATGTTTCAAATGCTATCAAATGTGCCAAAAGTTTCTTTTGATAACTTCATCAGATGGCTTCCTGAGTTTAATGGTAGCAATCTGACAGTACCCAGGGAGAAGCCTAAAACAGAGCCAATTATGGTCAGGAGAAATATGAGGAAGGGATGAATAAAATCACCTTAAAATGTTCATAAATAATGCACCTTGCACAGTTGAGAGCTGCTGCATATTTAACTATGCATGCTTCTGCTTCTGGCAGGGAAACAAAACAGCGTGTACTGTGGGTCAACATGACAGCACTAGAGGAGAGCAATGTAGGGCTCAATCAATCCTCTCAGCCTTGGCCTGCCACCCACATGAAGCATGCCCTCCTTGCAGCAGCAGATCTGGAGGCACAGCATGACTACACCACCTACTGTATTTTCATACCGGGCTGAAACGCATGCTGGCAAAAGGAAATATTGTCATTTGACTGGTTGACCTATTATGAAAATATAAGGGAGCGAGCTACGAGAAAATACATTCCTCAGCTGTCAAAATTTTGTTTAAAGAAATCAAACATATGAATGCTCTATATTGTTGGTATGACTGTCTTCCATTAAGATATGATCTACCATTGCAGTTTGCTAAATGGATTATAATTATATTCAAGCTAATATTTAATGACACACACTCTTCCTCGGTATAAAGAGATCTAATTAATGCATCCACGGTACTGAACTTCAACAGAGATTAAATGTGAAAGGAAATGTGAATAACATTTAAACATTCCTTTCAGCTATAAACAGTCTAATTTCTTATCCTCACGAAATTCCCAGAGAGCAATTAATTATGCACATAGACCAATTAGCTGTATAAATATTAATCAGACGAAGATTCAGTCTAAGTCAACTAGTTCACACACACAAACTATGGCTTTGTCATGTGCAGTCGTCCCTCGCCACATTGTGGTTCGAACATTGTTGCACTCTCACTCTATCGCGGTTTTTCAATAAAAAATAATTAATTAATGAGCAAAAAATGGCTATAAGGCATTCAAAAGAAGTAATATGACGTGTAATACAGTACCTGTAACTTGTTGTGTCCGCCTTAAAGAAGTCTGACCTGGGAAGCGACTTGTGTGACGTAGTTGACTGTTCTCTGCTTAAACAGCGGCAGTAGAATAGCATTCTATACTGGTCTCTAGGTGTCAGTAACGTTACATTGATGATGTACCTTCCACCTTCCGCTGTCTATGCCAACGTGTGAGTCTATCTTATCTTATTTATGTCTAAGATGGCTTATTTTCTTTTATGTCTACTATATTGGGTAATACAAGTCTAAAGGTGACTATAGGGTTGTTATTTCAAGTCTACAGGGCTCTAATAATGGTTTAAAAAACACATTTAGAAGGTCAAACAGGTTTTCTATTCTCTAGCAATTTAAAAATTGCATTTATCAATATTGAATCCTATTTCGTTGAAATTCACTTATCGCGGTCAGGTCTGGAACTAATTAACCGTTGTAAATGAGGGATGACTGTAGATGCACTCATGACATGACATCATGGTGCACAATACATATGCAAAAACAACAAAGCTAATATGTCTTAATAAATTCATTGGTCTGTCAGGTGTTGGACAAAATTTCCCCCTGAATCTTAATTCTTCCTCTTATTCAAATATTTTGGAAAATCATATGCTTCCAACTTTGAGGAAACCATTTGGCAAAGGCCCTTTTCAGTTCCCAGCATGACTGTGATCCAGTGGACAAAGCAGTGTCCTCAGAGACATGGTTGCATGTGGTGCGGAGAACCCCGGCGTCAAACCCACCAAAGACCTGTTTGTGTCATGTTCCGCATGACTGTTTGGACTTTTGGTTGGGTTACCTCTTGTTTTGACATTATTTTCTGTTTGATTTTATTTTTTATGCCTGTTTCCCGTTTTAACTGAATGCATTACCTTTACTCTAGTTAGAGGGAGCTGGGGAGCACACCTGTCTTTGATTTGTAATTGAGGTTCTATTTAGTTCAGCTGAGGTTTCTGCTTGTTGCTGATTCATTAGTTTTACTTGAACTGTGGCTTTTCTCACGTGGTCCTGTTTTCCACCTCCCATGGTGAGTTTTATGTTTGCCGAACCTTCTTGGTTACTTTGGTACTTTGACTTTTTGTGTTTCTATTCTCATCAAACAAACCTTCCACCAAGTCCTTGCATCCTGAGGTAACGCTGTGATGGTCTGGGGCTGTTTTGCAGCTTAAAGACTAGGAAGACTTGCTGTGATAAATGGAACCATGAATTCTGCTGTCTACCAAAAAATCCTGAAGGCGAATGTTCGGCCATCCAAACCAACTTGGGTTCTGCAGCAGGACAATGATCCAAAACACACCAGCAAGCCAACCTCTGAATGACTGAAGAAAAACAAAATGAAGACTTTGGAGTGGCCTAGTCAAAGTCCTGACCTGAATCCTATTGAGGTGCTGTGGCATGACCTTAAAAGGCGGTTCATGCTGGAAAACCCTTCAATGTGACTGAATTACAACAATTCTGCAAAGATGAGTGGGCCAAAATTCCTCCACAGCGCTGTAAGAGACTCATTGCAAGTTATCGCAAACGCTTGACTGCAGTTGTTGCTGTAAAGGGTGGCCCACACAGCTATTAGGTTTAGGGGGCAATCACTTTTTAACACAGGACCATGTAGGTTTGGAATATCTGGGAAAACCTACATAAAAATGCTGTGCCACAATTGGTCATTTTTTCCTTGTCTTTTGTTTTTGCTTGACATGGTCGACAATATCTAAAAGTACAGGCCTTACAACAACAATGTATAGTATTAGTATTGCAGTTTAAAGTTAAAATATGTATCTGTGACACAAAATGCATACAACCTGGAAAACCATGTCCTAACAAAATGCTCAAAAATGCTCAGCTGGCACTCATATTGAAACATTCTGCATTGGTTACTATTAAGTGTGGCAAAACAAGTCCTGCACAATGTATTGCACAAAGCCTAAAGTATTTTCCCCTCTCTTAGTAGAAGTCCAAAAGCAAATCAGGTTCCAATCTAAAGTGAGGCCAGGGGATTAAGGGCTAAGGTACAGCAAGGATAATCCTGAACCTGTTTGCCCTTAAAACCAACAAAAAAGGTAAATATTGCAAGATAACACACTCTAACATGAAAATGTTGGGAGTCCAATGTGTAGACAATTTGAGATAACACTAATCCAAGCAAAATGTTACTCGAAATCCTTGACCGGATTGAATGACTTTTTGACAATTTTTATCACAATAGTGGGACGACAGCAAATACATACACCCTTATTATAAATCTCTTAAGGTTTGGTTGCATTATCCACCCAGTAGCTCATTTTGGAGCCTCTTGGAAAGGACGAACTGGACTGTGACTCGGCAAGCTTAATTTCCGTTCCATCTGTCAGCACTAGAGGTCACGAGATTAAAACGTGGCGAGATTTCTCATTCATTAAAAAAGTTCACTCTGGGCATTGGTTCAGCACCTACAGCAGACGCTTCGGAGTGAAACCTCTTGTCAAACAGTCGCTTCATCTCTGTAGGCGAGGTGGGTCGCTAGCATACACACACAGCAAAAAAGTGGAGCCTTGTGAGGAGCAATGTAACGTAACATTGTATCAATTACGCGAAAAAAAGATGCTTGCAAAGTCAAATGCCACACGCCCTGTGTGGGAATGTTAATGAGCAAGGTGAGCCCATCAACATGTATGCCGAATTTATTCCGATGTGGTAGCAACATGAAAGGCAACAAAACGAACGTGCCCAACATATGTACCATATATTACCCAACATATCCAACCAACCCAGGTTTCCTATCTGGGGAAAGAAAAACTACACATCGAAATGCACAGCCTTCGTTCTGACAGTCAGCAATCACTGAGATGTTTGGTCGGCCAAGTAATTACAAACGGAACAGTGCAAAATGGTGTGCAGTCACAGAAAGTCATCGCAAAAGAAATGCAGCCCTTGCTGAAAAGAAATTGAAAAACGGTTAAAAAAAAGCCAGCATTTGAAAAAATGCTGCGAACGTTTGACAATACTAATTGCCTGTAAGAAAATATATGTCACAAACGCCAATTCCACAACTTTACTGAGTGAAAGATGACACATAGAAGGAAATATCGCATTAGTATGATATACAGTATTATTATTGATTATTAACAGTGGTTTATTTAGTCTCAAAAACATGTTGACAATGATATCATTTCGTGTTCATTTGTGGGACAATAAACATTTCAAAAACGCACCTGCAATAAAAAACTTGGTTTGTCCAGTCATATTTTTTCATTGTACTTATCTTAAATTTGTTGAAATCTCATCCCGTGTCTCGTGACACCCCTCGTCAGCGCTGATCAAAAAGTTGATACATTTGCAATGATATCATGATTAAAATCCACATTCAGAGCCAGCATAATGGGGTGAATGTGTATGACTAAGTAATGAATTCTAAGGCGCTGGCATTTCCAGACCTCTTTGACTGCAACCATCTGAGATTGACTTGTATCTTATTCATGTCAATCCTAGCTATACATGATCAGTTTTTCATTTCTCTGTCTCACTTTCTAACCCTGTAATGTAAATCAACACTGCCTCTAATCACCAAGTCACTAGTTTAACTATCTGTAACTTGTGGTATTTGCTGGACATGGATTACACTAATACATGTCAAGTCGACTTCCAAGGATTCTTTAACTCTTCAACAACCTGTCAAACACGAATGAGGTAATTGTGTATTTCGATGCAGCAAAAAGACCGAGCACCAAAGAAAGTCAGAGAGCAGAAGTAAACCCATTCTGACAGACTAATAATGTTCCACACGTTTTAAAATAAGCCTCACGACATAACTGTGTACTACTTGAGCATGGCTAGACCTATAAAGGTCATGGAACGCCTTGCAAAATCTAGCAGCTTCTGTTATTTATTAGATTGCTTTAAATGTCTCTCTCAATGTGAATCAAATTGCCAGCAGCTTTTGTTTGTTCAGACAAATGCTGCCAAGTCGAGGCCAGTCTCTTGTGGATGTTAAACAATTCTCATGGGGAAAATGCATGGAGGAAAGACATGTGATGCATATTGGTCACATCATCAAAGGGCTGTGTTCAAAAGACCACGTTCCATTTAGTTTGTAAAGACATTTGCAGCAGACAAATGTATACGTATGATGTATATGAAATACTCATGAAACATTGTCCTCATAATTCTTGAGCATGTTTCTCATACATCAGAACATAGTAGCATTAGTGAAGTAAAAAACAACCCTCACACTTTCAGCAGTTATGGCAATACTGCAACATTTAAAGGAGAAATTACAGAACGAAGACCTTGCAGTTTAATCACCAAAGTCAGAAGGTCAGAGTCATTCATCGTGTTTCCTTTCAAAGAAGGAATTTGAGAGAGATGAGCACTCCCTTTCATCCCCCACCGCCCACTTCAACTATGTAATTTCATTTTGTTGTTGCTGTTCGAAGGGGCTGTATCAACCGTAATGAATTCCAAAATGTTAAGATTTGCATTTCAATTTGGTAACCTCCCTCTCAAAGGCGATAAAGTCCCCAACCCCAACCCAGCCACTAAATCACATTAAGCATATGTCAATCTTTTGTAAAACCCAGCCCTAATGCCACGATGGTTCTCCTTCTTCATCATTGTGCTGCTTTTTGTCGCCCTGTTTACAAGCTAAATAAATAGCCACACAAAACATCTGAGGCCACAAGAGGGACCTTAAGTGGGCCTCTTAAAAACAGCAGCCAACAGCATAAACGGTGTCCTGTTTTAACCCTTCCTGTCGCATTTCATCCATAGCAACCTAAGAGAGACGTTTTGCATTTAACACTGGTAAGTTGCTATTTTTCATACGTACTTAAGTTACTAACTTACAAGGTTTATGGAAACATATTTCATGAAAAAACAGTTTCCCAAGAGTGCTATTTCTTTTTTTATGAACTGCATTTCATCTGGTCACAAAGTGGATAGTTGGACTTTACATTGGATTGCCATAAAACTCAAAAAGGGGGACATCTGTAAAAATATACAGTGGATCCTGCAAATTCACTCGTTTTTGGTTAAACAACTGTTTATTTGTATTTTTCCTCTCCAAAATAATAATAATAATGATAATAATAATAACCATCTTTTTCCTCACAAAACACATCTCATTTATCCTCAGTTGTGTGTCAAAAACAGGCCGTATGAATAACTTTTTTCACTATTATTTATTTTCACTATTTGCTGGTCAGTCCGGAAACAATTGTCTAGATATTTTTGACATTTATTATCTCATGTTAGTGTATGTTATGTTGTATTTTTGTTTTCTGACCTCAGACAAAACGAATGCCTTTATTAAAGGTGCATTGTCTTGGTCTATGGTCATGGTTCTGACCGCATACAGTTTTGATTCAACTCTGTAATGAAGTAACAGTAATACCAACAACTTATGTTGAACCAATATGTTTACATTTATGTCTCTCTCTCATGTCGCGTAATGTATTTGGGTGGAAATACTTTATATATTTTTTTTATGTTCACCCCTACGGCAAAGCACCACTTTATGACATCATGATGCTCTGATTTACAACCAAAGGTCAGGATGACAGTGGTCAATAGTTAGTGTAAAAAACTGTTTTCTTAAGAGTTTGGTCAATGTAAGCCTGTATACGTTTTTTTTTTTCTGTACCATTTATATCTGTCAATCAATCAATATTCCTGTCCGCACAAAATAACTTAAAACAACATCTAAATGATGTACTGTAGTACACATGCCAGCTGGTATGTAGCACTGTAAATCCTACCACAGATCAACATTTGCAATAAAAGTGTTGTATTAATTAGATTCAGCTCCGAGACGCTCCCCTTCTCTCTTCAATTGCCAGTGATGACTTGCTACACAATCCAGGTGTAAGCCCTAAATATGCCTCACACGCTTATTAAACGCATTTCAAGTGTAAAATATATTTGTATTCATTACTGCTGTAATGAATGATGGTGTACTGTAAGATGATCGATGAACAGATGGAATCAGAATCACGGTGTAGCCTTTGCGTCTGCATAATCCACACTACTTAGTAAGTAGCAACGACTTAACGTTTTGAAACCGGATTGACTGTCAAAGCCAGTGCTTCCGTAGCCAAATAAAATGTTGCGTCTCACTATGGTGTGTTCAAGGACCGCCAAACAGAGTGAGAAATCTCAGCGCTTGGTGAAAAAACATCATCAGTGAAGCATGAAGACATAAACATGTAAACATGATGGGCATTCTAACAGTGGTACTGTACATGCATGCTGTACATTTGACTGTATTATCGCCTATTTATACATTATTACTGACTTACAGTGAATGATGTGTTTTCTGTGAAAAAAAAACTGCCTATTTTTAGAGAAAAAAAGGTTAAAAGTTGTCCAAAAATCCACAAATTGACATGGTCTCAAATGCTGAATCGCAAATATGCAGGGATCCTCTGTAATTCCTGTTTTATTTTCGAATAAAGAGAAGCAGAAGTGGTTCCGGCCTTCTGTGTATTTTCACAGACCACAACCGTCACAATGCCTTTAAAGTGGAACTCAAGAAAAGACTTGTTTATGTATTCCGGAGCCAGTTGTCGCTTTGCACGTCTAAGACTGCGTGTGGACGCAATGCTGAAACGATCAACTTTTTGCAGATTTGTAGACAGATCTTTAGGGAGTTTCAATTTGGGTTGTGTAAACAGACACTCAACAAAGCAATAATCAGAATGTCCATCTTTACATGAGGATAAATCAAGCTATTCCGAGGTGTTGGGATGATTTGTTGGGTCGTTCGGCGCTCAAAGAAGAGCCAACCTAGAAGTCTTTCAGCAGACGGGTCAAAGTTTTAAACATGTTTCTTTTACGTTTGCACACTCTCAATACAACAACTTATATGCTGCATCTGTGTTGAAATGTGCGGCATGTATTGTATAGTTTGATCCCTGATCCTCTTCAACTTTGTAATTTCATTTCTGAAATGAAGCAGTCTGAAGTGAATTGAAATTGTACTCATGGAATGCTTTTGGACTACAGCATGAAGAGAATAGAATCTTCAGTGAAAGACAAGCCACCTTGACAATTTTGTCCCTGCAGTGGTAAGCACATTTTGCGTGCCAATGAGTACGTTTGTCGTAAACAGGAGTGGAGTATGTGAGGGGTTCCATACCTGTGCACAAAACACATTTTGAAATGTTCAATATTGCTGGCACGCATAATCTTCGTGTGCCACATGTGAAGAAGTTGTGGACGCAACACAACCTACTTGCAAACAATGCGGGCGGTGCGTGTCAAAGCGTGTCACATACCTTATAAATACAATGCCATGTCTAATCACTCTTGTACTTACTACTTATTTCTCATTTCTTAAGACTACTTGAAGTATTGCATTATCTGTACTCACTCAACAACGAACTATGTTTCTGTCAACTATTAACTTTTCGTCACTAATTATTATGTCCATTCATCCATCCATCCATTTTCTATGCCGCTTATCCACATATAGACAAACAACCATTCAATCTCACAATCATACCTGTGGACAATTTTGAGTCGGCAATTATCCTAACCTACTTATTATATATTTATTATTATGTATTAGAAGAGATTTGCTTGGCTTCTTCATAGCAACATGCTTGCCGTCAGTTGTGGTAGTTTCATTTGGAACTAAAACTGGTCATAATGTCTAAAGTGATGTCTTCTCGTCAGCCATTCCCTCACGCGCACTGACCCACATGTGCTTTCTTTTTTTTTTTTTTTTTCCTAAGGGTTATGCTTTCATCTTCCTGCATTCTCTCCTGGTCCTCAGCAAGTAGTAAGAGTGCTGCAGCTGAGAGATATGCCTGCTAAAGCTTAGCGTCACGTGGGACAAACAATGGCAGGACTGTTACACGGGTGGACCGCATGGTGGCCGAGTGGTTAGCATGTTGGCCACAGAGTCAGGAATCTCCGCTTGGGCATCTCTGTGAAGAGTTTGCATGTTCTCCCCGTGCGTGCGTGGGTTTTCTCTTGGCATTCCGGCTTCCTCCCACATTCCAAAAACATGCATGTGAGGTTAAAGTCACCATGGATGTACTACACTGCTGATGGGGATCTCACCCAACTTCATGTCCAAAAATCCAAACTATCCTTTTAAGGCTGGCAAAATGATCACGTTCAAATTATTGTGTGATTAATTCATTTATTTATTCTGGTTTCCATCCTAGTGCCCACAAGACGGTTTTCTTTTGAACAAGAACTCTCGTCACGTTTTAATCTTGTGAGACGAGATCTTGTGAGACGAGATCTTGTGACACCCCTGTTAGAAAGGCACAGTGGAAATAGTCAAGGTTCAGGCTGATAAGCACACAAGGACAAGGTCTTTGGACTACAATTCAGTTTAAGTTAGAAGGAAATCTAAAGCCAGGGACATCGTCTTTTACATCCAACAAAAGACCAAACTCTCTGGCAACCCACGTTCAGACGTAACAGTTAATCGCCTCATTTCCCCGACCCATAGGAAAGAATTACAGCGCCTGCGCCAGAGTGTATAATGAATACCATAAAGCGGGCCTATAAAGGAGGCTTTTGGACAGCAGTGGGAGCCGATCTAAGCGCAGGCGTTAGCCGGCACACACCAGTGTACCCAATGATTGCTGCTGGAGAAGTGAGGCGGGACAGCCTCCACATCATTAATGAGCGCTAATATTTCAAAGGAGGACGTAGGGCCTGAGCACTGACCGTTATATTAAAAACCAAACGGTGTGACCTTGTTAAGATGGATGCCTGGTTGCTCTGTCCCCGAGCAGCTCAGCTAGATGGCACACTGCATTAAAGGTAGCTCTTCGCTGCTTCAGACATCAGCTAAGGCTGCAGATATACGGGGTGCATCGGGAGCATTACGAGTGGCATTTAATTAAAGAAAAGTAAGCTGTGGGATTTTATAGACTGGCCAGGGATTGCTATATCCAGTAAGTGGAAATGAAGGATGCTTGAAAGGCAACATAAATCTAATGTAGTGCTAACTTAACCTTCATATCACTGTAAAAGTCAGGGTGAGGGCACTTGTCTGCAACAACATTATTTTCGTTCCATATTTCTCAAAAATGTTGGGTACAACTGAATGTGTCATGTATGATGACAAAGCATGCGGGGAATTTGGTTGGTAATTATTTTCCACAACATACTCACAAGACCCACATTAACAGGAACTAGTAGGCCATGTCAGAGTAGTGATTTTCCACAGAAAGCTCCTTATTAACCTGGCATGGTCAGACCACAAACTGGTTTGTAACATGGCACTGTTAGGAGATAAGGTAGATAAGGCAGAAGGGAGGGAAAGAAGAAAGAAAGAAGGACAAGACAACGAAGCTTGGTGCAGATGTGCCAAAAGCACAATGACCATTTGGAATTTTCAGCTCTCTCCCCACAAAACATCCATTGTAAGTAAGGCTGCAACTAACGATTATTTTATTAGTCGATTGATCTGTAATGATTTTTTGTTCTATTTGCACTTGGATTCTCTTATCTTTAACTTTTTATTTTGACCATTTTGGATCTTCATTGAATAAATGAATGAGTGAACGAATCATCGAGTCATTGATTAATTGTTGCAGCTCTCACTGGAAGGTTGCTCGACCTGCGAATTTGAAACAAATTGACGTACTCTGACATCTGTGTCATGTGAAAATCTTACATCGCACACCACCCATCGTGAATGTAAAACATCAGTGCTTTTCTAAACTATATTTATCTTTATTTATACTCTAAACATACCATTTCACATCCAGTTCTTCATGGATATTGGTGTGGAGATATGTTCAATATGTGAGCAGTAATGGTACAGGTACTCTATCGCCGTTTTTAGAAAATTAAATAATAAATGGTCGGTGTTTAATGATTGACTATGAACTAATATTATTAAAAATATATTGAAGTTGTATCTCATATTCTAGTTAGAGTGTCAGTAATGTCACATTGATGAGACATGACATTAGATTACATTACCTTCACACTGCATAGTCAGCTACGACATGTCTGCAATGACATAGTGAAAAGAAGTTGTCCTCCCACTCTGTGTGGAAGTGGTAAGGTTTGGCTTCTTACTTTGTCCTTCTTCCAGACGTCGTTTGAAACCCTTTCTTAAGTTTAGAATAAATACATTTGAGGCTAACTAGTTAGCTTGGCAGCATGCGGCGACCAGCTCTTGTGTCCCTGCAGTGATCCCGTAGCCTGCGCATTACAGTTGAGCAATGCGTTGTAAACAAAGAATAATACGAGTGTAAAGGTGACTATAGGGATGTTAGTTCATGTCTACCAGCCAGGCTCTAAACACAATGTGCAAAGAGAAACGATTAATTTCACACATTAAACAATCCCAATTTATTTCTCGACAAGCTAGAAAAATCACTCACCTGCTACAGTAATGTGAGTAGCCTTTGCTTTGATTTGTAAACAAGCAGAAAGAAAAGCACATGGAATAAACAGGACCAACCTGCACGTCCTGTCACAATTGGTCACAACACAGAACGGAGTGAGAGGCTGAAGGGGTTGTTCGAAGAAGAAAGGGGACTCGAGGGGGGGCAGGAATTGCCGTCTATAACCTGCCCAGTGGCAGTAGCCCAACTGTCATCGCCTGGCCCTGTCATTTGGAAACTTTGCTGTTTCGAGGTGACAGCCGCCCACGGACTCACACTGTACGCATTTCGCTCTTTTACACGCACATACACACATCGTCAGGGTGGTGAGTGGGCACTGTTTGACACTTCTGTGTTTGACACATCCGCATTCTCTGATTGTTGTGGCCTCCGTAGGTTTTCTAGCTGATGTGTCCCTCGCCACCTTTTAGAGGACGGAGGTTTTATGTGAGTATATTGGTGCAAAAAAGATTTGAGCTGTTGGTGTGTGTACACTTTGAAATACAGCTTTTAATTCAGATATCACTTCAGTTAATTATTTCTCACCAATAGTGCAAAGATGACTGGTTCAAAGTGTTTAACCTAAGTAGCTATACGGGCTAGTCATCATTCGTGAGAGGAGACAAGACGATACATGAAATTGGGTCTACGAGAAAGAGACGAGGCAAGATTTTAACATGACTTTTAAGAAAAGTACAATAAAAAACATGTCAATATATTGCAATCTACTAATTTGATTTCTACTGTGTTACACTCTTCTGCACTCTGTGTGTACTACCAGCCTTGCCTCCACCCACCAACACATAGAAACTGTATGATTGACTAAAGGGCTCACTCCGTTCATGCCGTTGTTCTGTAACAAATGCACCAAGGTGCTGAAACCAATGCACAGAGTGAACCCTGCCTATTTGGAGGCAGGAGACAAGGAAAACATATAGCAATATATTGAGGCCGGCAAAATTCATGTCATTTTCATTTATTGTGTGATTAATTACTTAATTTATTATCGTCTAATGCTCACAAGACTTTTTTTTCCTGAACAAAATAAGGTCACATTTTAATTTCACATTCAGGACCCCACAAATTGCTTTTTGGTTAACATTTTTTTTTTTTTTGTCCGAAAAAAGGTATTTTTTTCCACAGAAAAGATATTGCATTCACCGCAACTCGTAACAATTTCGAACTATGCGATAAACAGCATACATACAGCATAACGACGTAACGTCAGTTCAAGATGGCGGTGCCCTGTGTGTGTTGCTACAGAAGCACTACCTAGTCAAGTTTCTGAAAATCCGGCCTCAAAACTTGCAGCGAGGTGAACACAAGTTAATATGTTATCGTAGGTCGTTACTGGAATTCTACCAGGCAAGCAGTGTGGATTATGCACATAGACGCGGCCTGCAGAAACACCTTTATGGACAGGCTGGGATTAGCTAGCAGTGGAACCACGTACTACTGCCAGCCGCTTAGAGGGAGAAGGGGGCAGCCTCACAGCAGACCGAAGCACGGTTGTAGCACTAGCCTGACAACCAGGCTAAAGTGTAGACCGTGAATCCGATTCCATCTGTTCTCTGGATCATCTTTCATTATCACTCATTAGTGGTGAGTAGCTATACAGACGATACGTTAAAATACATTTAATAAGTGTGTGAGGCATATTTAGAGTTTAAACCTGGATTATGCTTCTATGCATTTAGCTTGTGAACTTCCTTTGCCCATTTTTACGGGAGTCTTAATTACTTGCTTTTTTTATTTTTATTTTGTTTGCCATTGAAAATAATTCAACTACTAATAATTCAAACACACACACAATAATAAACATACATGTGAAACAATACCTCTTTGACAGAGCATTGCTATCCTTGTGAAGGCAGCTTTTGTGCTGTATCCACAATTCTACAATATATTTGAGGATGATTAACAACAGATGGCAACTCACTCTGATGCTGTTGTGCCACATAAAGGTATGCACATTTTTATTTGAATTCAATAATTCTGGAATTACCGAGGATGCATTGTGCTAACATAACTAAATGTATATTACATTCAACACATACTGAACATAAATGTGTACTGAGGTGTATGCATTCGCCTGTGTGTGTGTTTGGACAGAAAACAAAAAGACATGATGCAGTGGAGTTGCTCATCAGCATCCAGCCTCCACCCAACTAGCACACACACCCACCCACATACACACATTTTATTCACACAGCGGTAATTGTCGCACCAGCTCATTTGAGCTTGTCATTCCTCCTGATAAGACTGCGGTATTAAAAATGACAAAAGAGTGATACACACAGTGTCACAAGCACATTGTCCACCAGGCAAGCAACATGAAGTTATTGCAGATTCTACAGGCAAGAAATAGACGACGTGACTCTTTTTCTTTTTTTTTTTGTTTTGGAGAGAAACCAAAAGTAATGTGTGAGGAAAGTGTGGGTGCAAACAACGCCATGGCTGTAAAAAATATTAATTGGTTGATTTAGAGCAGAGAAAAGTATCAACAACAAAACTTGTCTGACATCCCCACATTCAGCAGAAAGACAGAAAGACAAAACACAAGCATCCATGCATGCATGCATATCATCGTCTGTGGTGTGCAGACTAAATTGAAGAAACAGCCATTCTGACACTGAATAGGAACAAAGGGGAAATGGGATGAGAAAGATGCCAGGGCTAATTTAAAGTGGTGTGCAGACAAAACAGTAATATGGCATTCGGCAGGAAAAACCATGTTCACAGTTCATTACCACTTTCCTTCCCTCGCTAATCAAGATGCACATCCTGAATGTGTCAACAAGAAAGTGAGTTCATTTTAACAGGGAATATTTGAGTGTGCAAGGGGTGAGGGGTGTTGACCTCTGCCCAAGAATCATATGAAGTACATTTGGGACAGAAGACACGTAGTGAGTGGTCCTTGAATGGAGATACCAGTAACAGCTGAATAACACAGTTACCACCTCTTAAGTAGCAGTTAACGTTTTGGTTGGAAGAACCACTAATAATCACACGTATAAAACTTTTTTAGGAGTCATTTTCTTTTTTTTTTGTCGTTGGCCTTGAAAAGCGCTGTTTACGCCTGGAACCTCGGTTAGCGTATGCCCCAGTTAGCGTGTTTTTTCAGCTGACGTTGAAAATGCACGACCAAATTTTTCCTCCGTTTGCGTACATTTTCCAGTTAGCGTACAACCTGGCACGTGTCTTGCTGTGTTACTAATACAGTCCGTGAGTCCAACTTGGTTCTTAATGTATTTTGATCACAAAACGTCCTTGTTAGCAGTCTACTGAAATGACTAGGCGGAAAAGATGGTTTGATGAAAACAGATCACATTGAAACACTGATGGACGATGAACGGGTGAACAAAAATACATTTGTGGGGGGTCAGAAGAGATGAAAAGATGAACTTGAAATCTCACATTAAAAAATATACAACGGAAAGTGGCGAGCAATACATCAATATTGAATAAAGCAAATATCGTCCTCGATCAAATATCACTCCATACTCCCTATTGTTCTCTGGTATGACCATATCTAGCTTATTGTGCGTAGATATGGGGAAATAACTGTAAAGATAGATACTCTATTTCTCCAAGAGAAATTCACAAGTTGTAATCTACCAAGAAAAAGTTGTTATTTTATGAGAATATTGTCATATTATTATGAAAAATAACATAATTGTAATAACATAAACATTAAATATTAGAGAAAAAACATTTTTAAGTCATAATATCATGAGAAACAAATAAAACAACGAATAAAGAAAATTGGAAAATTAAATAAGTTATAATGTTATGGGAATAACGTTTACAAGGATGAAGTTGAAACAGCTGTAATTTCACGAGAATTAAGTTACAATATTATGAGGAAAAGTAATGACATTTAAATAGCACAGAGTTGAAATATTAAAGAAAAAAATGCTTTTTCGGGGGGAAGTTATACGATGGGAATAAAGTCTAAATATTATGGGAATAAAGTTGCATTAGGAAAAGGAAATTTACAGAGAGTTAAGAAGAATGTTGAAATATTTGGAAAATAATTTTAAAAAAGAGCCAAGAAGTTCATAACAATAACAGACTATATACACCTATCAATGAATGAATGAAATGTACAGTATATAACCTCTTAGCATATCTATCAGAAAATACCAAAGTGTCCCTTGCAACTTTTCATTCATAGTCATTGGTGGAAAAAGTTTGGACACCCCTGTTCTAAATGCCCCACCCTCATTGAATGATTGTACAAAGACATTTCATATTTACCATTCAGAGCCTTACTCCCATTTTAAGAGAAGATCCGGAGTAATAAGAATGGCATTTTATTCTAGCCAATAAATAACAAGCGCTTGGTAAATACCACCGTCGGCGAGTCATTAAAAGTGCAGCTTGCTATGTTGCAAGGGTTCATCAGTTCCCCAGGTGCTACTCACAGTATGAGAGACCTGAACACATCGGCCATTGCTCTGATGCATTGTGCCATAAAGGTGATTGGCTAAAATAAAATTCTGTGCCTCTGAGGCAAAATCACATCGGTTTCATTTGCCTTTATCACTATGTTGTCCTGGATGAAAAGGATACCTGGGCATAAACAAGATGTTTGCACAGCTGCCCAGCTTGAATCCGAACAACAAACTTGGCTGATGAGAGAGACAAGTGGTGCCTGTGGGATATATAAGCCTTCATTACCAGGATGTCAGGTGATGGAGGCAAGGCCTCCGGTGCAGAGTGTGAGTTTAAAGCGGCGTCTGCCTGCTAATTACCAACTTAAGCAACACAGCCATTAAAAACACAACCCTTCGTGTCTGCTAAGCTAATTTGTCTAATTATATCTTTGTAACTTACGAAAAGACCTAACATTACCCCGAAGGCTTGCTTTCGGAGTGAGGCATGTGTAGATGGTGAAGTTTGCTGTCTTGCAGTCATCCACGTGTCTAACTAGCTGCGAGGCACACGGGGGAGATTGCGAGGGGGAGGTGGTGGAACCCCTGTTGGGTGATGCTGTAACTATTTATATATCCTAGCGATCCCTGTCCCATAGGACAGCCACCCACATCCTGCCGACATGCCTGCCGGTATATTTTACTCGTTAATGTGGTATTTTTTTTCTGAATTTATCAGCAAAACCAATATTTGGTGCCAGTTATGGGAGGCCTAGGCTCCTAGTTAGTGTAAATGATTTTGACTGAGCCATCACTGCAATGACGGCCTACGGCAGCTCCTCTAACAAGCATCTCTAATGGGAGGAGGAAGAGGACATTGTTCTGGCCATTCATGACGTGTAACTGATATTTGACAGGTATTACAAAAACCCAATTATCTTCATTGGAAAATATGTATGGTTTTGTGTTGCATGTTGTGTTTGAACCCGTTATTGATTAAAATCTTGTTGCTTGCCACAACACATTGACAGTTTTACTGTGAAGCTCCCTAATAATATGGTATGGCTTGACCTGCCGAAAAGGAAGACCAGAAGACATGAATAAATACATATGATCATACAAATTGGGATGAATACCTCTCATTTACTGCCCCTTCCACAGCCATGTGGTTTATTTCTGGTCATGTGCAGAGTTGCTTTTGTACTAAGGTCTCATTTCTCAAAAGCATGTTGAAAAAGTTGAAGATGCCAACAAAGAGGAATTTATTGGCCATGAAACCAAAAAGAATGGCTTCATCAGAAGAAGATTAAAGTTTTGGAAGAATCAGAATGGTTTTGGAAAGAAGAGTTGATGTACTGCCAAGATGTAGTCAAGATGTGCATTACTGATGGGCTCCTGACAGCTCATTATACATTTGCCAAGAAGAAACTGTCACCGTATTTATTTCTATGTATTTTTTGAACATGTATTTCTTAAATTCACATTGTGCATAGGAACAACCTGTGTTTTATTGGGTCTGATGGACTGCATAATGGTGCTTTGTCTTGAAACACTGTGTGCATACAGTACAGTGTGTCTAAACACTACTACTCATTACTCACCTATTATCAAACTATGTTTTGTTATGTCTGTTTCATATTATTTATTAGGATTGTCAAATCTAGTAGTTACGGTCTAAATTTGAAACTTGACTACTATTTTTTCTACTATTTATCACGTTATTACATTATCTCATTAATTTTTGATGTATTCAACTAGAAGAGAGTGTATTTGGAATACAGGAAATGAACACATATGTTGCAATTGATGTAAAACTGATGTGGAATAGGATTAAATACGCTTTGCTTCTTCCTACTCCTTTTGGACATGTGGAACTGTGAATTGTACTATGTGATGTATTTCAATGTAACTTGCATGCATGTTCAAATAAATTAAACCATTATCATTACCATTACCATCATTTTAAGGACGTTTGGGGTGTGTTTATGTGGTAATAAATGCTAATTCACGAACTTTATTAATCCATTTTTCTTTTTAATTTAAGATATTTATCTCTGGTTATATAAACTTTAACAAATATATCAAAACAATATCCGGCTGTCTGCATTGTAACATCACGGTTGTTTCCGAAATGTCTTCAACATCAAAACCCTTAACTACAACTATTTTTATTGTCTGATGTTCCATTTGCTCTTGTCCTGCTTTACTGTATGCTGCTCTTAGTGCCTTTTAAATTGCCCCTAGGGGATAAATAAAGTGTTTGAAATTGAAATAGAAATTGAAACCCAGCTCTAAGTACTTCTATTCCTTTCCTTTCCCCTCTGGAAAAATTGTGTGATGGGAGTCCACGGAGTAAGTTTAAAGCAAATGAGCAAAAGAGGATGGAGCAAAAATAAATAAAGATCTAATATTTTACAAACTGAAGTACTGTAACGCAAAGCGAAGTTGCCGTGAACTACACTACTATGAACGCTAGGGGGCGATGGTGGCCATTGAATGGCTTTTTGTGTAGAAGACGATGGAGTTACATGCTATTGCTATTAGCTGAGAAGCTTTCCTTGCCGAAGGTATCGGACAGCCCATTGAACAGATAGTATACCTTTCTGCAGCTCTTGTGTGTTGTTTGTAAATTTTAAATGACGTGTAGTTGTGGTGCTCCGAAGAGGCATAGAAAGAAATCCTCCGCTATGTAGTAAATGATGTTTAATTGCTGGATGACTGGTCAATGACCTCTAAATTGTTGCATGTGGACATTCATTCATTTATTGTCTATGCTGCTTGTCCTCACTAGGGTCGCAGGGGTATGCTGGAGCCTATCCCAGCTGGCTTTTGGGAGAGAGACAGGGTACACCCTGGACTGGTTGCCAGCCAATCGCAGGGCACAGGCAGACAAACAACCATTCACATTCACATCCATGCATATTTACAGTCTCTAACCTAACATGCATGTTTTTGGAATGTGGGAGGAAGCCGGGGGGACCTGGAGAAAACCCACGCACAGGGTAAACATGCAAACTCTACATAAAAATGTCCAATGGGGATTCAAACCCAGATCTCCTGACTGTGTGGCCAACATGCTAACCACTAGGCCACTGGGCTGTCAATGTTCTTTCTCACATACTTGTAAAACTATCTACAGACTTGTTATTGTTGTATACTTATCACTGACTAATGAAACACACTAGTATGATTTTCAGGCTATTTTGATTCATTTGTGAATACAAAAATGAGGTTTTGGTTAAAATGTGGATATGTGGTCATTTCCACCCACCAGGATGTGCCCAGGCAGCATGTCTTGTATTAACAGTATCTTCTTCCAGAACAATGAAATGTATTAAACAGGAAGGTTTTATCGTATCCATATACTTAGAAATATGAGTTAGCTTCTTTAGCTTTAATTTGTCTCCTTGTTGGTGTAAACATGACACCTTCCCTCTGGCTTCGTCTTCCCTTGTGAATTGAGTGGTGTTACGATCGACACCATGACACTCCACGGAGACTGCCAGTCTGGTACCGAAACACGTTAATCGGTGCTCTGTACTACAGCCAAAATTCGGTCGGTGCATATAAAAGTTTTCGGTACCCATCCCTATTCATAATTAAGAGAAACCTAGCCCTCCACACGGCTAGCATCATGTTACAAAGGTCCATTTATATTTATCTCATTGTTTTGCACTATTGTATGTTAATTTGACTTTGTCTCGGGTCTTCCACTCCATTCTGGGTATCTTTGGGGATGCTGCAACATCGAAGATGTGCTGTTGTGCTATGTAAGTGCCGCATTACAATGGATGCACGTCACAATGTCCAACTTGCTGATTAGCCTGAAATGCACTAGCACTTTCGACAAGTTGTCTTTTTCATTTTGTTTTCCTCCTCTTTCGTCCTCATTGCAAATGTCCCTTGCCTCTTCCATCTTTGAGCTCATTCTTCCTCGGTGTGGGCGACGTAAGCGCATAGGTTACGTAAGCACACGAGATGATTCCTCGAGACAGAGAAAATTCCTAGATTATTTTTCGTAATAGAGGCACTGTAATTACTTGAGGAATTGTCTCACCCTTAATTTAAACTAATGCTATGTACCTCTGAATGGTGCTGTTCGCACAACATTATAGCCAGGTAAAGTAGGTTATCTGGGGTCGCCATGGAAACAGAAGACATGATTTGCCGTCATGAGTATAACATCCAAATTAGTTTGACATTGTTGTTTTTTTCCTTGAATAAGTGCTGCAGAATGAAGAACATTAAATTACAGGTGATCGGCGATACTGACAATAATCGGGTCCAAACTGAGTCCAAAAAACAAACAAACAAGGTGATGGCATCAACTGTCTTCCTTCTGTCCTTCTCTTGTCTTAAAAACAACGGCCGGTTCGCTGTGATAAAATCTCTTGGGTAAGAGAATCGTGGCTCCCAGGAGTCAGACGCTTGCTATTTTCAGGTCAAAAACTCTGCGTACATGGAGCTTGGCTCATCTTTCAGACCCAGGAAGAATCTGTCCTTATCCACCAACGTGCAATCAAGTAAAATGTGATTAGTAAATCTGTGTGAACAATGAAAATGTATGTACATATCTCAGAAGCTGGTGGAACAAATGAAAAGGGGAAATCTGACCGTATTAAAATTTGCTATGAATAGATAAAGCAATACCACAAGAGTTTGTGTGAATTTGTGGGCCCACCTGTGGAAAGACTACGTGGTTGAGAGCCAACTGAAATGTAGACAAACCACATTTATATTACGAGGCCAAGGCTTTTTGTTTTTACTCACCTCAGCTCTGTCTCAATTCTCTCCTCTAATCAGGTAAGATTTTATCAGGGTTCCTCTGTCAGTAGCCCGCTATCGCTATTGTGAAAATTCAGAAGGCAAAGCATGTGAGAACCACAGTATCAGATGTGCTCATCTCCTGCAGCTATTTTACAGGGTTCGTTTTCTAAAAAAATGAAACAAGTTTTACAAAGACCATGCTGGAGGTTGGTACACCACAAACTGAGAGTGGAAAAACTTTCTTGCATCTTTTCCATCCTGTTCTTGGTGTGCAGAAGCACTCTCTTGGCTCAGTGCAAGATCTATTTGCAGCATCCAGACATAATGTTAGCTGAGACAGCCCGTTTGCCTGAGTGGGTTGGCTCTAGTGCAGAAAGATGCGAGCTGGGATAGTTTGCTGGCCTAGAAATCTCTAGCAATCAGACCTGATTACAAATACCCGGAGGTCATAAAATTGAGCTGAATGACAGTCAATCCCAGTGGAACTATATACGATCACAATAGCTTCAGTCTGTCCAAGTTTATTCTTCTTCCAGCTAATTTACTTTCAATATGATCATAGTTTCTTCTTTATGCTTACAATCGTGCTTTTTGAATATGGTACATCATTAGTGTTCCCAGCATGGATGCACACTACGACAAAATTAATCGCCTCGGTGCTGCGGAGACGTACTCTCTCTGAGCAAAAAGGTAGTGGTGATTGATCAAAAACGTTTGAATATGGTAAGACGTGGGTCATAGAGGAAATAGTGAGGTCTATTCCATGTGCTGACATTATTTTTTTATGTGTAAAAAAATGTTGTCTCGAGAGCAATCTCAATATCTAATGAGTCATGAAAACTTGCTGCAAGGTAAGTTACAGATAATAAGCATAGCATTTTGTAAACTGCCTATGTACTGTATTCCTGCATGGATAGACAGATGGTATAAGAGCTGTAAAACTATTTTATGGAGAACTAGAAAAGTTCCTGAAGACATTTTGACACAATACACACAAATGGAGAAATGTCTGAAAACCTGATTTCACTCACCCTCTTCTACTGGCAACAACAAAACAAAACAAAACAAAACCTAGCCAGTCAGACAGTACAGAAGTGTGTGAACAAAATGAGGTGTTAAGTGTGTTGCTGCGTGACTGCATGCATGACCGACAGCCTGGAAAAAGAGGCACATCTTCCCGTTTTTTTTTTGTTCCCCCATCAGGGTGTGTTCCTAATATACTGTCCCACTTTTGACTTTGTTTGTGATTAACGTCGCCATCGTTACATGGAATGTTACCAAATAGAAATACCGCTCTGCTTCATAACGACACAAATCCTGAGATATAACGTACCTGAGGATTCTTTGCACGGTTTGTTCTGAATTAATTGCAAGAAAAACGAGTGGCTGCATCGCTCCACATGCAGGCCCATAAATAGTCTATGACATTCTAAGAGAAAGGGGTTGAAGCGGTAAAGAACGTAGTTCAATAATGACATCAAATAGAAATGAAATCAAAAGATAATAAACTACTAAATGCAATAAAACACTAATGTGCAGTAATAATGTGCTGTCCTCAGTGTCCATACATCTACTTTCCATCTCCTTTATCTCTTGCTTCCAAATGCATTAACAGAGCTAGCAGTGCGGGGGCATCGGTGGCACCATCAGTAATGTCATGGGCACTTTAACATGATGAAGCGCACCACGGCCCTGCTGGCATGAATAATTCACATTACCTCACAGCCAGTGGGAGACAGAGGGGGTTTGACTTTGCAATGACGAGATGTGGGAACAGATGTGTGATTTTTGAAGCACACGACATTCTGTTTTGGGTGAGCAACCAATTTTAATTCAATCCGATGTTTCTCTTTTAAAGTGAGGTGAGACCTTGAGCGGGGCTGGGGAAAATAAATAAGGTGGGATCAGAAATGGGAGCTACGGCTAAGGCGTGGGAGGGGAGTGGGCTGGAGGTCCTCCTCACCATCCATCACACTGGCACTTCAATGATTGTCAAATAAGTAGCCCTGTCCAAGCCCATCTTTTATCATTATGTATGAATGAATCTATCAGAGAATCACATCACCCAGCACATGGGATGCCTCCAGCTCATATACTTGATAGGGAGATGGTATGGAAATGAAAGACATGATGGCAGAATGGCTTAAATGAGGGGCTTGGTCCACATCCTTGGCTGGGGAAAGGGCCATGACTGGACCTTAACACTGCTTCTATGCTGAAAATATAAAATGTACCTCCTCCCTTACTAACGGCAAATGTTTCATTTTGTCCTTGCATAGTTACTTCCTTGATTGGCACTGACAACGCATGTGGTGGAACATGTTCCAGTAAAGGTCCTGGAAATGTTTAATGTAACATTTTCCATGCTTCTAGTGCTTTGAGGTGTAACCTCTGGGCCTTTGGCTCTGCAGCTGGCGTGAGAACATTAATGTAAAAAAATCAGTAAAGGTGAGTGAGAACACTTGGCATGGGATTAAGGAGACTGTTCTCTCAAAGCTGCTCTCAATCCATTCCAAATTGTCACAGGGCCCTGTAAGAGGCAAATCAAACCCACCTTAATCTCTACTAATCATACTTAAGCATGTATGCTTCATGTGGAAAAGCCTGGTTACAATTTACTTTTCACTCCATTCCTGGGATAACCCCGCATGCTACACAATGCATAGACCAGTTTCGCTGTGATGTAAACATGAGATAACACGCAGTTCCCACATCATATAAAAAGGGAAGAAAATGCAATCCCACATTACAGAGCCTTGTCGACTATATAAAACACAGCAGCTAATGAATTCGGGTTGCCAAATTTCAAGCTGTGCCAAAAGACAGAGCAGCTATAAACAAAGCAAGACAAGTCTGATAACATCAGTGATTGGTTGTGATTAACATCAGCCTGCTTACTTATATCTGAGAAATTCAAATTGCAAACCTGATGTACGACCAACCTAATATTACTTTTCCAGACGGTGTATAAACCAACGGCAGGATGATTACATTTGACTTGCAATAATGCCCCCCCCCCCGTATAAGTAAACAGCTTGGAAAAACTAATTGGCATATTCCCCAAAGTCAATTTGTTGCTCCTGTCCTTTAAATACATTTCATGACTGCAGTGTGAAGTCTTTTGATTTATCGTATATTTAGTATGCCGATATGAATGTAGAATCCATCTGTCCCTCAACTTTGCGGGGTGCAGTGCCGTACAGCAAAGGATTTATCACGTGCAACAATAACGTGTCGGCATCCGTTGCGCTGCTCCCACTCATATCATTGTCCCTATCACCGATCACTTCTCCAGCTGGGGCCTTGTTTGAACAGGCTCTGAGACACCTACAGAGCGTAAACATCTTTAAAAAGATATGATGCTCCCCTAACAGAGGAAAAACATTTTTGTATGGTTTGAGACCCCTGGAAGTGTGCTGGGTTTATGGAGGAGTAAGTCACTGTCTGCTGTCGCCTAATTAAAAATATTATATGTGCATCTGTCTGAGATTAACATTGGACCAGAAGATGCCTGTGCTGAAACGTTGGCATCCTATACTGTAGAATAGACGGCACAGGCGAATAAAAATACTAAACATACTACAAAAGACACGTTGCTAGCTTAGAAAAAAATGGTACAAGTAAGTGTGGTTGTGGCCGTAACCCACAGCAAGCTGACACTCAACTCTGAAGCCCCGACATAACTTCTTGTCCAGCACTCACTGTCCTCTTCAAGAGAACACATTTATGGCAACATATAAGATCACAAGTCTTATTTATGTCTTAAATGGCTTATTTACTCTTACTATGTCTACTATATTGGATAATACAAGTTTAAGGATGACTATAGAGGTGTTAGTTCATGTCTAGAGGGCTCTAGTAATGTTAAAAACCGTATTTAGAAAGTCGTAATTGCATTTTCTACACTCTAACTATGAAAATATTTCATTTATAAATAAGGAATCCTACTTCGTGGAAATTCACTTATCACGGCCGGGTCTTGAACCAATTAACTGGAATAAACGAGGGATTAATGTACAGTAAATCCGGGCACATTCGCAATTCATGGTAATGGTTTCATTTATTTTGAACATGCATATAAGTTACATTGGAATCTGCTAGTCATTACGGATAATGACGAGCTGTACTCGTTTCATGCTCATACTCAGCAAAAATGCATCATCCGTCTAAAATGAGTATCCTGCTCATCCCTAGTACACACCTCATAAGTAGAATATATCCGTGTTGACAATTTAGCGACATGGTTGCTTTATTTCGGAAGTAGGGGTGTGCATCAAAAGTGAAAGACAAGAAGTGTTTCTTGCGTCATACATTTATTAAGTAATTAAATGCAAGCAGCCAACAAAAGTGAAATATCTTCTGCGCGGGCGAGTGGGAGTGGCCTGTGAAAAAATGCATGTCACAGACGCCAATTCCGCAAGTTTACAGAGAGAAAGACAACATATTAAAGGGAACTCGGTTTAAAAAAAAGTTGGGTGTCTCGTGACACCCCTATTCATCAGTGGTGACTACCGAAATGGTGGCATTGCTCATGTGATTTAGTGGTTGTCTCCCAACCTGAAGGTTGTGGGTTCAACCCACTCTTGACCATGTCGAAGTATCCTTGTATCCTGATGCTGTGTCATCAGAAGGTAAATGTGGTATTTAGGGCTTTTAACCTGGATAGTGTTGTGGTTGAACAACGCCAAAGAGAAGAGGAGCGTTCTGGATCTGAATCTAATGTAATAATTCCAACTGTTAGTTTGATTGCAAATGTTGGTCCGAAATTTGAGAATGTCAATGTTAAGCTAGCAGGAGGTTTTGGGAAGGGGCGAGCCATGTGTAAAAATGCACATTTATAGGCATTAATCATTTGCGGTTTTCCGCCATTTTTTCATCAGACGAGCTCAGCTGATGTTGTTAGCAAGATACCGTTCACAGCATTGATAGTAATGGTACTTAGTAGAGGAGAAATTACACCTCGGAAAGAGAATATAGCTGATCTAATTAAGTGCTGGTAAAAGATGTCATCAGGGTCTAACAGATTTCTGCCCTGAGCTTCTTTTCTGCTGCTGCAAAAATGAGAAACCTCGGCATGAAGAGCGGCAGATTAAGGGAATCACAGATATTCCCAATCAAGCTCTGCCTCCCCTCCGACATGGCTCGATTTAACCTTGAAGAGTAATCAGATCTGACTTGCTTAAATGTTAGCATTCTTAAATCATCAGGAAGTGCCTCCAAGGAGACGATAATCACTGTGTCAAATTGCTGCGCTCGCTAATTTCATTTCTCCCGAGCATTTGCTCGTAGTTAGTCCATTATTCAACAACAGGCTTTTAATGCTGCCACATCCCAGGGGTGCTACATTAAAGTGTAATAACTTGCCAAATAAATGAAAACAAAAAACATTACTTTCTAACAAGCACAACTTTCTTCCCTCCTCCCTTTCCCGCTACCAAACGCCCTCCCTTCATCCCTCCTCAATCTCGCACCTCTCCCTCCTCCCTCTATGGTGGGAGTTCAAATCTAATTCTCAGCCCATCTGGCAGGCGTAATGAAAGCAGCCCAGGCTCGCGGTGCCCTGCTGCCATGGCTCGGCGGAGCAGGAGGCTAGCTGGCAGATTGGGTTAGGATGAGTGCAAGGGAGTCGGGGAACCTGCTGAGTGAGTAAGTCGGCCCAGTTAATCTCCCATGTGCCCCAGTGTGATGGGGGCCGAGGCTAACCACACACTGATGGCATAGTGACAGGGGTGCAAAGTGAGGATGGTCATGGGCTGTGGACAAGGGTGTGTGTCTGGCAGTCATTTGCTTTTTTTGGCACCAGACGGAAAGTATCCAGCTGGCATCTTGCAGTAAATGAAAGGTTAAATTAATTTGTTACTTCGCTTATCATCAGACGAACGGGCCAGTCTGAGGTCAGAGCAAATCAAAGACACACTCAGATTGTTTTGACTGTGTGAGAAAATATATAACAGTATATGCTCATTATCTTTTTGACAGACTTTGTTGCATAACTATTCAAGAGAAGGAATAATATCCTTACAACATTAACATTATTGTATCGCTTGTGTGTGTGTGGATCAAGATAAAGCACCTGTGTATGAACTTCGCCCACCGGGGGCCGCATACTGAAAAGTCAAAGGATGCGGGGGGATTTTTACTTGGGTTATTTAGTTTTAATTATATTTCTACCATGTGATGCGCCCCAATTAAAAAATAACCGCAGGCTGCCGATGGCCCACAGACCGCACTTTGAACAACCTTGGTCTAAATCAGTGGTTCTCAATGATTTTGTCATGCCCCCACTGGGGGACATAAATGTTTTTTCGCCACCGATTTCGTTTTCATTTTCAGTGCACACCTTCCATTACACTTCCACTCCATCCATATGACATAAGATTCAAGGTAGTGACTGTGTATAGGTATACAAGGTTTGTTCCAGTTGTGGATTTCGGACTATTTTCTGTGTACTACCCTCTTGGATGATATCTAAAAAAATTCTCATGACAGCAACTTTCTTAAAAACATGATTTATGATCATTTCTACCATATATGCCTGGCCAGCAGAATTGAACAATATACCAAGGGGAGCAGTAATTGGGAGAATTCATCTGTTAGACACTGGAAAGCCTGAGCAATTACGATGAGGCACCTTTATCTTAGCACAAACTTTAACTTAGCACCCAAATTGTGAAACCGATGCAGGAAACGAAAATGACACACCCGGAGTTAAAAAGGTGTATTTTCTGGACACCTAGACAAAAAAGTGGGGGACATAGAGTAAGAGCTCAAAATAAAAAAAAAAAAAAAAAAACACCTGTTCTGTTAGCATACAGTAGGCTATAAGTATTTGTCACTGCATCATCTGCATCTCTTTGTTTGTCCTCTTTTCTCCTCTCCTGGAACTACCAGTTGGAACTGATACATACGTTCATTTATTTGGACTGCCACAAATAGATTTGGTGATACCTTTTATTAATTATTATTATTTTTTTTTTGATTTGGCACTACCTGTTGGCCCTTGCTCATAATCACAAAATGGGACTGTCTATGTAGCTTGTTGTTACAACTCTGTGCAATAGATGGTATCATAACTCTGCTCCTTAACACAAAGGCCATATCCACACGAACACAAAAATGCACATGGTGCACGGTGTTAAAAAAAAAAAAAGTCCGTCCACATGAGTGGTGTTTTAAAAAAATAAAACTCTCAGTCAACATGAAAACAAATGAACCGGCATTTTGGGCAATCAGAAGCCTGAAACCACAACTGACTTGGTCATGAGATTTTAGATGTATAGTTATGCGTACATTATCTGAGCCCAGGAAGCATGAAGAAGGTATTTTTAAACCGTGCATGTTATAAGGATGTACGTGTCTACCACTGCAACTAAAACCCACACCCATAAGTCGGTAAGTTCATGTTCTGTTGTTAAATAAGGTTTTAAAACATGACAAAATGGCACACATTTCTTATGATGCAAAATGGTGTCCATAACAATTACATGCACGCCATGCATCATGGCCAATTGTGCAACCCAGCGCCAACCCCAATACCAATACTTGCAGCAAATATAAATTACAACTGATTGAACTGCGTAAAACTCCACAGTGTTATGGGTGAAGCATGTAGGGAAAGCATCATTGAAAAGATAAGTACATAAGGAGATTGATTTAATTCATAACATAGTTGCAAACAAATATACCACAATAATAGTTTGTAGACAACTACAATGTCCCCCACTGGATATCACACGTTATTTTGATCAATCTGGGAATTTAAAGGTTTATCAGGACTTTAAAAAGTCACTAAAATGAATAAAACTATCATAACAATACATTGCGTGCAATGCATAGAAGAGAAGCCACTTTTCCACCAAAAATTCAGAAACTTTTAGCACAGCCCACCCCCTCAATAGTTCAGAGAACTTACAAAAAGTACCTAGTGGCCAGGAGGAACTTTTTCGTCCGCTAGAAGAACCTATTACGTGGGTAGATTTTGATGGAAATGCAGGGGGGGTATTTCAAACTAACAGGGTAGATAGGAAACTTCCTGAAAAGGTTCCCTCTGTCGATAAAAGGCTATAAATACCTGCACCCGTAGAACACAGTACTATAAGATGACACAAACAGCAGGTCTCCCTCTGCTGTGCACCAGACTCAGTAAAAACCACAACACTGCCATTAAAAGTTACTGTCTTTATAAACACACCAGCAATCAGCTGGAGAGATAATTGTTCCTGCTTCTCCTGTAATCTTATATCTTACCTGCTGCTCCTGTCAGACATTTGCTCCGGAGGGGATGAGAAGCTGTGGTGTGTGTGTGTGATGTGTTTGGAGACACTGAAATGTTGCTTTTGTATACTTGTAGTCAGAAGCAAAGCCAGAGAGAAAGAAGAGGAGTGAATTGAGAGAAACAACAGCAGAGAAAAATACACGACAGCAAATCAAATAAGTGTGTGTTGTGCTCTGAAATCCCAGGAGCTCAGCTTGGGGGCTCCGATGTAGGGGAATCGTGTTCTTTTCGGGGAGTGATTAGAAGACACGCTGCAGAACATGACCTACTTAGTATAACTTGTTAAGGTTCTAGAAAAGGTAACAATAGCAGTACAGTCATGTGTGGGCTTTTAACTCTAATAGATTTATTAAAAAGTTAGGCAAGTTTGGTAGCAGAAATAATTGCAAGGGTATATATTTTTTATAACCCCTTAAAAGTATTACACCATAGTGTGGTTGAAGATGTCAACGTGAAGAATATACAGGTAGACAATGAGGATAGTTTCCAAAAGTGTCACTTTGTTTCCCCGTCATGTCCGTACAGTTAATCCACTGAGGCCACTGATTCAACATTTCAGTATGACTATTGAAATCTGTTTGTTTAGGTCTTCATAATTTGTTGTGTTTCACAGAGGAGCTCCACTGGACTTGTCAAGAACCCGCAGGCCTTTTACTTCATCTGTAAAGGTGTACAGAACACGGCACCCGCAGCACTTGCCATCTTTTGTTCTACCACTCACAGTGATATCTGGCCACTGGCTGCGGAATACAGGCAGCAAATATACTGTTTCTCTTATAATGACTTCCGTTGTGCTCCGAGACCAAGACGGGCACTGAATACACATATAAAAATACAAAACAAATCTAAAATATGCTTTAGTATTAGTTCTGTCTTTGTGACATCTTCTTGATTCCTTTGGGGAAATGTTGGCCAATACAGTGATATCTCCGTTTTCGTTATTCATTTATTCCAAAAAGGTCCGCTGAAACCCGGAATGTACAAAAACCCAAGCAATGTTTCTCATAGGTTGACATAGGTTTGACTGCACTGCAGTGTAAGTTCCTTTAAATGATTAACATTACACTTGTGGCACTGAATTAATAGGCTACAGCATGATATATCTGTATGATTTAACATGTGCCCTCCAGGGTATAATCAAGAGAAAGGAGGGAGGGAGACATAGGGAGTCATAACAGTGACTAGATTGAGACACAATAGAGTCTTCTCTCTCAGAGCCAAATGGGCATGCTTACGTAACTACAGTATATGTGAAGAGTGTGAAGATATCACACTACGTAGAGTTAGAGCCACATTAAAAAAGAAATGACAAAATAATTTTACAAGACAAGTCACCTTGTAAGTATTTGTGACTGTTCCAGGGAAGGAATTATACCATGCCTACAGATATTTGCATTATACAATATTGGGGAAATAAGGGAAAACACTGAGCTTCCATAAGAATTTCCACCAGCACAACCCAGCACCAACCCCTCTGACACAAGAAATTTTAATCAATTACTGTCATATTTTGTGCATTTTTTAAAATTCAATTTTTAAAAACATTTTAATCTCTAACTTTACTATTTCTGTATGGGAGTTGCCTTTTAATAAAAACCTGTTTTTAAGCATGCTGCCTATTGTGCTTGAGCTGTTGGGGGTGGAAAACAACGGTCAGTCACATCCTGTAGACAGTGATTGACTATTATTTTGTTTGCGCTTTTTTTAGCATCAGCTGATAGGTTCCCATTGTTGTTAAGAGGGCAAGGTGAGGAGCAGCAAGTAGCGAAGAGGAGACGTGAGAATGGAGGAGCACGGGAGAGTTGTCTATCCAATGAATGGGAAATGTACATTTCAAAAATGCCTCTGCGCTACCAGTGATAAAGGCAGAGTGATATGCCTTCTTTGTAAAAAGGAACTTACCACCAACGCAGCTCAAGTTTAGCTAACATATCAACGCAAAGCAAGCATGCAGTTGCAAGTGCAGCCACAGCTACTTAGCAGGGAAGACATTAACAACTTAGTCCCGCATATGAGCTACAACTGAAATTGCCTCATGGTTGTTCAGTCATCTAATTGGTGTTTTCAACTAATATTTAATGATATACCCAATTCATGCATGGGACATTTTGATAGGAAGCACATAAGCATATTGCATATTTCATACTTTGTCCTTGTAACTGCAACTTTTTTTCCTCCATATTTTGTTTTTAATTTTACATGGCCCTAATACTAGAAAGCAATATATCAAAGTATACATAGTCAATCATAGGCTGATTTACAGTAGCTTGTACCTTGAGGGACATATATACACAAATGCTTACTGTGGCCGTATTTCTAGTCGTGTATAAATATGAGATGTATTGTAGAAAACCCAAAGCAGAACAAGCAGATGTTCTTTACCCCCAAAAGAGTATTTTCATTTTAGAAGCACAGCTTTCCCATCAGAGCGATTTATGAGACAATACTAGCTCTATGGAACCCTTGTTTCACAATCCACAGGAGGCTTTCTCTGCCTGTTCTTACCTCTGGTGGACTGCTCTGGTATTCTTCCCATTTCCTAGATAGATGTTTGTAATTGGAGCTCTAATTTATGTTCAGACCTTGGTGCAGGATAATGATATGAAGCATTGTAATTTGCTGATGCAAATTGTACGTTATAATAGGGAGCCATAAAAGCCTCTGCAATCTCTGAGACTTGCCAAACACCCTGAGCGTTCATTACAGCCCTCATTAAAACATCCATGTCGGCAATGGGAGCTCTTACAAATGGAAGGAGCATATAATTGCTGCTTGATTGTGGTATATGTAACATATGATAAAGTGGAATTACTCCTTTATTTGTCTACAGTGTCAGTGAAACTTAATGGGCAGAAAGCCTGGAGTAAACAAATCCTTGGAGCATTGTTTGATTGCTACATCATAGAGCTTTTTTTGTAAAGTGGGGCAAATGTGAGTTAGGGGACAGTGCATCCAGGACACACAGAGTGATGATATTCATGGCTTAGCTTAGGGGGTCTAACTAATGCTTTTACCCACGAGAGCCTGTGTTTCATTTGGATGAACTCCAACATGGGTATATGGTGGAATAAATTAACTGAATTTAATAGAAGAACAGATGAGTATTGTTCTTTTTCATTAACAGGGTCCAAAGCCATTACCATACATTTACTTTATGGGTAATGAAACTTGATTGGAAAATGTTTAAATGAACTATTGGAGGCATCTTTAGTGATAATATATTTTGCCCTCATGTCAATCCTTTGGCCCTTTGGAATACGCCTGCTGGCCATTTCAGGCGTTGATCTCCATTCAGTCCTAAGAGTACTTGTCGATACGGCAAAGTTGAATGCACAAGTTCCTAGGCTCCCTTAAGCAGTTGGCAAAGTCCATTAGGAGTTCATTTAGAGCCACGAGGGTTGTTTTGTAGAGGCCAAATCAACAATAACTGACAGTGTCACATTTGACTGAAACAATCTGTCCAGGACTGTCTTTTCCGTTACAGCCTTTCTCATGCAACTCTCTAGCTGAGTTGCAACCACGTGACCTCGAGGCAGTCTAGGTCATTAAAAAAAAGAGTTTGACATGGGGGGCAAGTAGTCAATAGGCCACCATTCAGCTACCATAGAGATGCGCATATGTCAGAGTATTTTAAAGGCCCAACATCACAGAACTCAACATTTCAAAATAATTGATGGCTCACACTTCCTTCTACACTCACAAGCAATTCATGAACGTCAAGTATGCTGACACATTTCTTTACATCTGCTTTTAAGGCCATGAAAGACAATGTTGGACTTACTGGTGCATGGGTAAGTACTGTATTTGATGGTTTGTTGATGCAGGTTGATGCATGCTGTGAGATCTTTGTTTATTGGAGTGTGTTGTCAAGCAATTCACTTATAACTTTTTTTGCATTCTTCTTCTCAAATATTTTGCTGGCATCTATAATTCAGCGGTCTGCAGTTGCTTTAATGGTGTGAAGTTAATGTCTTGCCTCGGCGTTGGGTTAGATGTTTCAGTTGCTTCCCTGTTTTCCAGCAATGTTTTGCATAAATTTAGCTGATAACAAGCATGTTTTGCCTCCATTTCTTGTCTAAGATGAGTTGATTATAAGCTAGCGTGACCATATTTTGACAACCGGCCTGACAATGAAATTCTGAAATGATACTGGAAGTTAACTCAAGGATGCCTTATAATTTTAAAACATTTAAAGTATGCCTCCTCTGTATGCATAAACAATTGTTATTTTACAAAATACTACAGTGGTGTGAAAAAGTGTTTGTCCTCTTCCTGATTTTTGTTTGTCACATTTAAATGTTTCAGATTATCAAACAAAGTTAAATATTAGTCAATGACAACACAACTGAACACAAAATGCATTTTTTAAATGAAACTTTGTATTATTAAGGGTGAAAATAAATCCAAATCTACATGGCTCTGTGTGAAAAAGTGATAGGCCCCTAAACCTAAGAACTGGTTGGGCCACCCTTAGCAGCAACAGTGTTTGTGATAACTTGCAGCGCTGTGGAGGAATTTTGGCCCAGAATTGTGGTAATTCAGCCACATTGGAGGGTTTTCCAGCATGACCCGCCTTTTTAAGGTCATGCCACAGCATCTCAGTAGGATTCAGGTCAGGATTTTGACTAGGCCACTGCAAAGTCTTCATTTGTTTTTCTTCAACCATTCAAAGGTGGACTTGCTGATGTGGTTTGGATCATTGTCTCGTTCTGGTAAGACCCAATCTCGTGCATCGTCTCGTCTCAAGAGTTAGGTGTCTCGTGACACCCCTAGAATTTAATCAATATTGCCGTCGAAAGTCGCAAGACCTTGGAAATTTCAACCGCCGTTGTGCATGACATGCAAGTTTTATGAGACTTCAACTCGGCATGTGTCAGAAGATTAACTATGTGCATGTTTGGATTTGTCTTTGGCTTTTTGGGAACACTAATACAAAAAGCCACCTACATGGCAGCCTCTCAGGGATTCCGTCACATAAAGTGTCCTAATGCTACTCAATGTAATTGCACAAAGAAAAATAACGAAAACCTTCCTCTGCATTTTTTGGTTGTTTGTTGAACTTTTTTCTCCTTATGATGTACGATCTTAGAAAGTCTGTGATGACGTTTTCCAAAATTAACGATTTACGGCATTTTATACGTATACGGCATTTTCATTCTGATTTCACTTGACGTTTCATTACGACTTTGCTTATTTTTACTTCCATCTGCAACCAGACTTGATTTCAGGTGCAACCTAGCAATTAGTACAACGTCTGAGCGACATAACTCCAAATCATGATTCTGTTCACACCTCTGACTGAGTGCCACTACCAGTCTATGCTCAGCCACTGGGAAAGGATTTTCAGCCATGCCATTCAACAAGAACTCCAGAAGTCAGAAGCCTTTATCTGCAGCACCTCTGATTGATGTGTTGTGGGCCCTGCTGTGGTTAACAGCAATTTTTATCTGTTGCTAGCGGCAACAACCCAGGTTCCTGATGCGTATAGAGCAGCAGGGTCCTGGATCTGAAGCCAGACCACACACAGGGATAAACAAATAGGTTTTCAAGGCAGACAGCCCTCATAGAGAGGCCTCTGACAGGCAGTGCCCCACCCCAAGGCCAGCACAATGTCAGGGCCCTGGCCCACTCCTGCAGTGCTCTTGGTTTCCTTCACTAATTTTCACCATGTGCAAGGCGGGTGGTACAGAGACACCTGCACACCCCACTGCAAAGGAAGCATTGTGACAGAGAGAGGCATGCAGACTGCTTGCTGGAAGCAGCATTTATATAGAGGAAGACAACTCTCACGTAAAGCCCCTTGTAACATTACACAGTGGAACCTCGGTTAGAGTCCGCCTCGGATAGCGTGTTTCTCGGTTAATGTTGAAAATGTATGCCACAATATGGTGCGTGTCTTGTCTTGTTATTAACACACTACATGAGGCCAACTGTGTTCTTAATGGGGGTGTCCTGATACAACTTTTTCACTTATGATGTCATCAGCAGCTATCAAAAATGTTAACACAAAACACATTTTTATAGTTGCATATGCATACAACAATTATAAATGCATATAAATGACAAATGAAAGGGATAAATTAACATTTTAAGGTTACTTTTACCTTCATTGAAGACATGAATGTTCCGAAAGACACAATGTGGCAACGAGATCAACCACCACCACCTTCCTGTTTTCAGTCACATCAAGAACCACATCTTAAAAGTAACCATAAATGCTCATGTATCCCTTTCATTCATCATTTATATGTGTTTTTATATGTATTTTGTATTGTTTTCTGCATGTTGAACTTTAATTGTAAAACTATAAAACTGTGTTTTGTGTTAACATTTTTGGCCTTCTGGAATAGAATAATTGGATTTACATTATTTCTTATGGGAAAAATGTATTTGGTTAACATCCGTTTCGGTTGGAGTCGGACCTTCTGGAACACATTAATGACGTTAAATGTTGCTAATTAGAAAATTAGATACAATTTACCTTTTCCCTTGCTCTGTTTAACAACTACAGTGGTACCTCAGTTAACATCCAGTTTGAGTGTTTTTTTGGTTAACATCCATCCATTATTCAACTATGTTCTGTTAAGTTTATTTCATACATATCATTTATTATGATTGTCATATGAAGTAGTTACAGTGACAAGAATTTTGAAAACTATCTTACCACATTATTACATTACCTTATCATTTTCTTTTGTATTTCAACCAGCAAAGAGTGCATTTGGAATACAGGAACTGAACAAATGTATTGCAATTGATGTAAAACGAAAGGGGGGCAGGATTAAATAAGCTTTGCTTCTTCTGACTTCTTTTGGACACGTGGATCTGTGAATTGTAATATGTGATGTATTCCAATGTAACTTGTATGCATGTTCAAATAAATTAAGCCATTATAATTTCCATTACCAACATCCAAAATATTTGCTAAAATTTTGCCTTGGCTCTTGACAGGATGTATTGGAAGCACCTCATCAACAACAAGTACCACCCTGAAGAAAAACAACGTAATCAAGTGAGCTAATGTTGCAAAAGAGTAACGGTGTTAGCAAAACAGTAACCACAAATCATGGAAGGTGTTCAGAACCTGATGCTTTTGTTTATCAACGGCTCGCGGGAGCTAGAAGGAGCTAACCTGTTTCAGTGCTGAGGCTGGTCGATCTACACAAAAAACGCTTGCAAAGAGTGAGTCTGTTGAAGAATTTAAAGCAAGCAGACACACACAGCGTCATCAGGCTCAGGTGGCAGAATAGAGTGGTTCTGAAGGTTGCGGGTTCAATCCTCTGTCCTCCCGTGGTTGTGTCGAAGTGTCCTTCAGCAAGATACTGAACCTGATGCTGTGTCATCAGTAGGTAAATGTGCTAGCAATGGCAAAGCACTTTGAGTGCCTTGCAGGAGAAAAAGCGCTATACAAGTGAAAGACCATTTACCATTTCAGGCATGGCGTGTTTGCAAGTGCAGACAAACGTGCTTCCAAACTTTGCCAAGCGTGTCCACTCCAGGTAAAATGATATTAAAAAGTTCATTTCTCCATTTCATGTCATGGTTGTGGCATTCTTTTTTTAATTTAAAAGTGTGCATGCTAAAAAGCCTTCAACAGACCTCTCTGCGTAGATTTTTTGTGAGTGTAGGAACATTTTAGAAAAAGGATTGCCCTCTAACCATAATCTCCTCTCCCACCCTCTTTGGAAAACTAGTTAAAGTGATGTTAAATGTTAATTTCTTTATTACGTATGTCATGTTTGTGGCACAGTTTTTTTTTTTATTTAAAACTGCATGTTAGAAAGCCTTTTACTGCCCCGATAACAAGCCCAATAACAAGTCCAAGAAAAGGGATTGCCCTCCAAGCATAATCTCCTCTCCTCCCCCTCCTTCTATGCAAAACTAGGTAAAAGTGATGTTAAATGTTCTGTTGTCCATTAATTTGCCATTTGTAATTATTTTTGCATTATTTTCTGCATGTACTGTACAATTATAATTATTGTCTATAAAATGTATTTTGTGGTAATTTTTTGCATGTCAAATGGATTACTTGGACTTACATTATTTTCTATTGGAAAACTTCTGGAATGGGTTAATGACGTTAACCAAGGCACCACTGTAATTCAGTTAATATGTTTAATTTGAGGAAAATACAACGCTTGCTTTAAACATTGAGGCATTTCTCTGTGTGACTGTTGAATGTTTAGGTCTTCAATTCCATATTAAAAAAAGCACACACACAACTCTAAAACTGCTCTTTTGAGTGAGGACTCATTGAGCATTAAATGTGATTATGACACCCCAAGCAGTGGAAGAGAAGAATGGGTGTGTCTGGCAGCTTCAAGTAAGCTTTACTCCATTAAATTCCATGGCTAAGGTTTAAATCCATGACTGCACAGAGATAAACCCTCCAAAAACAGTCATGTCAGATTATATTGTATAGACAAAGATCGATGCTTTCATTGTGCATGAAAACATAAGCTACAGCTGGTCGTTGGGTGGGAAACCAACTCAGTTCCACAGAAGGAAAACAGAAGTTAATCTGCTGTGCTAAACTGTATATCCAACCAACGGGTAGTGATACACAATGGGTAGATAGTTGTAGTGAGATTTTTCTGACAATTTCCCTGCCTCTTGTGTCTCCTATCTTGTAGATGCAGAGGGGGGTGCTGAGTTCTTTATCAAAGAGGCCCCGAGAGGGTGATAAATCGCTAGAGTCCAGGCTCATCCGCACTGGAACAACAAGCACGTAGCAGAGCAGGAAACAAGGCACAGATATTGTCTCACAAACATAGCCAAGGCTGTAATGAAGACCGCACAAAGCAGACAGGCTCAAGCCAGCCTGATAAAAAATTCCATATCCAGTCCCTCACACTGTGCAAGATAGCAAGTCAGTCCTGATGTGACATATGGCTCTAGACCTAACAAACCCGCTAGCAGCCACACCTTGGGAGAATGAAGGGAAATATTTGTGTGTATGATGGGGCTACCCGACAGTAAATAGGAGTGAATCAACAATGCTCAGATTGCTCAAGTCGATATACAGTACAAAGATTGGCCGACTGGTTGCACCAAAGAGAGGTTTCTGTATCGGCAGCCGACTGAATATTGCCAACGGTCACCACCTCCCACGGCCAAACTGGAAGACCCTCAACAAACTACGTGTGTAGCACAGGAGGTGCAAAGCACTGATGAAATAAACAAACTACCTCACAGAAGACAAATGCAGTACATACCATGTCCGGCCTACTGGAATGTGGCGACACCCCCTAGTGCAGCCCCCAGGACCTGGCCCTACAAACCCCATCAGCTGTGACCTGCGATGAATACTTGCAAAAGGACATCTGAAATTGTAAAGGACTCAAAGAGGAGTAAGAAGAACACTGCTCAGGAAGTGGACAAGCATCTTTCCAAACCACTACCAGTTTTCATATTTTGGTCAGCAGCGGAATTCAACTTTGCAATCCTCTGCTTTCTCAGCCAAGACCTCAGATAATGTTTTTATGACTGACCCTGACATCCAGAAACTGGCTCTTTAGTTGCATATTATCATCATCTTCCCATGATGATCCAATAACTTCACATTGTGATGCAGTGGATGATGGTTAGTGTAGGGGCTAAAGCACTCGTTTTGTCATGAGTGGTGCTGCCTCCTCCTTTTTAGTTGCCCGGCTGACCCTCCTACATCACCCTCTCACCTTTCACACAGCCCTCCACCCACATACACGGCCTCTTCATTTCCTCCAGTCATAACACTCAGTCCATCCCCTGGCCTTCTCCGAGACCAACCCCTCCTCCCGTACCCACTCAGCCTTTGCCTGGCGGCTCCCTGGAGCCCTCCGACCCTACAACCTCTGCGCCCCCTTTCGAAACCATCATTCTGTAAAGCCCGAAGCACTTACAGATAAGATGCCTACAGAAATCAAGTGGGCTCGGCAGCCGAGCAGATTGCGAGTCAGAGCTCAGTACCCAGGAGATGCCCAGAGGCTACAAATACTGCAGATAGCACTGTTGGATAGCCAGAAAGCAGAGACATAAGACTTTACTGGACTACCCTTTGCTTGCACAAAACCCCCGCCTGCACATCACCACACACTAAGCCCTCGCCACATCCATCCCTACTCTCCATTCCTCCTTCCAGATAAAGAGAAAGCCTTGCTCTCCGCCGACTCAAACTGACAGCTTGAGCCAAAGGCCTCCACATGCTTTTTTGGAAGGTCCTGCTTGTTTTCATCCATCTGTGAATGTGTAGCCGCTGGGGAATAAGAATGTGACATGTTGTATTAAAACAAAATTTGAAAAAAAAGATGCATGGAGATCAATGTCTTTTGAAGTTACACTTTGTTAGGGGCTTTAATGGCAATCCTTTGAGGCATACTAATGACGACAAGTCATTTGTAGTTGTTTTGTTTGTCTGGATGACTGCTTCGAGTTCGCAATATGAAATGCCATATGCCACTCATCAGCTAAAAGTAGCACGCTTTAAAGAATGTTCCTCTTATGAATGTGCCTTTAAGCAAAGGACAAAAAGGACGACTGCTGTCTCTACTACCAAGAGACTACACACATCACTGAAACAACGGGAGCACACATTTACGTTTCGGGAACGCAGAGGCGAGACAACGGATGCTTTCATAAGATAAAAATAGCCCTCTGACAATTTGTGAGTGGGACTACTTTGAAAGACTGGGCTGTTGTTTTTGTGGTTGGATGTGTTTGTTGTCATATGATGAAAATCATGACTGACCTCTATCAATGCACAGACATGTTTAATGATTACAGCTCTATCTAAATGTGCACTCGCCCTTATGATGTGGTGATCTTTTTTTTTTCTTTATATACAAGCGATGAGTTTTGAATAAAAAGTAAGCCAAAATGCAAAACTGGAAAGGGCCAAGACAGATGCTAATAACACAACACTCCTTTCGCCAAGGAGTGCAGGACACCTTGCTACGATTTAATCAGTCAGAAAGAATTAATGCTCCTAATATCATGATTTCTCCATTACTCTATTTAATATAATTAAAAAGTAGAGCGCCGGGGCCATAAAGTGGGTCGTTGGAGATTGTAATTCCGCCGTAAAGCTATGAAGCATGAAAATGTCACTTACCGAGTAGCCGCGGCCTGACAGCGAGTGAGTGGAACTCTGTAGGGAGAGAGAGGAGAACAAGAATGACCTTTAAGGCGCGTTTCACTCCTTGACACAGACATGATGAAGCAGTGCCGCTTTAATATCAATATTCACGTTAACCTTTTACCCAGCCCGTCATGTGCGCCACAGGCACACGCCGCTCCTCTATATTTTGGCCTCCACAGTGCCACCAAGCTATCAGTCACATCTAGCCCATACATTGGAGCTACGTTTTGCATGGGCACTGTGTTCACTTTTGGGTAAAATTATCATTAGTCATTTTTTATTTGTATATGTGAATTTAGTTTTGACATAATTTAGTTCAAATAATTCACATATGACCACCATTGACCATTGGGGTCGGGTATTGTCTACATATTATCCGATACCGGTGCCAATGTGGTACATTTGAAACGGTGCTCTTGCTTAAACGGTGCCATAACCCATGCTTAAACAAAGGAAGACATATATTTCGTCAAAAAAAGGCCTTTTTATTTTTACTTTTTTTTTTTTTTTTTACACGCAAGTTTAACAGAATGCAGTGGAACCTCGGTTAGCGTACGCCCCAGTTAACATATTTTTTCAGTTTACAGTTGAACATCGGGTCCGATCATTGGTCCCTCGCTCTATTGGGTTTTTTTTCCAAATTGAATTAAATCATAAATGATCGCTGTTTCATGGTTGATTATGGCCTATAATTACTTAAAAAATATTGAAAGACAAGTCATGTAGTATTCTGGTCACTAGGCATCAGTAATGTTACATTGATGAGACATGATGTTAGATTAGATTACCCTCACACTGCACAACGTCAGCCATGACATGTACAACATGATCGAGTGGAAAAAAAAGGTCTCCTCTCACTACGTGTAAGCGGTACATTTTTGGCTTCTGACTTTGTCCTTCTTCCCCACTCCGTTTGAAACACTTTCTTAAGTTTGAATAAGAAAATTGGAGGGGCTAACTGGTTAGCTCGGTAGCTTGCTATGCTAGTGGCGACCGTCTCTTATGTCCCTGCAGTGATTCTGTGCAATGTAGTGTAAACAAAGAATAATGTAAAGAATGTGTAAAGGTGACAAAAGGGGTGTTATTTCATGTCTAGAGAGCTCTAATAAGTCAAAAATCATATTTAGAAGGTCATAAACAGGTTGTCTATGCTCTAGCAACACAAATATTCCATTTATTAATATTAAATGCTACTTCGTGGAAATTAATTTATCGCGGTCGGGTCTGGAACCAATTAACCACGATAAACGGGGGACAACGGTACCAAAATGTACGCAAATTGTTTTTCCCTTGGTTTGCGTACATTTCATGGTAAGCGTACACATCTTGTCCTGTTGTAAATACACTCCATGAGTCCAACTGCTTTTGTAACGTATTTTATTCATAAAATGTCACTCTTAGCAGCATGTTAGCATGGAAACCGAAACCTGGAGTCACTGAACCACAGTTCTATTGTCCGTCGATGACATCATCAGCGATTGACTGTAGTTCTTTGCTAAAGAAAGTTGCAAGTGTCAACACTTTGATAAAGAGGGAGAGAAACACTACTGAGTTCAAGAAATACCTAGTAGAAAAGTATGAAGGTAGTATCCATGTGGACATCTCTGCTTGTCATCACAATCTTTGTCAACCAAGGTTTTCAGTCCAGGTAAAAGTGGTGTCATTAATTAAGCCAAATTGAGTTAGTGTAGCAACTTGCTTGTGTTGTATGTTGATGTTCAGAATTCCTGTTTGTGACTGCACTTTGCCGTGTGTGTGAGTTACTATGCCTCAGAAATGAGGCAAAAATGAGGCAAAAATTAGGGCAAAATGAGGCATGTCTGTGTCACCAAATTAAGAGTATTAATTTAGCACCTATATGAGGCATCATTAGCTACTTACTGTTTATGTCTGCACCGGTGTCATTTCGATACAGTCTTTTAGTATGCGTCCCTACTGACCATGGGAGGTAATCTATAATTTGACTGGCAGTAATTCTCCTGTGCACTTAAACCAGTCTGCCCTGCGATTGGGTGGCGACCAGTCCAGGGGACTTTCTTCCTATTCTTCACAATTTTTAACAAAACTGCTCATCTTCTGCAATGAGCGACTTTCGAGGGCAGAATTATTATCTCTTCAGACATTCATTTTGTGGAGTATTCTTGCCAATCAAGTCATCCTGTGCTTTCCTATGCAGCCTCTTAATGCTGAACAAGAGTAGGACATAGACAGAAGAGCAAGGATTTTGATCTTCTCTTGCACAGTCTGTCTTCACCCAGCATGAACACCAATCTCCAAATCCCTCCCTCTATGTCCACTTTTCACTGGTTTTATTCTTCTGTCTAGATTGGCAATTTCTCCCCCCAGGGTCTCTGGAGGGAACTTTTCTGCTAGACCAATTTCATCTGTTGGTCTGCCTTCAGTCCCAACAACCTCCCCCACACTTTCGCCATGACTGTGTTGTTGCACTTTCCTGGTGTCCCTCATCCATTCTCCCACACCTGCTCTAGACCTCACTTCTCATCAACGGCTATGTGCCCCTCTGATTTCCAGGACAGCTCCTGTGGTGACGATTAAGGAGAAGTCCTGCCGAGAACCGGAAAGCAGGCTCTGCGGGAATCAAAAGGCTATTCCATGCCTGGCTCAACTTCTCTGATCCCTTCACTATCAGACCAGGACGGTGGGCAACGACAAAGGGATGAAGAACTAGACATAGACAGTCCAACTAAAAATGTATGTAGATCCGTTGTCTGTGTTCATACAAGATGCTTAAACAGGCTTTGTGCATCTGCATAAATAAATATGTGTGCATATACAGGTGTGCATGGCCAAAGCCATTTGGAATTAGCTGAACTATGTAGAGTTCATTCAACATGGAACATTCTGGGTAAAAAAAGAGGCTTATTTAAATGATAATGAGGGACAATCCATTAGATTTAGTACTGGTGAAGGGAGGAAAAAAATGGGGTGGGAGCGGGGGGGATCCATTAAAACGCCAGCGGTTCATAAGCCATAGGGTCGGCATACAGCTAAACACTCTCTCTTAAAAGCCATTATACATGGCTCTCAATGGATTTCTGCAGTGCTTAGGACTTCAAAAGGATTTAAGAACTCGCGCCAGAGAGGGAGAGTTTGGGGGAGGGAGAAAGAACAAGTATGTGCAAGTGTGTGTGTGGTGGTTATGTTGGTTGGTGGCAAGAGAGACCGCGTGGATGCTGGCGGTATGCAAGGGTTAACTAACAGCTCGGGAGAAGAGAAATGTTGCTAAATCCGCCCCCTAATCCTTTCCACATTTCCACGTCCCCTCCTCCACTCCGACAAAAAAAGAAAAAAAGAAAAAAGAAACCAAAAAGAAGAAAAACCTGGAGACAAGAGTGAATCCAGTCAACATTTCCCTATCTTAGACCAATGGGAATGGCGAGTTGGGGTAATTGAGGTAGTCCCAGCTCCCTGGAAAATGATGCAAGACATCTGTGGCAGTAAGATCAGGTGGGTGGGTTTATTTGGAAACAGGAGCTTGTTTGAGACCCCTGAAGCTGCACAGCCCCCAACCCCTCCTCCACATGATAACCCCACTCCAATCCCCCATATTTCCCTAATCCATATGTGGTTTATTGCTGGGGCATCCCTGCACCGCAAGCACAATTACCTAGTCAAAATAAACAGATAAAGAGCCAACCACAGCAATGGACAAACAGCATCCCAGGCATTTTCTTTACACCCTGCTCCCAAATTGATGCATGACTGTTTTTAAAGGCAGGCAGGCGGCAACATCCACGCGTCACATTTGTCTATATTTCCTTTGGCGGCATGACAAGAAAAAATAGTTGTTGCCGACATGGCACCATTAGTTCGAAGCTTTTAAAGCTGTTGAGGCACTTTGATGTGGTTGAGCATGTGTTATGAAAATTAGTAGTGCTCATGCAGATGAAAAAAATGTAGGAAAGGTGGTGGCACAGGCCTGGTAAAAACTAGCGCTTTGTGATGTGTGGCCTTGGTTACAGGGAATAAAAACTCTTGCTCAGACATGGACAGAAAGACATGAGAAATACCAAGAGAGCCAGATGGTTCAACGTGGATGGATATGGATGGCACGGATACAAAAATCAGCGTCTGTGCACCAGTTATTTGGCAGCAGATAAGAGAGATATGCCACATCTAACACCATCAGCAATTGTGGCGCACAATTTTTCAGTCACAACCCCCACCACCACCATTGCTTCCACCCTTACTTATTCATGCCCCCTCCATCCCGGAGTTTGTCGAATATCCCTGTCAGAGCTGTCAACCAACGACGTGTTCTTATCTGACAAGCCCTCGTCTTCCTACTGACTTTTTCATTAAGAGACATCCTTTTGTCCCAAACCAGAGAGAGAGAGCTCGAGGAAGATGGGGAACAGTGTGTGAGAGAAACAAGCAGCAAGACGTAGAAACAATGAGTGCGAGGAAGTGAAAGATTAGGGATTTTTAATTAGGGCGGATTTTCAATTGGAATGTTGAATAGCTTAAAATAGTGTATTTAACAAGTTCATTAAACCTTTTTCCTTCCATCGATTTACCAATGCAGGAGAAGGAAGCCTGTATTTTCTCTTGCGCTTCCTGCTTTTGACAGATAAATGAACACTCTGATTGAATTTAGTTAGGTTTTGCAGGAGGAGGGGTGCAGCTTGACAGGCGTTTGTTAGGGAGCATATTTCTACATTCATTTAAAATGAGCCGCTCGGGATTTTGCATAAATTCTCATTACTTTCCCAGTATCTAAATTGCATTATTTCAAGCTTGACGCTAAACCAATGCATGGCCTCCATTTCCCTGTGCCACCTACTCATCCTCTAAATGAGCTGGCATATGAATTCTGGCACAGTGATAATTGGAACCGTTTCTTTAACTCATTCCAAGCCAGGGTCAGCTCATACCTGGCTAAAAACTGTGAGATCATGTCTACATGTAACTGCCATGTTTGGAAAAAATGCCACAATACGTTACAAATGAGCTTCGTACCTGCAACGCATTGTAAGTCGAATTTTTGTGTAAGTCGGAAGTGATACCTAAATTAACACTTAAGTCACACACACTGTAAACAGAACACACGGGGGCCAGAAAATACAGTAATAAAAACACCAAATACAAGAATGAACAAAAAAAACAAACAAACAACAACAAAAAAATCACTCCACTCCTTTGTTGTTACTGTCACTTTTATAGGAGCAGATCCTTTAACATGCTAGGGGTTAACCAGTGGTTAAAATAACCGAGTTTTGGTCAACCGGTCATGTGTAGTGTTAAAGAGTTTTGTCATTTCTGATATTCTGACAGTAGCTTGTTTTGTTTTTACAACAAAGAGACCACGTCCTTGTCATCCTTACATCTGAGTAGACGTTAAATATGATCTTTATCCTATGAGGGTTGCGACAGTTAAGTGTTAAGAATAGTGTAGCTGCTCCTGAGCCGCGTATAATGCATTCTTCCGCTGTAACGAGTGAGTTCGTGTTGACGGCGTGTATTTGTAACCACGGAATGCCGTAACACGGAACACCGTAAACCGAGGACCACCTGCATTGTGATTCTGACCTGAGTGTTTGATTGGTCTGTATGGCTCGTTATACTTCCTCCTGTCCTGATGTGGGAGCAATGCAGTTCTTGTCCCCCATATGAAGTTAGTGAAAATGAAAAAGTCAAGTGCAATATCTCACCTCGGTCACCTGCTCCTTGGTGTTGCTCCTGTGAGGTAGACTGAGGTCTGTTTCATCCTTGAAAATTTTGACCGGACAAAACATCAGTGGTTTGATCTGCAATGTACAAGAGACAAAATAAACTTAGATAAAATAAACTTAGATAAAATACTGTTTTATTTTCTAGTCAAGCTTTCTGTCTCAAATGTGTAGCCAGAAACAAGTTTCATACATAATTCTGCAATTTTTGACCACTCCTATTGCCAAATTTGTATGGTTCATTTATATATTTATATTTCCCTGGCATGGGCCATGAGGTGGACAAGTGGTTAGCATGTTGGCCACACAGTCAGGAGATTGGGAAGACCTGGGTTCGAATCTCCGCTGGGCATCTCTGTGTGAAGTTTGCATGTTCTCCCCTGTGCGTGCGTGGGTTTTCTCCGAGTACTCCAGTTTCCTCCCACATTCCAAAAACGTGTTAGGGTAATTGGCAACTCTAAGGTGTCCATAGGTATGAATATGAGTGTGAATGGTTGTTTGTCTTCATGTGTCCTGTGATTGGCTGGTGACCAGTTCAGGGTGTACCCCGCCTCTCCCCCGCGACCCTCGTGAGCATAAGCGTCATAGAAGATGGATGGATGTTTCCTGGCACGGACGTAAAGTATATGCATAGTCCAAGAATCTTCAAAAGAGTTGAGGTCAGGGCCTTGGGAAGGCCATTCCATAGCGCTTAATTTTAGCCTGCTTTATCATTCCAAAACAAGTTTTGATGTGTGATTGTGCTCATTGTCCTGTTGGAAGACCCAACTGCATCCAAGTTTCACCCGTCTCTTTGGAATGGCTTTGACAGACTTGGGGGTACCATTGGCAGCAAAACAGTGCCAGAGCATGATGCTACCACCACCATGCCTGACAGCTGGTGCAGTGTTCTTATGTTTGAAATAGGCATGTGCCGATCAATCAGTATTGGCCGATTTCTGTGGAAAAGCAAGTGATCAGCAAATGCCGATCAGTGCCTTTCAATGCCAGTCACAAGAAACAATCACCTGTGGCTCATACTATTGCCTGCACCCTGTAGAAATCCCTGTGTGCAGTGTCTGTCTAATGACTTGGGGAGTGTCCCCCTCTCCCTTTCCTTCACACTGTGCAGGCGTGTAGTGGTAAACCCAACATGTCTGCTGTCTGGAATTTGTATGCCACTTTTGAGAGTGATGTAAAGTTTGTACCCTGAAAGTACCTTGTGGTGGTAGCGCGTTAAAAAGCTTTAATTTAATACATTTGAAGAACAACTACTTAACTGAGTATGGTGAGTTTTTGAGGCTCACGGTGGAGTAACAGGCAGTCAAAGGGCAGCTAACGCTGAGCTAACATTGGGCAACATTTCCCCATATGTGCATGACAGTCAAAAAGCTTAGCAAATAACCCGGAAAATACTTGAATTAAGCAGACCATCCTTTCTGTTTTTGTCTAAATTAAAGTGATTTTATGGTTCCTTTTTTCGGATCATATAATCCCTAGGTTCCCAAAGTGGGGTACAATTGGCATACCCCAGGGGTATGCCAATTGTAATAGGGGGTACGTGAATAACATTTTTTTAATTAACGATTTTTTGGAGGACCCGGATTGGAATTGTCCTGAATTCCACCGCCCACCCCCACACTGCGCCCCTGGACGCCCCTGTCTACAGGGCTCTAATAATGTGAAAGATCTCCCTTCTTAGCTTTTATGGACAAATGGAAACTGCAGTGTTAAGCCACCAACATGATGGTAACCCTAATTCCATCATGGATGGCTTGTTTTATTGCAGTTCATTGCTGGCATGCATCCACATTTCCAACCAAATGGAAGGTTGGCAAACCCTGTATGTTTTGTTAGTAAAAATCTAATAATCAAATGCACGGGTAATTGTGTAATAATATTATGAGGTTATACTCATATTCCTATATATTAACAAGTGGCTCTATAAAGGTGGCCATTACGGCGATGCGGCCCTCAATGAAAACAAGTTTGACAACTCTGATGTATTGTGTCTGTCACTGGGGCATCATGTGGACTGGTGCATGTTTCCCCTGTACTCATCAAGTGGGTTTCAAGCCATGTCACTATCCATTTTCATAGAAAATACTCTTTATCAATTATGTAAACACACCATATGGCATCCACCATAAACAAATACAATAGGATAGTTTTAAACTACTAAAGATAATTATGATCAAGGTGGAGCGCCCGGACAGCCAGACATTCTCCTTTGACTTCCTGCACCCCATCATTATTTCACCTGCATTCCAGCTTGATACTGTGCAGTATGCTACGTTGTTTTACTACATCAACTTGTATATATGATAAAATGATACCATACATTTTGGTTTATAAGCCACACCGGTGTATACACTGCACCCACTAACAGATTTGTACATATATAAAACAGATTTGTACATATATAAGCCGCAGCGGACTATAAGACGCACATGTCCATGTCACAAAAAGGCATATTGTGACACGCGCAAGTCCATGGGGACCAGGCAGCTCTTTATTTGACAGGAGCCAATCATGAGCTATGAAAAAAACTCACGACAAGCTTGTCAATCAATTGGAAATTGCAGGAGGTCATTACTCAGTATGACCTCAATGTCATCTTACAAAGATTGCTAAAACCATCACACATTTAACATTTTCCCATAATGCATTGTATCCAAGCAAATCATTCATTGGAGGACAAGTGGCATAGAAAATGGATGGATGGATGGTGCTGCTATGCTGTCTCTGTCCACCAGAGGGAGCCAGAGGAGTCCAAAGGGAGGCTGACATCATTGCAGCTCCCCAGCAAGTACCAATGAATGCTTTTCTTGGACGCAGTGCATTATGGGAAAACATTTTTTTTTTCATTTTAAACTTGTATTGGTGCTTGCATGTTTAATAGCTGCCTTTTGTGTGTTAAGTTGCTGTGTGATGACTTTAGTGTTCTTTGTAAGATGACACAGTGAATCAGACTGTTATATTGAGTAATGGCCTCCTGCAATTTCCAATGGGTTGACAAGTTTGTCTTGAGTTCACTGATAGCTCATAATTGGCTTATGCTGTATAAGCCACAGGGCTCAAAGTTTAAGAAAAAAAGTAGCGGCTTATACAACTACAGCACATATATTAAAATGATAAATAGTATGCAAGGATAGTCGAGGTATTCAAACTATCCTTAAATGCTTTTATCTATATATAAACACATTTCAAAAATAATTTGTTGTTGCTGATCAGAGTGTTGTACAAATTAACAAAGTAACCAAAAGGTAATAAATAAAGAAACTACATATTAATATTCCTATTGTTTAATATATCAGGTTTAGCTCTGAGCTGGAGATAAATCTTCTGACGGAGAACCTCTCTTCTGGATCCCGTAAAACCTACATTTTAAAAAACGAATAACTTTGCTTCTGTAATGTCACATTATGTTTATTCTCCTTCACTTTAGTTATGTTTTCGCTGTCCTTTTGTGATGGAAGGCAGATATCATCCGGTCATGATGTCAGGGTAAACATGAGAACACGTGACACAACCAGGAAGTGTAAGGAAGGCTAAGACCATCTAAATTGACAAAGCTGGTCGCGGTTTCAGGAGGAGTCACCTAACGTTAGGTCTTCGTCTACCTGGTAAGCTACTGTCCTTGTTGGCTGCAGACCCTTAAATTGGACACAGCCAATGGCTGTGGGGTGTATTCCATTCAACTAGCAGTTTGCATGTAGTACCTCCCCTGATGATATGCGCTCTGGCTGGCCTGGGTCTCCTGATCTCCACTGTAATTTAAGCAGATCACTGCTACAATTAACCTTTCCCAGTAAATATCAATTATGGCCCCCGGCTGGGCTGGAATTAAAAGGGTCATCAGCTAATCTGACAGGTCCTGTACGTTACCACCTGGCGGCTGGGGGAGTGAGCTGAGAGAGAGTGTTTGTCTACCCTTGTGCCCACCAGCTCACATGCCAAGTAGATGTGATTCCCTTTTAATTACACTGCTGGGGCAGGAATGGTGACTGGCCAAAGGGTGTGAACAGCAGTCTGAGGTCAGGAATGACATGATGGCTTTGGAGTAAGTGTGGCAGAGAGGAGGAACCATGCAATCAGGGTTCAGAGATAGGAAAAAAAGAGAAACCTGACAGGTGTGCCTAATCAATTGTGAATCTCACCTCTCTCCCTCCCTGTGTCTCAACTTGCTGTCAGCCTAATCACTCCTTCGATCTCAGAATAGATGGTGGGCTTTTTGATTTCCCTCTGTCAAAACACAAAGAGAGCAATCCCGTTTGGCGAGCAAGGAGGCGACGCCGGAGTGTCAAGGTATAGTGTGCATCGCAACAGTATCACATACAGCTGCTGATTACTTTGTTTACCCAGCATCAGCATTGCTGGCAATTTCCTGAGGGTGCCCAAAGTGTTTCCATCTCCACTGGGGCCTGCAGCAACATTACCCAGTCAGCAATCAACTTGACTATTGATCAGTTCACGGCATCTAATTAGCCATCTAAGTTAATCATTGCAGCTTGCATGGACCGTTCCCTGAGCCGCTGTTCAGTGGAACACAGGAGGGCAATTGATCTCGGCAGGAATTCACCAACTCTGACAAAAGATTGACACCTCTGGCTGCCAGTGATTAAGTCAGAGACTAATTCTTGGTCTCAGGGGGTGTTTAATAGGCCCTAAAGGCTCCCAACTGCATAAATTTAATATGTTGGTTTTTTAATTTGTTGGTACTCATTAATGTTAAAGGACAGTTTAGTGAGCTCAAGAGGGGGTGGGGCTTGTTTGCAAATGGTGGCCGTGTTTAAAGAAACGTGCCTTTTGTTTGGAATTTTGCCCATCATCCACAATCCTTATGTGAAACATGACCACACATGTCTTTCTTTTTTTCTGTATGTTCTAAAGAGAGAAAAAACAGCTAAAAAATAGCTAGCATGTGGGAGCTGACAATGCACGTAACGGGACACACCTATTTCAGCTATAAAGCCCTAAAAAAAACACAAAAACGCCAATAAGGTGCTATTTACATAATAATGACCTGTATATAAACCAAGCTACAGAGACATTGTTATTGTCGTAGCTAGCACAAAGAACTACTTTTTCTGGTATAGTTGTGCAGTGCCTCACGCCACTACCAAGATACGGTTTTGGATTCTTTGTCCAAAAGTAGTTGGCGGCGGCGTCTCTCACAAAGTCTGCCATGATTAGTAGTAACAAACAGACACGGGCTTGACACGCTACTGTTGTTGACGGAAGTATAACAAGATGTGAAATCACTGCGCCCGTCTTTCTCTGAGGCTTAAAATGCTTAAAAGGCAAGAGTGTTTATATGTCTCTTACTCCTTGACACTGACTTTTTTTGCCCCAGCTGTCAATAAAACTGTGAAGACAGCTAACCATAGCAGGCCCGATTGATTGTTTACCCACATTTGTAACTTGTTCCAGTTATACAAGGATTATTCCAACATTTTGGGACTGTATGACACTGTACATTGTTACCCCTGTAGCAGCAGGGCCTCGTTCATCTCAGTTGTTCTGTCAAGTTTTTCTGTTTGCTATTGCTGTGTAAAGCCTATACAGTGGAACCTTAGTTAGCATACTCCCAAGTTAGAGTGTTTTTAGTTTAATGTAAAATATTTTCCCTCGATTTGCGTGTATTCTCCGGTTAGTGTAGTGTTGTTGTGTTGTTAATACACTGCATCGGTCCAGCTGTGTTCTTAATGTGTTCTTATCACAAATGCCCACGTTAACGGCCTATTAGCTTGCCACTATATGGAAACAGGAACCGCCAGCTCCGTCCCCCGTTTATGATATCATCAGCAGTTGACTCTGTAGTTCTTTGATAACACAATCACACCACAAGTCTCAAAAATGTTAACACAAAACACATTTAATAGTTTTGCAATTGTAGTTTTATATGCATAAAACAATTCTAAATGGCTGTAACTGACAAATAAAAGAGATGAATGAACATTTAAGGTTACCTTTACTTCACTGAATGTGATTCTTGCCAAAGACACGATGTTGCAAAGAGATCAACACAGACACCACCTTTGTTTTGCCATGGAAACACAATGTATTGCATTGTAACACAATGTGTTACAATAGTGTAAATGTTTGTAAATCAATATAAATAAATTATCTAAACATTCATAATAAGTGATGGTAAAATGAAAGTAAAAGTAACCTTAAATCATTTAATTTATATGTATTTATATGAATTTTGAATTGTTTTTGGATTTAAATTATATCCTATGGGGGAAACCTGATTTGGTTAGCATCCGTTTCAGTTAGAGTTGACCTTCTGTAACGGTTCAATGACAATAACTTAGGTTCCACACTGTACTGTAAAACCTGAATTCCCCCACTATGGGACTATTCAAGTCTCATTCCATCTTCAGAGGATCAGAAACCGAACTTAAGTTCTGAAACACACCTACAGTAATCCCTCTTTTATTGTGGTTAATTGGGTCCAGACCAAGTGAATTTTAGCAAAATAGGATTCGTTATTTCATCAAATCAAATATTTTTGTAGTTAGAGCATAGAAAACCTGTTTACTAAGCCATTTAAAACTCGTGCTTGTGTGTGTTGCAATAAATGTGCCACGGATATGTGGAGGAAAGGAAGTGACGTCAGGGGTTTTAGCTTGGTATGGGTTACGGCCGCGTAGCCCGTGTTATCATTGATTATTATATAATTATTAGTATTATCAGTAATAGTAGCATTATTATTGTGCCTGTTGTGAGATAATTCAAACCTGCAATAAAAGCCTGTTTTTCTGGCGATCAAGCCTGGTGATTGCGTGTGTCTCATCGAATATTACAGTAACATTACTGACACCTAGTGACCAGTGTTGAATACTACATATCACAATTTGAATACGTCTTCTGGATGCCATATATTTGTATTTTAGTTTATTTAGCCATTTTTATGCTTGAAAATGGCAAAATAAATTAACAATCAGTAAAATTGTATTAAATATGCATTTAAAAAAATAATATTAGTATTTAACCACAAACCACATGACTTATTAATATATTTTTATATATATTTTGTAGAGTTTTGAATATATTCTCGAAAAGCCTTGAGAGTGCAGCCGTGATGGACGACTGAACATCTCTTTAATGTGCGACTGTGTAGTCTCTCTGAATTCCACACGCAGCCGTTACAACCATATCTCCCTAAGACGGACCATACTTTACATTTGAGGTTTTGCTGAGGCCAGTAAATCAGTGTGCTCATGTGGAGTGTAGTCTGTCCAAACCTTTACAATAGACATCTACAAAAACAAATTTCTAAGTGAAAACCCATGTTTTACATGAATAATGTACTAGAAATTAGTTCCATTAGTCTCGGTATTGAACATGCCTCCAGTCTTTCTCTAGAGGCTGCTGCTCTGTGCTCTTTAATTATCTTCAAAGGGCCCTTCAGCATCTTAATTTCCCCCCAGGTTGAGTGGTGCCGACTTTGTCTGCTCATTTATACAACTTTAACCCTGGGTGAAGTCACAAATCCCCTCTGATTAGAAAAGGCTTGTCAAGGCAATGACAGAGACGCTGGAGGCCCACATCAGCTCACGTAAGGCTTGGCAAACCGTCCTTTCCTTTTCACTATGCCTCACTCGTGGAGCTGCCAATCACTCTGAAGCCTTACAACTTGGCTAAAAACGACTGGGGGATGCTTTGTGGTCCCACTCTTTTCATCATTCCTCCTCTTTCACCTTGCAGGAGGTATAAGGGGCCACCGGATGACTGTACGGTTTCCCACTTTCTGCCTCCCGGAATGAAAGAAGCTGTTACAGCAACCTGCACTTATTGTTCCATCTCCTCTCACTCTGTATCCTCTCCCCCAAGACGGCCATCACCTGTCAGCAGTACTAAGGGAGGTTGTGCTTCAAACTTGTGTCTGTGTCAATCCTTATTAGCCTTGGATCTTGGACCTTGCCCCCCCCCACCCACTCTTTCCCTTCCAGCAACCTTGGTGTTCTCATGATCCAAACTAGCAGGCTCCAGTCAGGTGTTTGGGCTTTCTTCTAAAGAGTCAAGGGGCAATTCAGGAAAAGGGGAGGAGCTGAGGATAACGGATAGGGATACCTCTAATTTGTTCTGAAAAGTGTCCTGCGCAAAGGACCCTCACCCCCATTAACCCAGCGACAGGCTGCTACCGCTGCTTAGGGAGGCATCAGTTTTGTGTGTGTGTGAAGGGTCCCAGTGGTGTGCCGGGCGGAGGAACCTCGATGCTGGGCTCAATCTATCGGCTCATTATCCCCCCCGCCTGGGCTGGGGTGCAGACAAGTGCACTTTAGGGCCACAGGCCAAATTGATTCATCTGCCTTCATTTTCTTCAGGCTCAGAAGTGGCAGCTGCTCGGAGGCAGGGGGAAGGAGTTATGGCGGGAGACAGACGGGAGAGTGGGAAGGAGAGAGTCAGAAACAGAGTAAGATGAGGGGGGAGGCATCAAGAAAAGGTGGTATTCCTGGCTTTGTTCCTCATCCATGTCTCATTTCATTTCGCCCCTCCCTCCCCTTTCACTTTACAGCACCACTAACACCTCCATCGCTTGAAATCGCTATCAAGGCGTGCACTCACTCCCCCCAAATGTCCCAAGTTGGAAATTAGCCCAAGGACAAGCTAGCGGATTTACTACAGGGAGAGCAAATGGATTTTTGCTTTTATTTTGACGAGTCCCAGTGCATCCATTACGCTTTTTAATCATGCATTATTCATAGAGCTCGCCTTATAATAAATGTCCACATAAAAAACGGTACACATATTATACAAGGCCTAAAACGCTCCTATAACTCCCTTCCCTGAGCTACAATGCATTCGTAAGATGATTCACAAATCAGGAATTGTAGATCCAAGCAATGACATCCAGACATGACGTTACTTGAAGTACAAAGAGTTATTAAAATAGGTGGTGGATTGTGGATGGTGACCAATACTGTCACCAAGCCGTCACCCTGTAAAACGAAACCACCTCCCCTGTCCGATTCCCAGCCAACAAGGACCCCGTGAGAGTCTAAAAGTCCCACGGGAACACATTTAGAACAGACAAACTGCGGAGAAGGAACACTCCCTGCGGACTACTGGTCTCTCCAATCACCCCTGCCATATGTCTCCAGAGGCGGAACAAGGCAAGACACGTTTAAGGGCTACGGAAAGGGGTGCACCTGATTCAAAATACAAATGAATCCCTCAGCACCTGTTTCTTGGGCCACTAGCAAGCGTAGATACTGTTCATGCATACGCTCACACTGCTGCTGAAACAGGCTCTGGCCTGCATTGATAAGCACAAAGCCATTTCCATTTACTCCAACCTCTGTGGCAATGCTTATGCAGAGCTACCAGAGACAATTAGGCAGATGAAGTCAAAATACTAATTGGTGACTGAACGGTGCCGGAGATGTGCTTTGCCATTTTTTCTGCAATACAATGAAATAATCTTGCTTGTTAAAGATAATTAATTATTAATAAATGCCACACTTTCTTTTCAGGAAGCAATCAGTACATTTTGCGAAACATCAACAATTACAAATTCTGAAGACTATGATTTTGCAAGTAAATGTGCAATTATGCTTTGAAAAAAACACTAACTGCAAATTCATATGAATTAATTATTTTGCATGGATGCAAAATTTTTTATTTTTTTTTCTCAATGAATTTCTCAACTTCTTGCTTCTCAAGACCAAAACCGATAACCAATGCTACTATGCTACTAATATGTTACAATGCTAGCTACTATTTTTTTTGCTACTATTTTAATTATATTTTTAAATGTAGTTTGTGCAAACCTTGAGGTAAGAAGGACTCAAACAAAGTTGAATTTGGCAAACCCTACCTGTAGATTTGCCCTTACCAAATATCATAACATCACTAATATTAACAAACATAAAAAAAAAATGGCGGCAGCTCAGAAGTACAAACTGTGGGTCCAAGGGGTTTACTAGCCTACAAAATCCGGTGACTTCGACTACAATAAAAGGCTGCTCATCCAGCAGCACCATTTCAATGATGACATCACAGATCGCTTTAGCCCTCGGGTGGTCTCTGGCAAACTGTGGCGATAGGAACAAGCCCCGGGTGTCGAAGCGGCGTTTCAGGTGGCTGGTAAGGTTTGATGTTTGAAGCATGATTTTTTTTTTTTTTTTTTTTTTTTTTTTTTTCCCGTCATTGCGGAATGTTTGCAGAACATTTGGCAAAATGTCTTGCTCTGAAACAGTGAAAGTCCCACACCATCAACACCATGTTTGTTAACAAACATGAGTTAACAAGTGTTTGCAGTACATCACAGAAGAACAGCGCTTGATTTGCTCACGCTAACACACCTGCAGCACAGTACGGAGCTATGATTTAATGTTCTTGGATCTACACTCAAAACAGTGCATTCAACTTAAAAAAAATATGTGGTGTCTTTGAACGTAGTCCCTCATGGCTCATAATAACACGGTTATAGTGTGATTCAAATGTTCTGCTACTATTAAAGAGCCTGGTGTTTTAGATTTTCAGACATGTGTTCTATCTTTTAGCATGATTTAAAATGCTCAGTTCATTTGGAACCGTTAATATATATGCATATATAACATTGTGTCCTGTCATTGATCTTTTTGTTAAAATAATACTGTAAAGAAGTGCATATTTCACACATAGTTGCAAATGGTGATTAATCATGAGGAATTATTTTGAAAACTGTGGTTAATTTGATTACAATTTGTAATCATTTGACAGCTCTATAATGTACATGTGTGTAAGAGTGTAAGTGTTTATTTGAATATAGTCCGTGCGGTGCGGTTTGTGTTTTATTTTTGTTTGCATGAGTAAAGGATGACTTTGGTTTGATGGCATCCTGTTGGTTTGTGTTAGTGCCAAAATAGACATTTGTATGGGTGCCATTCGAGGGTGGTCTTCCTGTATGCTACCTGTGATTGAGGGTAACTGTTAAATATTTCCGATCCACCAGCGTGTATATGATAGTGACAATAATGGCATTTCATTTTTGTTGACAAATTTTAAATGTCAGGTTAAAGTCTCAGGCAACCACCCATATCGTTGAAAAGTTTTATGAGAAAATGTTTATCATTTATGACTCTGAACTCCATAACCCTCAAACGGGCTGAGATAAGAATGTTATCAAACCCTTATCGGCTCTTAACAGTCGGTATGTGGGACAGCTCAGCCGTTAAGACAGATGTTGACATGATAGTTCTGAAAAATTCCAAACACCTTCAGACATCCAAGACCACATGTGTCAAACTAGAGGCTCGGGGGCCAGATGTGGCCCACCACAACATTTTATGTGGCCAGTGAAAGCCTGACAATAATGCATTTCACCTTTTTCCTTCTAAATGTATTTTTCTTTCATTTTGACAGAAAAATTGTATTGCGTACAGTTCTTCTAAACGTTTATATTATATTTATATATGATATGTGATATTCCAAGCATTGTTTGTTCTCAAAAATACATACTTGAATGTCTACTTGCCACCTTATTTATTTATTTAAAATCTGTTACACCTTATTTAACAACATACGATGAAGTTGTTGACTTAAGGGTGTTGGTTTCATTTTGTGACGCAGTAGACACACGTGCATGCACCTTATAACACGCACTGCTGATAAAAAAAACCGAAAAACTTCATGATATTTCCAGGGCTCCATGTACATACTGTTTGTGCACTAAAGATAACAAACATGTCATTGTATATCTCACTAAAATTGTCCCTCACTTATCATGGTTAACTGGTTCCAGACCCGACCACGATACGTGAATTTCCAGTAGGATTCAATATTAATGAACTGAATATTTTAGTAGTTAGAGCATAGAAACTCTGTTTATGACTTTCTAAATACTTTTTTTTTTTTTTTTACAATTATTAGAACCCTGTAAACATGAAACAACACCTCCATAGTCATCTTTACACTCCTATTATTCTTCGTTTACACTACATTGCACAACCCTTACACGCAGGCTACGGGGCCACTGCAGCCGCTTTAAGTATAGCGTGCTATCAAGCTAGTTAGCCTCCATTTTATTTATTCGAAACTTAAGAAAAGGGTTTCAAACACAGTGGGGAATAAGGACAAAGTAAGATGACCCAATCATACCATTTCCACACGGAATGAGAGGAGAACTTTTTTTTTCCCTCTATCATGTCAGATATGCCATAGCTGACGTGCGGTGTTATGGTAATATAATCTAGGGTAACTTCTCATCAATGTAACATTACCGACAACTACTGACCAGAATTCCACAAATGACTTGCCTTTCAGTAGTTTTGGACTAAAAACAGTGATTATTAATTAATTAATTAATTGAAAAACCGCAATAGACTCAAGGAGCGATGTTCAAACTGTGAAGTGGCAAGGGATGACTGTACGTTGATGAACAGATGTGTGGTATCGCACGACCAAGTCAGTTGTGGTAGTTTTTCCAGGCTTCTGACTGGCCAAAATGTACGTGACAGCTGGTTCACATTTAAAGGGATAGTTTGTATTTTTTGACATGAAGTTGTATGATACCCCTATCAGCAGCGTAGTGCATCAACAGTGACTTTCCCCCCCACTTCATCACGTGAGCCGAGTTCTGGTCAGTTTTCGGTGTTGAAGAAATTAGCTCCGGCTAATACCTTCCGGCTAGTAAGCTTGCTTCTCAAAACAATATGCATTCAAAAAGAGTAATACAACGCATCACAAAACATTTACGTTATTTTCTCTCCGTTTATATCAGTGCCGCCTGCGTATGTGTTCCACAATGTTTACATGCACGGATGAAGACCGCTGCGGCGCGAGAGAGCTAAAGTGAGAGCTAGGCTAGAGTGGTATTGTCACAAAAGAAAATATCTACTAAAATGATGCAGACTTGTAATTGGTGGGGGGGGGGGGGGGGGGGGGGGGGGGGGTCACTGTTGATGCATGACACTATTGATGGGGATGTCTAAACTTCATGTCGAAAAATCTGAACTACCCCTTTAACAAGTAATTTAATTTAATTCAGTAATAAATATGGGAAAAACTGTAATATATTTTTAACCCAATGTATTTTATGAGGTCTGTGTGTGACTTCTGAAAAAATACATTATTTATGCTACTAAAGCTAGGCTATAATCACCTTCTTGGTAGAAGCAAATGTCACAGGCTTGAAGAATGTACGGGAAAAAAAAGACAGGGGCATAACAATTTTATTTAAAGGAAACCATGAATTCCAGTACTGCATAGAAAGCGTTCAAACATTTAACACTGAGCTGCAGGCAAGCACTTTCACTGCCATTGTAAAGTACTTTAAAAAGACCATTAAGCACTACAATACTACAATAATGTACTACAATAATGAAGTCCTTTCACCATTTCACCACCAGTGACATTCTTGGTTGACCGCTGAATGTGCCTAACATTTAATCGATGCTAAACTGCTTTAACACCGACAATTATTTTCTTCAGACTCGAAAGTGTGTTATTAGTCGTCGTCGTCAAAAAAAGGATTACTGTAAATGTCAAATATTCACACTTATTCCTGCAAATGCACTTTTCCTTGATAACTTTATCACCTTCACACGTTGTTTTAGACATTTTTAATTTCCTCAAATATAATCTGAAATCATTATCATGTGATGCCAACATATGCGCAGCAAAAAGGTCCCCTCTAACAAGTCCACACACACACATGCACACGCACACACACACACACACACACACACACACACACACACACACACACACACACATCTAGACGCTTGCAATCCTTCACCAAAACATCATTAAAACAGTGAAGATGAGATTGTGGAGAAAAGGAAATGAGCAAGTGCAAGATGAAGAGCAATCTGAAACTTCTAATCAGTCTAACTTTATATTGTGCTCTACACAGGAAATGGATCTTTAAAGGGACATCTAAGGAAAATTGGCTGAGTGAGTGCTCAAGAGCTGAAGAGTGTATGTTTTACTTATTTACTTTTTTGACAAATTAACATCACCATAATGAAATTTGCCTTAAAATGTTCCGTCTGTCACACATGTCCATATTCAGTTTTGCATTAGTGTTATAGACCTGCTATTGATGAACTTAAAAATGCTCGAGCTCATATTTAAGGCTTAGTAAAGGGACAATACAAATCATGGAGAGAAGACAGATGGTGTTTTTATAAAGAGAAATGACTATGATGATGGTCTGCGCTCAGATGGTGGTAAGCAGACTGAAAGTGACAGAGGGAGACCGGGTGAGACAGCCAGAGTGCTTTGGGCTTTTTAACAGGAGGCAGATGCAACACATGTAATGAATCAGCTTCGGCTCCACGCGGCTTCCCTCTGATGTCTGAGCACTCGTCCTGCCCTTGGAAAACGTCTTATAACTTATCTCGTGCCTGCACAGCACATACTGCCAATGAATTTTGGAAAAAGTGATGTGTTGGAGAAAGGAGGGACTATGGAAGAAGAGAGTGAAAATGTGTGCATGTGTATATTTGGAATAGCTGATGGAATAGTTAAATATATATAGAATAGTGTAATTTAATTCTGTCAGTAGTCTTCAATCACACAAGAATTATGAGTTTTTACATTGGAAGTCACAATTAAAAGTAAAGAGGACTCACTTACATTTAGTTAGTACTTTAATCCTTCGCCACTTTGGGCTTCAAATTTCATAGCCTTTTTAAATATAGTAATTAATAAATCATCACTGTTTTGAGGTTGAACATGACCTGTTATGAGCCAAAAATATGTATCGTAATTTCCGGTGTGTAAGCTTCACCCACTAAATTTAGAGAAAAAAACAGATTTGTGGTAAAGTGTCATAAATCGGAATTTTGTGACGTGCACGAGTTGGTCACCAGGTTGCTCTTTATTTGACAGGAGCCAATCATGATCTATTAATAAACTCACAACGAGCTTGTCAACCCATTGGAAATTGCAGGAGGTCATTACTCAATATAGCAGTCTGACTCACGGTTTCATCTTACAAACAACATTAAAGTCATCACACAGCAAATAACACTCAAACATAATACCTCAGAAACATTTAAACATGTACCAATACAAGTTTTATATGAAAAACATTTTAAGGTGTTCCCATAATGCATTTCGGTGGAGAAAGCCATTTCACTAGAGGACAGCGTACTTGTACAAAATGGCTGCAATGCTGCTTCTGTCCACCAGAGGAAACCAGAGGACCAAAAGACAGGGAAACGGTGACGGTGGGAAGGTGACGTCATTTCAGCAACCCAATGAATGCGCTGCTCAGACGCAATGCATGATGGGAACTTTAAAATGTTGGCTTTTTATTTATTTTAAAGTCACATTGAGACATGTTTCAATATTTGTATATACACCTTTTGAGTATGAAGTTACCGTGTGCTGAATTTAGTGTTGCTACTAAAGTGTCTTTAAAGATGACACCGTGAGTCACACTGTTATATTCCTATATGGGTATATAGGTATATATACTGACCTCCACTTAACAACCGATGTTGTGAGTGCATTGATAGCTTATGATTGGGCTTGTGATTGGCTCCTGCCAAAGAAAGAGCTACTGCTGACTCGCAAGCTGCACAGTACTTAAACAATCAGTAGTAATTCAAAAGTAAAGGAGATGTCACGAGATTAGCATTTAGCCATAAATTAGCTGTATAAGCCTCAGGGTTCAAAGTTTAAGTTTGCCTTGTCGAAGATGTCTCTCTCTGTTAAAATAAACCTACCAAAAAATACGGACTCATCATATCATTGATAGAATGTAAACTTACAAAGTCAGCAGGGGGATCAATAATTATTTCCTCCACTGAATATGAAAATGTCATATTTTAGAGTACAGAAATATACTAGTACTACTACTACTACTACCACAACTACCACTACTACTTATAATAATAATAATAATAATAATAATAATAATAATAATAATAATAATTGTATATGGCAAATGAAATTTGGTATGTTATGTAATGATTGACTGAATTAAAATAAGATGGTTGTGTGCAACTGAACAATTGATTAATGGGCTCTTAAAGCAAATGAGGCAAAATTGAGCACCCCATAATGTAATGCATTTAAAGTAAAGTATGGCTATAGAGGATACTTCTACACAACACAACTCGGGGTTTGTATATGGGAAGAGATGGTTGGCTGAGCGCTTGTGGAAAATGAAAAGTGGGATTGGGAGCAAAATCCTCCCTGTCATAAAAGTACTTTGCTGTTATCACTTCCGACATCACTCCTTCTTGGATCAAAGATGACAGGTTGATGGAGGATACAGAGAGGAAGAAGTGGAAAGTTAGATGAACGGAACTTTTGGGTTGTCATGGAAATTAGGTGTTATGAAAAAAACAAGCAAAACATAAAAATGAAAAGCAGTGAAATCATGGAAACAACCGCTGACATGACAGCGCTCTGATCTACTGATTGATTTACATGACTGAATTTACATCTACACTATTCCTGAAAATGCTGAAATGCTGCGATTTGAGCCTCGTGATCTGTTCATCTTTTTTTGGATGTGTAAATGGAGCCGTTTCACAATGTTAAATGACCTGAAAGATTCTGCTTGTTACAAAGTACACTCCGTAAATAGAGGATCAATTTGCCAGAAAATGATCGTGTTCATTGTGTTAACATGGATAATATTGATTGAATAAGCCCACAGGAGGGAAATGAGGATGCATTCTAATTGACAAGGCAGTGCAGAATAACTTGTTCCACGTATCTCAACTGTGGGTGAATATTACAGGCATAAAACATTTCACTTTATAAAATTACTCAGCAATAACACCAACCAAGTCAATGGTGTCTAAACTGAGAAGGTTAAACATTACCTGTCAACAAATTACTTTATCCGGAAAAATAATATTAGAGTACTTTCACACAGAATGAGAGGAGAACCTTTTTTCACTCAATCTCAGCCACGTCATGTCCATCTCAGCAATGGTGGGATATTTAGCACACCCAATAAAAAATGCACGAACAGTGAGTCAGCAACGTGTACGGTGCTTTGTTTGTTACAATTTTGTATGAAAACTGAGGCAAAATTTGGGTGAAAAATGGGGCACGGAAACCGAAATTTGACTGTATATACAGATATTTTTTTTTTACATTTTTTTAACATTTACAGTAAGGACAAAGACTTTGCACAACCTTTAACAATAATGTCCACCCACTTACTGTACAGACTACATTAAATGTTGCTGTCCACATGAGGTACAATATTAAGGCAATGAAGACAACCAAAGCTGACACTGATTCACCACAAGCTATCTCACTGGTCTGTTTTTTTGTTTTTTTTTTGCTAAGCGTGACCCTTCCTTGAAGCAGTGGACACTCAGTATGAATGTATGCTGGCACATTGCCACAGCCATTGCCCAATAAATAACAATGTGTCGCCATGATCTCCTTTTGTGTACAAACAAGTACACATTTCATGTGTTTGTTGCACTACGTGATGGCGGTAACCCACCGCAACAGGGCGTAGTGTACATGCAACATGTACATGTAGTGCTTGTACACGTACAGTCTTAAAACCACAATATCAACAGTAAAGCAACAGAGTGAGTGTGATGGACAATAGGTACAAACTACAAAGTGAAGTGTGATTGGACATATGGACCAACAAATTCATTTTAGTTCCAATGCAAATTCTAACCGCACAAGCCCCTCCCTCTTTGGATAATCCGTGTCGAGTTTCTTGCAGGTAACGATTTGCACAGATGGGATTACATGGGAGCTGCAGCTAAAAACCTGCTGCATCTCATGCAGATGACAAATGTGTGTGTCAGCCTACGATGCGGAGGTCTTGAGAAAAGTGCTGTTTTACGAGGTGTCTGATATCATAGGAGGGGAGCGTGCTGCATTTAATAGGATATCAGAAATGCTAACTGAAGTGATGCAAACCATTTTCATCTTACTCACTGTGGTGACCCCTGATTGGAGAAGTTGAAAGACTATTGGAGTGCAACATTAGTTTTATTTGTTGAGTGTAGGAAAATAGTGTTAAGTAATGAGATCTACCCCCTAATGTGTCTGTGCACGGTGTACTTCATGCTTCATGTTGCCTGGTCAGGGTGAGAGGTCCGTAGCTATGACCTCCACGGGCAAGGCTCTGCTAGGGCAAGTGTGTCGCAAACTTGACCTTGTGCTGCTTTAAAACACAGTCCATTCTTCTATCCTTTACCCTTTCCCTATCCTCCTGACACCTCCCCACTGACGCTGACGAGGAGCTGGGAGCTGCTCTCCACTCTAATGATGTCAGCTCCCACAAGGATGTGTCTGTCTGCTGAATCTCAACAGCTAGCCGTCAAAGCTTGACCATGAAAGAGTCCAAATCTCAACAACCCAAACAACTACAGCCACGAAGCATAACATGGTCACAAAACAGTAGTTGTATGATTTGGTTTTGGTAACCAATCACTTTGTCTAGGTCTAATTAATACTACACACCTGGAGCTTTGCCTACATTTATTAGGTTATCTTCCACAACTTGGAGTTGTAGTACAGTCAAACATAGATATTTACCAAGGCACAGATGTCTTCCTCAGCTTTGTGTCTAGTGAAATACTGTGCAGTAAATCCCAGCTTTTTGTGGGGGTTACACTTTCAACCCTACGCAGGGTCATCTCAGGTAGTTGTTGGAAAAGGAGTATCGCCAAGCTTTGTCTACATAATCCACTCTGCTTGCCTGTTGTAGTTCTATTAGCCTATTGACTGCCAGCCATGTTCATGTTGTTGAACCCTCAAGACCCACAGAATATTGAGGTTTAGGACTACATAAATATTGAAAAGAAACTTTAGACTCTATTCTTTCATCAGAAAAAAAAGTTTGTTTCTAGCCTTTTTGGGTCTTTAGGTATTGGCGGTAGAACATAGGGTAGTTTCAGCAAAAACACCTGATTTTGACCAAAAAACAGAGGAAACAAGATTTTTCTTCAGAGAAGCAAATTCAAGCAGAGTGACGGTGGGGTCTGCCGGATGTGGGGGTGAATCCCTGCTGCTGACTGATCCAGATGGCAGCCACTCTTCAGAAGAATCAGGGTCGGGTTCTAAGTCACCCGACTCTGAACTGCTTCTGGTGTCAGGCTCCGGTGTCACGCCACATGGCTCAGCAACGCTAACCACTAGCTTGTTGCTTCGGCTGCCATTGTCAACTGCATTTGTGTCTACATCACCTAGATCAGTGGTCCCCAATCTTTTTTTACCCACGGACCGGCTTGTGTTCCCACAAATCTCCCGTGGATCTGGGTGTAGGTGTACATTATAGCGATTTAATTGATCTTATTTATTATGAATTGTGTAAAACTAAGACATGAATAACATCAAATTAAAATCACAAAATAAATGGCGACCCACCATCCACCAGTTCAAGTCCCAGCCAAGTTCTTTAGCCAGGAAGTTGACCAGACGCAGGTTGGTAGGGACTTAGTAACATGGTTGAGTTGCACTTTGTCTATTCTGTCTCATAAGACGGTTTCCAACACATAAACAAAAGGATATGTGTAATTGTTTTTTCATGATGTTTTCAAAAATAAAAATCATTTCTACTCTATGTAAACATTTATGTTCAAGTTAAATGGTTTGATATATGGTTTTATATACACTAGGTCCCCAACTAACAAACACAATTGGTTCCAGACGACCGTTCTTAAGTCAAATTGTTCTTAAGTCGGGGAAAAGGTAATATTACCAATGATATAGGTACTACATGTACGTGTATACATATACAGTATATGTGTATGTATGTAAATATGAGCTTGGATGCAGTAGTAATATTAAACGAGCATAATTAATGAAAAAACAATAATAAAAGTGATATAATAATACGTAATGATAAATGTTATTTAACTTTGAAGAGGAGTGGTAGAGCATACGTCGTTGTGGTGGAGGAGGAGGAGATATTAAAAAAATAAAATAATAAATAATAATAATAAAATAAAATAATAAAATAATAATAAAAAAAATCATGTAGACATTCAGACATTTCCTCCAATAACTTTGGTTAGCTCCCTCATTTAAACCATGCAAACTTGTATGACTCTACTTCTGGAAAGAATCGGAATTGTTAGGAACCCGAATCGAAACATGGAATCAGAACCAGAATCAAATTCAAACGATGCCCAACCCTAGATAGGATGGTTACAAACATACCATCATACATCAAGTCAGTTGGGCTTGGGCAATAAACATATCCTTTATTGTCATTTGGATTTCTCGAGGGTTAATATTCTTGTACATTTACAAAAAGGACATTCTGTAATATCACCATTTTTGTGTTCATCTTTACACATGAAAGATGATGATCAAAGATCAGGGGTAAGTGTAGAACAAAGATGCCTCTAGAACGTAACTGCTTTTTAAAACATGGTCTATTATGATGACAATGTAATACCTCAGCAGGCACGTACATCTTTGTACTGCAATATGTTTGCGTATGTGTGCCTTGGATGCAGGATTATGATTGATCTGCTCCAGGGCTTTTCTCTTGCTGTTTGAACTGGGATTGTCTTTTATTTAAATCACAGCTCTCCACACCTGCCAGCCGAGGCTCTATCTACAGAAACCACATTTGGCCCTAAATCAATAACAAAGCAACAGAGAAATGAACCAGTGGAGCGAGATAGGGAGCAGCAGACGAGGAAGTCTGATTCTGCTTGACATTTACTTGGGCTGTGCTGTGTCAACAATCAAGCCAAGCCTGGATCAGACACCTCCAAACCCAGGATGCTGCTGCAGCAGAGCTGGCTTAACATTAGTCACACCAAAGTGGATGAAACGCTGTTGTATCCAGTAAATTCTAAATTTTAATTGACATTTCCGTATAATTTCCAAAACTATAGATTTACCTTGTATATTGGTATTGGTTTAATTTATTTGTACATGCGTACAAGTTACATTAAAATACATCACATTATACAATTTGCAAGTTGTTTTGACCCTTTCCTCAGGCACTGTTTAATCTTTTTTTACCCGGCCAATGCTTGGACACCTCAAGCAGTCATGAAACACAGAACCATTTTGCATTATGCAAACACACACACACAAAAACATGTTCTCACGTACATTTAGATGCAAATTTTCTATTGAAGGAGTATATATATATATATACAGTATATAATGTATACTGTATATATAATATCTCCTTAGATATTATGTAATGTGACTGAATTAATGAACATAAAACTTAATAAATCTGTGTTTACTATTCAATAAGTGCAGTATAGAATAATAGCCTGTGTTTAATATTGGAAGAACTGTTTTGAGGAAGTAGGTGATTATATTGCATCTATAGTTAGCGACAAATAAAACTGCTATCCCTTCCAATACTTTACACAGCTGCTTTATGTTCTGTGTTGAGTGAATATTGCAAACTGCCCTTTGTGCAAACACTCCTGATAAATGAAAGGTAGGCCAGGCCTTGGGGACTTAACAAAGCAAACACTACATGGCGCATTGCATTATTTCACAATCCCTAGAGAGTTTTAACATGTAAGTAAGCACCTGGCTGTCTGGGCCAGATCGATGGCACATCCAGCCTAGTCAAATAACATGGGAGCGTGAGATTTTTGTCTTTGGTTGAGGTGGTAAACATCAGAAGCTTGAATCCTGGAAATTGTAAAAAAAAAAAAAAAAAATTAAATTAAATAAAAAAAATCCACAGCTGGTTATTGAATGGATAGTTCTGATAAAACAAGTAAGAATAAATGCATCCAGTTGAGCTCACGGTACACAACTCTGTATATTTTGGACTCTGGAACAACAATTTTTGCAAATATAATTAAACTTAGGAAACATTTTTAAATGACCAAATGGCCAGCATCACAAAACCTTGCGTTCAACTCCAGAGGCTTCACTGTATATAACTATGATATACTATCTAAAACTACAGTATACACGATGTAAGTGTGTCCAAGAAACTGTACTATTGGTGACATCAGAAAATTACTGAAATGTTTCTGCATGGTCAACACAAATCATTTCTAAAGAACTAATACTGTATATATGAATACTGACATTTACTTCAGCTACATAGTAGTGGCTATAGTTTAATAGTAGTGACAGCTTGTATCATATCACACATGTAACACTTTGGTTTAATGTTGATGCTTTTAACGTGAGTACCTAAAACCTGAGATAATTGTGCCACAGAAGGCATACAATGCATTAGGCTCCATTTGACAGTGTTGTATCGGTTGCTCTGATCTTTTTACGAGTATCCTCTCATATCCCCTGCAAGGCAGTTTGATAGTGGATGGGCTCCATATCATCTCAATTGTTGCTCCATTTGCATTACAGCCCTAATTATCTGCATGTATCAGATAAGCACTGTAATCAGCTTTAGCAGGGTGACAAGCTTATGGTTTTGCCATGTTAAACAAGGACTCACCATGGTATCACGAAAAATCAGTTTGTCAGTTACAGACAAAAGGAGGATCACACCTTATGGAATTTGTAACACAAGAATAAGTAATAACTTGTCCCGTTGAAAAAAACAGTCATTACGACACAGACAAGGGCCTTCAGTCATGAGGGATGCCCCCTGCAACATACCCACATAGCCAACTGCCGTTGGCGCCCCTTTCAAGATTCAAGATTCAAGATTCAAGAGAGTTTTATTGTCATGTGCATAGTACAACAGCAGTTATACCATGCAATGAAAATCTTATTCTGTTCATTCTCCCAAGAAAAGAAAGAAAACAAATGAAAGAATAAGAACATAAGAAACATAAACACATAAACATATATACCAATAAATTAAGCAACAACAACAGAAGAGACATTAATACAAGTAAATAATACAAATAAATAAATAAATAAATAAAGTGCTATGAGTGTGTGCGTGTGTTGCGTGCGGCGCGTGCGAGTGCTTCGTTGAGGAGCCTGATGGCCTGTGGGTAAAAGCTGTTTGCCAGCCTTGTGGTCCTGGACGCCCACTGTGCCGTACGGAAAAAAAGGACATTTCAGGTGGGATCTCCTTGTCATCCCAGTAACGTTGGAAGCCGTCAGGACCATGAAGGTTACATTTTATCTCAAAATAAAACTTTCTTCCACCTTTCAATGTCCCATGTTTGGTGCTCTTGTGCAAATTCTAAACGGGAATTTTTTAGGCGTTGAAAGAGACAAGGCCTTTGAAGAAGTTTTTTGCTCTTAAAAGCCTTCTCTCGCAGATGCCTTTTGATGGTTATTGGAGTGCACTCAGCACCAGTAACACCCTTCATTTGGTCCGAGGATCATCCCATGTCTTGACGGACAGCCAGTTGGATCCTCCATCTCAAGGCCGTTGACATTTTTTGGGGTTTACCAATTGTACTGCTTTTTTATGCCATAACCCTCAGGATCTCTTAAGAAGATTAAAATGACTGTCTGACTGTGTCCAACCTCGGGAGCAATGGCGCTGCGAGAAGGCCTTACTTATGCAGTTCAACAACCCGACCGCATTCAAAGAGAGACAGATTTTTTGCCTTCGCCATCAAGAGATCGTGACAGTGTGAATACCCGACAGAAAATCACATTGAATCCATATTTTTACCAAGATTTTGGCTTTTAAAGATGTTGTCTTAAACTTTTGGTCAGCTGATAAATACCCTATGTCAGTTTAACGGTTGTTTGCTATAAATTGCTTACTCAATTATTATTTTTTCGTTGTTGTCTCACTCCGATTCTTTCTTTATTCATTTTGAAGCTCCACTTAGAACCTCCTTAAGAGCCAACAGTGCAAAATGTAAATACTTTTTCAACTGATCAAAAAGTTTCATTATATCACTAAGTTTGACCACAACATCACCCCATAGTCCTCCGCGCCAGGCAATGCAGCCGCCAGCGATGAATGAAGAAATAGGGTCTGCTTCACGGTAAATTTCAATTTAAAAAGCTACCTAATTTAACTCTGGATAAAACCAAAGTTGTATGTACTTATTGTGGTGATGAATTGTCTTTTCATCGAAGCACAAAAAGTCTGAAGTACCACCTTGGGACAAAGCACATCTTTGCTAACGTTAACAAGAACGCTAACAACCTGGGATCAAGCCATGGTCATCAAGCTACACTGGCGGAGTGCACCAGGCTGGGACAACAAAAAGACAACAGCGAGGACCTCATACAGGACAACTCTTGTCACAAGAATTCACAAACTGTATGGAAATAAACAGCAACAAAGTTGGAGCAGCTGTGCAGCATTTTAGGATGCCCATGCCCGCTGACGGCTGAAAGAGGCTCCCAGCAAGCTACCTCACTTGGCAACTGCCAAAGTACATTTTCAACACACACACGCCATACTTCTGGCCTTCAAAATAAGAGCGGTGCACATCCTGTAATAGTAGTAATAAAATAAACATGTCTTAAAAAGTAGCTTACATTAATAAAACAATTGCAGTTGCATCTGCAACTACGGTACATCTTTAACCACAAGCACTGATACGATCGTGTGTTGAGGATTCTGTAGCAACGAATATTTAGAAAAATACTGAGCAAAATTGTCCAATGATGTGTTGCATCAATAAATGTATGGATTTTTGCTTTTATTTAACAGACATTTTATATGGATACCATACTCCATATTCAACAACATAGACGACATTCGTACAGTGGATGCATATTCCCTGCAAATTTGCAGATTTTTGGTCAAAAGGTCTGTTTTTCCATAGAAACACATCCCATTCAAGTATGGAACAATTTACAAACATGTCAAAATAAAGCATAAAATGTACAGCATAATATAGAGTAACGTACTGATGACGTGATGCCAGTTCAAGATGGCAGCGCCCTGTGTGTGTTGCTACAAAATCACTAGGTTCTACAGTCAACTTTCTTAAATGCAGCAAAGTGAGCACAAGTTAATACATTATTGTAAGCCATTACTGGAATTACAACAGGCAAGTAGTGTGGATTATGCATCTGCGGCATTGGAGAATCTCCTTCTCTGAAAAGCGAGCCGGGACGATCCTATCAGGAAAGTTTGGAGGGGGAGGAGTGAGCCTGTAATAAACACACTTACTTTTACAAGTGTCGAAGCTACAATGCAGACTACGGCGGTCGTGGGAGGACCCGGTATCAGATGGGAGAAAAATACAACCACAAAAAATGCTCAATTGCCTCCAATACAGCTGTTTAATCACACCAAATTAATCCCGCCTGTGACGTTCCCTCCCCCCGAACTGAACGTATTCACACCCCACCCTCCCTCAAACCTCCCACCTGCCAAAAATAGGAATCAACGTTCCTTACTGAAATATAAACATTAAGACAGATGATGATGATATATGATATATACAGTATAGATAAATAACCTGGAAATGTTCATATTGCCCATGATGCCAAAAAGGTTTCTGCCAGCTGAGTATCAGTAGGGACGCACTTAAGGACATCTCTACCGTCAGCTATGGACTTATGTGACCATTACAAGCCGTATGTCAAAAATAGACATTTTTATGAATGTCTCAATGGCTCGCGGTTTTTCAAAGTGATATTGAAGGGCCTTACATCACATGCATCTTTTTCCCCACAATTTAGGAATTCCTAAAAAGAAAAACGGGTGAACCGCAACCAAAAATGTTCTGAAATGAAGGCAAAATGTAAGATTCATTGGCAAAGTAGTGCTTTCCGTGCTGCATGTCCGCAGTATGTTTACTTTTTAAAGATTTTATTTTTTTTTTTATGTGTCGCTGTAACGGTAAATGTGGTAAACTTTTCAGATTATTTATAATTCTTGGACATGTAGTTATTCAAACATGTGCCAACAGCAGCTGCAAAGCATTTAAGCTATTGAAAGACACGCAGTCAGCCCAAGTGCGTACAGAATATATCCTGGGCAGTCTGGACAACAGCAGGGAGCCAGACGGAAGAGGTGAGAGGTATGTCGAGCATCATGTTAAAAGAAATCACTTCTACCCGAAAATAGCTAGTACATTATGTCCTGCCACTTAGCTTTCATGTTATTTTTGTAGTACTTACTCCCTCTGGGACTTTCCGCATACCTAAGCTGTGTTAACTGAGCTGGTTGATGTTAAATACTGAGGCCATGTCCACACGGAACGTTCCTAGGATTCTTTTTTTTTTTTTTGGCAGGTTGAAAAAAGTCATGTCCACTCACTGTGCCGGCTTCGTAAAGAGTTGCATCCATACCGGAACACATCACTGGGGTGAAAACGATGTAGTACATAAGGAACACCTAAGTGTGGCGCTGTGAACACCCACGCAGATGGAACCAGATGACACGCCAAACTGTAGGAGAAAGTGGCCCTCTAAATGGTACTAATTTAGAAATGCCTATATTTAGACACAAGAGGAAGCCACAGAGATTACACAGGTTAAGTTTAAGAGAGCATTACAGTCATGTGGTTGAAGTAAAACCCTTTTTATAGGTTTCACACTCAACATCTGGCATCTGGTGAGCAGATGCCGTCAAGCATGACTCGCTAAGTGTGACACTTTCCCTTTAAACATACTTTTAGATATTTTCAAAAACTGGTGATAGTTTGGATGGTAAAATTGTCCCATTAATTATTGTACATACTGTATACAGTACAGGTGGCCGAGTGGTTAGCATGTTGGCCACATAGTCAGGAGGTTCATATCTCCATTGGGCATCTCTGTGTGTATTCTCCCTGTGTGTGTGGGGGTTTTCTCCGGGTACTCCGGTTTCCTCCCACATTCCAAAAACATGCATGTTAGGTTAATTGGCGACTCTAAATTGTCCATAGGTATGAATGTGAGTGTGAATGGTTGTTTGTCTAAATATGCCCTGTGATAGACTGGAGACCAGTCCAGGGTGTACCCCGCCTCTCCTCCGAAGTCAGCTGGGATAGGCTCCAGCATACCCTAGTGAGGATAACCGACATAGAAAAAGGATGGATGGATACAATACAGGTCAAAAGTTTGGACACACACGACACAACCCGATGGTCCCTACCCAAAGGCAATACATTCCACTAAGTAACCCTGACAAGGCAAACCTGTGAAGTGAAAACCATTTCAGGTGACTACCTCATGAATCTGATTGAGAGCACATTCATTCATAGTTTTGATGCATTCAATGACAATTTAGTCGTGAAAATAAAGAAAACACATTGAATGAGAAGGTGTGTACAAACGTTTGGCCTGTACTGTAGTTTGATGACTTCCCGTTCTTACTTGCATATATGTTTAAAAAAAGTGCCAAGGTCAAGTAAGTTCTGAACTAAGAGAGTAGTGAACAACTATAACAACAGGCTGCTTTAGGTTGTGCATCAGAACTTCAACTGTAGCACATTTGTTGCCCAAAAGGGGGAGTAGGATGTTGGTAGTTCTATCATTGGAATGAGTGATATCCAAAGGAAGCATGGTGCCAAGGGGGACTTTGGCAAATGGCAGCATGTAGCAAGGTCGTCTCTCCAATTGTCTGCCAGTGAGATAGCGAAGGGTGGCTGCATAGCAGGGCTATAGCTCTGTGACTGCCTGACAAACTCCTGCGGCCCTGCAAAAAATGGTGGCGCTCCATCTTGTGTCACTGTGGGGGTGTCTAGAAGTGGCATGGTGCTGAGCAAAGTGCCCTCCCCTTGCTTTCAGTGCCTCTCTCCACATCCCAGAAGCATCCATCACATCGTTCCCTAGTGGGGCGTGGGTAACGGATCGACTTTCCTCCGTAGTGCTAATCAATCCGACTCTCGCTGCCTCTCTCCGGGAACATTTATGGCCTGCCATAAAGCAGGCCTTTGGGGCATTACAGCACCCAGTAATCCTACTAAGTGAGCAATATTTCCCATCTCTGGAGCTGCAGTTAGACGGGCTCAGGCCATAAATAGCAGAGTTAATCTGTGGCCGTGACTTCTTGGCCAACCCTAAGCAGTCACACGCCCAGTGGGACCAGAAGGGAACCACCCGCTGGCCAAGGTAAAACAATCTTTAAGACAAAACGATGAGGTGGTCAACTTTGATGAAGCTGTTGAATAAATGACACGTCTTTGAGAGGTTCTTTCACGACTCAAAGGATAGACAGAGTAGTGGTGCGAACTGCAGAAGAGCATGCAATATCATTTTTCCATAATCATCTACTTTGGAGCCTCATGGACGCCTTCCTGGTGAGACATTTCGGATATGTCTAACCAAGGGGAGACGTTGGGGAAGACAATATATAAAATTTCAATACATAAAATCTAAAAGATATAAAATGTTGTACTTAAATCTTTGGAGCAAACACACTACTGCATTCATGTAATTGAGATGAGATCCACCAGCCCTGTCAGAAACAGCCTTGATAAAGTTTAAAAAGGTTGGCAATCAATGGTTATTGAGGATGAGGGCCCACTTATGTCCAATTGCGGTGCCTTTTATTCACACTGTGCACTCCTGTCACAACCCCTTGAAAAAATAAAAATAAAAAGGAAAGTTTGGATGGACAAGATCATGGGTGAATTGTGTCTATGATCTGTAATGTATCTGCAGTCAAAGCCAATGATTTAAAAAATATGAAAGAAAAACACTCAAACCAGCACTGCTGCACACTAATTTTAGACCTTCTGCCAAGGTCAGTGAGCTTTCCTTAAAAGGGAAAGCTCACTGACTGAGTTAAAACAGATATGTCGATGAGCTTTTACTTCTTCAGAACATCTTAAAACAGACTATTTTCTCTCAGGGCACCAGTGGGAGCTCCATATAGTAAAACACAAAAGACAGAAGGAAGCCTTTGGCAGAGTATTGCCAGAGCTTTATAGCAACCATCTCCTTTTCACCAACAACTGCTGTAGCTCGGGTTGATCCCATTTTATTCCTCCCATCATGTATCAAAATGTCTCCCTGAGGAACCTTTGACTTTGAGCAGAGGCCTCTGTCTCTTTATTGCTGCAAGGCCAAATCTCTCCATCACGCCACAGGTACAGGAGTCAAGGCCTTCAACCCTCGGCACCCTCATGTCTCAGCAGTCCTGCTCAGCTCAGCCAAGCTCCCCCAGGCTGCCTGCTTATCAGCTGGGAAAGGTTGCTGACTTTTTAAGTCTCTTGGGTCAGGTCAGGAACCTGACATTGTTTTCACGCTCTAACATAGGCAGAGGCATGACAGAGACATGGTAACAGCAATCCAGCAGAAGGTTATTCGAAGATTTTGGCCAATTCCTATTAAAGTGAGGACACACGCTTTGTTTACTAAAACAGAGAGGTCAAACAATTGGTTTTGCTATGAATATGTTTATCCAGTGGCTTAACATTTGCTTTATTTAGTCAATGTTGCTTTATTTAGTCTGTGGCAGTTATTTAGTTAAACTCTAAAGTGCATATGGTAAAGTTCACATGGTATGCACTTTATACTGTATACATATTTTAATGTGATATTTCATTTTATTTATAGTGACCAACACTGTACATTATACACCTCATACCAGCATATATTATTAACAACTGGCCAATATTTTAAACTTCCAATACAAAGAATTGACAATCCTTCAGTCCAAATAACTTTTTTTTTAATGACGTTTTCTGTAATTTGGCCTTGTCAAATTGTGGGAGTGGAAGGCATCTAGTCTGAAAGCATTTTACTTGTTCTTTGATTCATTTATTTGTTGTTCGTTTCCTCTTCTTTCAACTTTCAGCACAACAGGCAGAAGAGACTGGCGAGTGTGAAAGTTCACACACCTGTCCTAGTATTTCCTTCTTCGCAGGCAAAGTCCGTTATGGCTCTGATACTACGTCTGCAGGTGGATTTGTTTCTCCATTTCATATCTACAGTCTCTAGTATCGACATATCTAACAGTTGGTCCGAGATTGAACAGACCGTGTGAAAGAGGCTAATCCAGAAGCAAACATGTTCACTGGGGCAAAGAATTATAACCCACGCTGGAGTTGTATTTTCACAGTCTGGACAACTCATAAGAAATATTTCCATAGGTAGTCCCCAAGTCAGGCAGAGAACCCTTGTCCTTTACATCTATGAGCAATAAAAGTTGGTATTTTATCATATTGTAGCAAGAACAGAAGATCGGACTGTTCCCATGGAAAGTGATCCTATCTACTGGTATAAGGTTCAGTATCCATGAAGCTGCAATTCATTCCTAGCCTGTGAGCCTGTTTCAAGTCCTTAAGGAGAATTAACAACACACATGCATTGTAAAAGAGGAAGGGGGATATGATTCTAAGCACTGAGACTGCTGCTGCACACATGAAGCATTCTCTTTATCGCTCTTAACAATCAGTCTAATTATGTTCATTGGAGGTGTCCAATTAATCTTCTATTGTCAGCCGGTGGCTAACTGTTTCTTTTCTCCTCAGACTGCCACACACAGACACAGTAAAATCTGCAATTAACACCAGGCAAATGTATTTAGTGCCACTTGTCTGAGCTCTGACTTGTGCCAATTATGCCTGATCAATTCTGTCAGGAGGTGAGGAAGCGGAGTGCCACTGGGAGGACCGTTTGTTGACAGAACTGCAACAAAGCCTTCTAAAACACCCACAAGCAGACGTGTGAGCTCGGTTGTCAAGTGGCAAGTTCACAAGTGTATAACAGAGGGGTCGTTTCATTCACATCACTATCAGTCGTTTTAACTACTTCATAGGCAAAACATTCTGGAAGTGATTACTTAATTACAACCAAAATGCAGAGAACACATTTCACTCTACCTTGTATTTAGATGGGTTAGTGTATGATCTGGTTAGTGTGTTTTTCGGTTTACATCAGAAATGCATGCCAAAAGTTTGCCTTGGTTTGCTTATATTTTCCGGTTTGCGTACAATATGGCGCATGTCCTATGTAAGTAAATGCACTGCGTGAGTCTGACTGTATTTGTGATGTATTTTTTTGTCACAAAACGTCCTCATTAACAGGCTATTAGTTGCTAACAAAATGGAAACCGGAGCCGGAAGTCAGCTCCGTTGCTCCTGTATGATGTCTGTGTCAACAAAGATCCTCAATCAATGTAAAAGTGACGTTAAATGTAAATGTATCTCTTTCATTCATCAGTTACAGGCATTTAAAAATCTTCATGCAAAACGATCCTAGTAAACCTATAAAAAGTGTTTTGTGTAAACATTTTTGGGTGTCTGCAACAGATTAGTTGGCTTTTGATTATTTATTATAGGAAAAACTGATTTGGTTAGAATATGTTTCCATTTTAGCCGCCCCGTCTGGAACGGTTTAATGATGCTAACCGAGGTTCCACTGTACTTGAATAAATATTAAATAACAATAATAATAAATAATATAAATTATAATAAATAACAAAATGTCCATGCAAAAAACATTCAGATGAAATAGAAAAATCAGTAGACATGCAACAGTTTCCAATGTATTATTGTAAATAACCATTTTAAATGTACAGTAAATGTACATCTTGTTTAGAAAGAATGCAGCGATCACTACTGGAAAGTGGGGAGACAAAAAGCATGACAACAGCTACTCAGCTTTGTCATTTCCAGGCATGCTAATATCCCAAACCCGTTGTGTGTTGTGTGTGTGGAGAGGTTCCATCAGTTTACATTAAAGTTTATAGCAATCTATCCTGAGTGTTCCACAATGGCATTGAAGACATTGTTGCCTTTTTCATCCAATGATTTGTGTAAGACTGGGTTTTCGGCGTTGATCACTACCAAAACAAGATTAGGAAGCAAAATTAACAGAATATACACACACATATACACACACATAAAACCACGCTATTATCGACATCCCTTTGGAAAACAAACTCCAGGTTCACTCCAACGGTGAGTCAGTATTCATTGTGTGTGTTTTGTAGTGTGTGTTAGTGTAGTTGAGCTACAACAATTAATGAGTTGAATTAATTAATTGACAACTATTTTGTTATTAGATTAATTATCTTTTGATTTAAAAATGGAAATATCCTCTGGTTTCAGCCTCTCGAATGTGAATGTTTTTAAAAATTTTTTTATTTCCTTACTCGTCCATGAAAGCAGATCTTTGTGTTTTAGGCAAAACAAGACACACACATCAGCTTTGACTCTGGTAAATAGTGATCAACATTTTTGACTCTTTTCTGTTACGGTGCGGACCAAATCACTGTTTGTGATTGGTTCATATTGATTTGGTCCATCTAAGGCCTAGCCAATTACTCAATATAATCATTCACGCTAATCAAAACAACAAGCTGAGGTAAATCAACTAAGAAAATAATTGTTAGTTGCAGCCCTTGGAGTTACTGATAAATGTAAAGATGTAGGAAATATTTTCACCTTTTGTCCATATAATTTGCTTGCTTCCTGGCAAAGCAGTGAGGTGGCCATCAAAATCCATTGGGCAAAGTTGTAGAAATCGTACTGCACAGTATGTGGCAGTTGGCACACATGTGTACAAGCACCACCTATAGGCCTGGAGAAAAGCAGCATTTCCCACCACGTGGATGTTTTTCCAATCAAATGAGTCAGTCGGGCTTGGGGTTATTTCAACTTGGTGGAGGTCTGCGGTCTGAAAAGTGCCAATACAGTTCTCCAGACCCTTCGCTCTGGATGTGCATATATGGGCATGTACAGTACAAAATGCATACACAATCTTGCAGCATGCCAGTGTTTGCTTTTATGTGCTCGCTCATGCTTAAAGTGTTTTGCTGGAAGCAGGCCCCCCTGAAGCTACACTGACCCTAAAATTTTAAAACCATAGCTTTACATGGGTGCAGACACTGGGAAGGGGAAGCTCACTGACTGGAATAACCATGTTACAAACCCCAATGTACAACGTCACAAATATTAAAGTCAGGTCTGAAGGGCAGGGGCACAGCCAAGACTCGCTGCATCTGAGACTGACTGGATAGGAAATATGAGCATACCGTAAATTCCGGCGTGTATGCCACACTGGTGTATAAGCCGCAGGTGTGCACGTCATAAAATGGGATATTTAGTGCACAGAAAGATGTTATGCAGAAAGACTTTTTTTACATTTTTAATAAAATAAATATTTATTTTTTTCCAAACAGTGTGTGTCAGACAGTGGTGCAACACTGCTGATTAACCGTGCAGAACACAGCTAGTTAAAAACATTGCCGAATAGTGCATGTAACATACAGTAGATAACAACAGGCGACCCTCTTCCGTGTCAGAATTGAACAGCGTACTAATTCCTTTGTCACACACGTTGTGGGTGCTCTCTCTCTTTCGGTGTGGGAAGGCGGGGAAGGTGGACTGAAGTGAGGTAAAGGAGGAGGAGCACGTTTGGGAGAAATACAGTGGACATGGCGGAAAATTTGCAAGCTGATGAGGTGAGGTGTCTATGAGTGCCATGGTCATGTAACAGCATGCTAATGATTTTCAACTGGCAGTAGTCCTACGCGAAGCAGCCATGTTTCCTTGTCTTGACAGCCAAATCCATTTCCATCCATCCATCCATCCATCTTTTATGTTGTTTATCCTCAAATCCATTGCCCACTGCGATTGTGCACAACGCATCTACATTTTGGTACAGTAAATCGAGGTATGCACCTAAACATTGGTTGCGACCCGCCATAAACAAGAAGAACAAGAAGAAGAACGTCTGCATCCGGTCGTTTATTTTCGGTAGTCAGTGTTAGGTGGCTAGATAGATACTTTATTCATCTCCAAGAGAACAACACGGCATGTTATGTTTTGTTTTACATGTTTTATTGTATATGTACTTCCATTTAGCGATATGCATATAGTATGCATAAGCGGTTAAGACGTGTACGCCTGTGGCGCTACGTACATTGCGTAAGGTTTACGTTAGGTCACTTGGGAAATTGTTGGATATTAAACATTATTTCTGCTACAGTTATCATCTGGACTTCATGAGAACCACAGTACAGTGACACTTTGTGGCCGAGTCATCATCTTGCGTGGATCACCCCTGGCAGATGCAGGTATGTGTCAATGCGATCGCAGCACAAATTCCAATACGTCCCCTCTTATTTTGTTTTCATTCAACCTAACAGGCTTTGCAATCTTGGCAGTGTATTTATGGTGTTTATTTAATAATCCAAATCCAACAATGTTTTACATTTGATTTTAGTATAAATTGTGCTTGCTGTTGCTCACTGTGAACGGCAGCGTGTACATGCCTGGCTCCACTCAACTACAGCGACAGGCTTAGCAAAAGCTGAGAATGGTGGCTTCTCTGTGATTTCTGGTTGTTTCCTGAACTTTTTTTTTTTTTGCCCTTATGATGGACTACCTTAGTAATACTGTTTTCCAAAATAAAATTTAAACGATTAGTAGTAGTTCTGAAGTACAGGAGATATCACAAGATTAGAGCATGACCACACCAAGCATCATGGGAAATGTAGTTTTTAGCCTTATATTAGCCACACCGGCAGATAAGCCGCAGGGTTCAAGGTTTGAGAAAAAAAGTGGTGGCTTATGCACCGGCATTTAAAGTACTAACATTTTCACTGAGAAGTGTCGGCTTCACCAGACCTCACCACTGACCAGCAGGTGGAAAGTCCCTTACGAACCAATAGGGTATCGACTACAGGAGACAACATGTGATAACATTGAATGTGCTTCTACAAGATCAGGTTGAAGGTTGAAGCAGCATCAAGTTGTCGAGTCTCTAATGGCAACAGATATCAAATCATGCCCTATCGCCATTGAAATCCTCAACCTGTAAAATTCCTTAATATCAGACACTTTCAAAACGACTGTATAAGTGATGCTTTATATTATTAAATATAAATAGATGCAATGCCATTATTTTGCCTACACTGACTATTGGCTGCATATTAGTTTGAACAATAAGTCATTATCACATTATGTCATCACCTACAGTACTTAGAATAGAAAATGGTGGATGGTGCAGCAATGCTGTCTCTGTCCACCAGAGTGAGCCCCAATGAATGCTTTCCTCAGATGCAATGCATTATCGGAAAACTTAAAGAGTTTGTTATTTCCATTATAAACTCATATTTGTATATTTACCGACTATACTTTTTTAGTGTTAAGTTGCTGTGTGATGAGTTTTGTATTATTTGTAAGATGACAGACTATTATATTGTGATACTGTTACTGTAGATATAATGACCTCCTGTGATTTCCAATGGGTTGACAAGCTTGTTGTATGCACACTGACAGCTTGTGACTGGCTCCGGCCAAAGGGCTACCTTTTCCTTACTGACTTGTGAGAGACACAGTATTTAAACAATTAGTAGTAGTTCTGAAATAAAGGAGATGTCACAAGATTAGAATTTAGCCATAAATTAGCCGCACCGCTGTATAAGCTGCAGGTTTCAAAGTTTAAGAAGAGTTCATTTAGCCATTTGTATGGTTGAGAGTGCTTATTTTAGGCAAAAAATACAAATTACCTAAATACGCATATGTTTTGAGCAATAATAGGCCATATTCCACCACAAAAAAAGATTTGTTCATTAATATATGTTTGAAAAAAACGAACCAAAAGGCACTTTAAAAAGCTTGAATAAATATAAATATACCCACCATTGTGTATGGCAGTTTAATGCACATGTATCCTTTTAAGAGATCTTGGGTCTGATGTTTTGTGTCCTAAGGCAAGACTTTGTCTGCAACAGTCCAAGTGCATGTTCAAGGTGACGTGCTGAGCACTGCATTAGTCCAGCACCAGAGGGCTGCCTGTTTTGAATGGCAGTTACCACTGCTAGTGACTCATGAATTAAAACCCGTGAGTAACTGAGCTAATTTACTTTTGTGACCCCACCGACCAAGCTCACAGCTCACTGAACCATTCCTACATTATCTACTCAGTAACTCAACATCATATTGCTAATTGGTGATGTTATGCCTTCCGCTTGACTCAAACCTTTGACTCCAATCACATGGTGTCCTATTACTATCTGAAATAAGTGACTGCCTTGTCTTTGGGAGACACTATCATGTTATTTTATTCTGTTTTAAACAGGTTTTGGATGCTATGCAAGGTGTCATTACAAGTTACAATGTAAAACCTCCCCTCCACATACTACACCCATACAATACACAGCTAATAAACACTGTGTGACTTCATCTGGAACATACTGTGCGCCTCAGACCCATGTGCTGAGAGATCAACCCATGGGCCATCTCCTCCCTTCTGGGCTCAGAGGACAAACTCTAACCGGCTTCACTTGAAGGGGTCAACCGCAAGAACCACACCTCCATCTGGCCCTGCACTTTAGGGATTGCCAGGGGGTATGTCAACCCCACGTCTGCCATGTCAAGTCATTCCCGCCCGACCCTCCTCCCTTGCCTCAGGCTATACATGCGCTATTGTGCAAAAGCAATCAGTCTTATCCCCCCTTTACATGTGCGCCTCCTCTCTCTTTGTTTTACAAATGGCCTCTCCCACATCATTTTACATACACACTCCAACTACCGAGCTCTGGGGACCGTCCAGGAAGTAATTGTGGCTTTTGTGCGTGTGGTCCAACCCCTGCTACACACACACCATTTCTCCCTCAGAAGGAGCCACACCCACTTGTCAGCTGTCATCGTATAACTGCCTGCAGACCAGGGGCCCCATGGCCGGATCTATACTGCATGGAAACACAATTATAGCTCTTGCTGCAACTGCTTTAATAAACAATGAAAACAATGAATGAATGAAAAGGGGCCAACAAAGCCCCTAAATCAAAAGTGGCAACAATTTACCATACCTAAAAATGATCATACTGCACAGAGCGACAAAATTAACTTCATTAAATCAATTTCAAGTGTGAATGATTGTTTGTCAATATGTACCCTGCAACTGACTGGCGACCAGTCCAGGGTGTACCCCGCCTCTCACCCGAATTCAGCTGGAATACGCCCCAGCATACCCCCCGACCCTAGTGAGGATTAGTGGCATAGAAAAGGGATCGATGGATGGAAATCATTATCCACGCCAGCCTAATGTGAATTAGTTTGATTGATACATGCAGACATGACACCCTATGTAGCAGCATTGCTTTAAATGTTTCTTAAATGTGCTAATATAAATGATAGCAAAGGCATACACAACCCACACTTGTTCCAACAGGATTTCATTATTTCTGAAGCTGGTGTTTTCATGGCTACCCTAAGCTTCCATTCAAATACGTTGTAGAAAACATGTTGATGGAACCTGCAAAACAGCCAGCTGTCGGGCTTTAGTATCAAAAACCCAGGCGAGCTTTACTTTAGGTGCCTCTTTCAGCTTCCCTGGCATTTTGTAGAATGGGAACAGTGACCCCCAATGGATGATGAGAGGCAACATGGCAAAACAGCCGGTATAATTCAGCAACACCTTGTATATGCGGGTGCTGTACAGTTTACATGCAGCAGGGGTCAGTGTTGCACCGTAGCAAATATGAGCAAAACAGAAAGAATACAGCACATCTGTGTCGGTGACACCACTAATCCCATTTAATCCGTCTGAGTTAATGTCCAGTTTTGCCGGTCGCAACCCCCCTCGGGGCACAGGGCTATGAAAACATGGGCAAGGGCCACTGCAGATCCCATTAATGTGCGACTCTAATAGACTGGAATGACAAAGATGACACTTAGTTGTTCGGGTGCTGCCATGTAGGCGTGCATTTCATCCAAACCAAGCCAGAAGGACACAGACGCACATAAAAAGAAATAAACAAAAACTGAATGTATGTCAACTACTGAAGAACATAAACACAACACAGACATGGTTGTACTGCAACACATTGTTCAAGACAAGTGGCAATTAGCAGGAATTAAAAGGCTGATAATTGAAGTGGTAATTACCTAAAACAAACTGACGCAGTTGTAGCAAGGAAGAGAATCAGGCATCCCTAAGAGACGGTCGAGATCAACACGTGCAAAGCGTGAAACAACATGTCAGGTGACATCCCGCTCCCTCCATTGTAAACTACACAGGCCTCCGAGCGAATACATCTCACAGTTTGAGGAGGCTTTCTTGCCACCCACTCCATTCTTCCTCCTTAAGGCTTGTTGCATGACACCGCATCTTATGTAAAGCGACTCCCAGCCACTGACACGACTCTGACCTGACTGTTGTTTTGCACTTCAGCTGCCTTTTGGAATAAAACCTGATCTCATTTGAACTGCAACAACCTGCTCTTCAAAAATGCCTTTGATACTTAACACTACACAAAGTAACCTACAATGATCATGTAAATCATGAAGCTTGAGTTTAATGAAGTGTCTCTCCCTGCTGTCTGCTCTTGTTAAATGCCTACCAGGGGCAATATAGCTGTTGCTATAGTTACAGACTTTGCAGCAGATGCAAAACTGGCATATAATGAAGGCAGGGAGGTCCCACATTTAATAAATTAGGTAAATAAAGAAAGTAATCACACAGAGCCTGCCAGCAAAGCACAGAGAAATAATGTCTCGACAAATTTATTATAGCTAACGTCTTCCCCATGAGCGCAAAGCCTCACAACCACACAGAAAAAAAGGCACCTAACGTAACTGCAGGACTGAACGGTGTTTGTAATCTGTTCATTATTATCAGATATCCTGGAGTTTTGTCTTGCTCTGTCTAATTCTGAAATAGTGTGTGAATGAGAGTGATTTAATATTCTTGAAGCCTCATCCTACGTTTTTTTTCTTCCAAGGAAGCCTTGCAACATCTCAATTATTATAGCTAGTTAACTGTAACCACATCACAGTGTGTGTGTGCGTGTGTCTGTGGTCCTATGCTGCAGCAACCTCGGCCAAGTGCCCTACATGAATGGGCATTAATCACTGTTCGTTGTCCCGTGCAGTACTCACCTGACTAAGCACAGCGGGCCCATACGGTGTCAGTATAGCTGTTCTATGCTACTTCTATGCTACTTTTATTTAAAAGCTCTTGACATTTCAATTACAATGTTAAATACTCTTGAGAAATTCAAGTTTATTGCTTTTGATACAATGTACTACTACTTTGACAATGTACTACTAATGAAAAAATGCTCTCAAAAAATGGTGTCAATAATCGACAATAAATTGTAGGGCAATTATCGTCCAGCAAAATTAGTTATCGTAACAGGCCTATGAAACATACAAGCGTCAGACTAGATCGCTGGAACAGCAGGCTTTTATTGCAGGTTGGAATTATCTCACAACAGGCAGACTAATAATAGCATAGTAATCATAATAATAACACAGGCTACTGTTGCAGCCATAATCCACAAAAATTTAAGTTTGAACCCTCTACGTCACTTCCTGTTCAGGCGCCAGAAACACATTTATTGCAACACCCACAAGCACAAATTTTATTTACAGTCATCCCTTGCTACATCGCGGTTCGAAAATCACTCCCTCACTCTATCACTATAAAAAAAAAAGAATAAATAATCACTGTTTTGTGGTTGACTGTGGCTCAATATTTATAACAGGTTTTCTATGCTCCAACTACAAAAATATTCGATTTATCAGTATTGAATCGCACTTCGTGGAAATTCACTTATCACGGTCGGGTCTAGAACCAATTAACTGCAATAAACAAGGGACCAATACGAGTGTAAAGGTGACAATGTGGGTGTTATTTCAAGTGTTAGAGGGCTAATAATGTTAAAAAATAACATATTCAGTAGATCAAACAAAATTATTCCAATTATAAAGCAGGAATCCTACTTTGCAGAAATTCACTTATCACGGTCGGGTCTGGAACAAATTAACTGTGATACACGAGGGATTACTGTACAGTGGTTTTGAATTTTGTGGAAAGCTACTAAAAGAACAGGGTGCAATTTGTGAAGTTTTGTGAAGTTGAGAGAACATACTAGTATATCATCTTGGTTAGATATAGTTTGCAGTGTACTTCACAGGTCAAACTGGGACCAAGGTTGTTTATTTTATATATAAATGATAAGTGTATGGCCTCGAAAGCCTTAAAGGTAACATGGTTTGCAGATGGCACTGCATCTTCATCAGGGGACAACGTACCCTCCCCTCCAAAAGTTTGGGAACAACTACACCTGCTCACCTACATGAGCAAATGGAAACGTAAGAATTGTATTTCCATGCTGTGACTTTGTTAAGCATGTTCAAATAAACTAAACCATTACATCATTTTTGTTGTGGTTAACGCTGTTTTACACCAGTGTCAAAAGTAAGAGTGTGTGTGCAAGACAGTGATTCTGTCACCAAATATTCCTATTTTTCATCTTTGGCATGTGGTACAGCTTACCAGGTATGCACTGCTACCATTGACAGTACTTGATTTGGTCCTAATAAAAATGATCAAGCATACACGCTCATAATACAAGCAGTAAAGTAATTGACTGATTAAGGTCCATTACAAGTCCTGCTGCTCTCCGCAACCCTCCTACCTCAACAACCCCCCACTTGCACACACACACATAAAGTGCCTGCAGCCACCTCTGTGGCACACCTTATTATGCCCTCATCTAATAATGCTCTTAGCTAAATTGCAGAGTTCACTTGTGCAACAGGAGTAAAGTCCTCCTGTACAAGGTTACCACTTATAAGCTTTTCAAGCCCATAATTAAATCAAGGCTGTAACATTTTTGGCTGATTGTCAACAGGCACAGCACTAGATACTCTTTTGGTTGTTCCCTCATGAGCAATCAATGTGCAAGCCTCCAAATTGTCAAAAAGACCAACTCTCAAGACAATGAGTGGATCAAATTTGCTGCAATTAAGATCTACTTAGATTAAGTGAACTGAAAATGGCTGAAAAGTTTGCCCAAAAGGAACACTTGTACAGTATATGAGGCATCCAAGAAACGCAGCGCACAAAAAAGAGTGGTTTTACAGTATGTGACATGATGCATTCCACCAGAAATGATCTGCAGTTTCTCAGGCATTCAGATACACTTGCGAATAAAAGAACAACTACAGGCTAGGTCAGGGGTCTACAAACCATGGCTTCGGACCTGCACGCGGCTCTTTTATCTTCTGGTGTGGCTCCAGCTGGTTTATGCTTTTGTGTCACTATGCCATCTCTTCTGACGTCGTCATGAGCCTTTCAAAGTTCTGCGTCGGAATTGACTGTGTGCTGTGCAATTCTTTGCCAAAGTGCTTTGGGCAGTGTTTTCTGGTGAGTCAACTTGGCGAGAAACCATGATGCTGGTCCACTATTTAGCTTGTTAGCTTCCTTTGTCACAAACAAGTACTCGAACTGGAACCAAACGATGTGTTGCAACACTTTTATTGTGAATGAAATCGGTGGAGAACCCTTAAGAAAAGACTTAAGAAACATGACTAACTGCCAGGTAGCAACAGGTGTGGCTCGTCACTCCGCCAGGAAGACAGAAAATGAATGTGACAATTCCTCTTATGGACGCTGTATATGTACCATTACCTACAATATGTACCATTACCTGTGGTCAGTTTGGTTTTGTGGCTCCAAGTGGGTTTAAATTTAGTGGAAACAGGCCCAAATGGCTCTTTTGATGCTATAGGTTGCCTCGTCTAGGTGCTTAATCAGTAGGACGTTGGTAAATGACTTTGCATTTTCTTATTTGAAGTAAACGTACAAAATGTGAATATACTGTGTTTCAAATACAATGTACTGCACAATTGATTCCCACACATTCACCATTCAGCGGAAAAAAAAATTATTTACATCTCATTCACCTTAAGTCATTAAAAATGTGTCAATTTGTTCAGTTGCTTTGTTCAATTTGTTTGATGATCTGAAACATTTAAGTGTGACGAATATGCAAAAAAATAATTTAAAAAATCAGGAAGGGGACAAACACTTTTTCACACCACTGTATGTCTATAGGTGTAAAAATACTGCACGTCAGCAACACTTAGTGACTAAGTGGCTCATGTTGATTCACCTTGATCCCCAGGTGAAATAAACAGCAAGTAGGTTTAATGTGTTCAGATATTGGCTGCTGTGACTGGTGAGCAGAGATGTAACCGCTCAGGGTCGCTGCATGCCATACAACAGCTACCCTAGCAGTATCAGTCATCCTGATCACCCTTCCTAACTGCCGATGGCCAGTGGTGCGCTTGCATTCATCTCAGCTCTCTGGCTGCCCCTTCATGTCCAGAGGCTGGACTTGTAGTGAGAAGTTTGCCTGAGGGAGGGTCAGAATAATACAGTGAAGTGTCTTCAGAGGTTTTATTCATGACATTATTAGTATGTGTGTGTGTGTGCGTAGCATAACACTAATGGACAACAGTGTTACTGTTTGTGTATGAGCTTGTCTGTGTCGCTGGAGCGAGTCAGCTTTATGTGTTATTCATGGCTCCCATTTGAAGCATGCTGAAGGTCAAAGGCATGATGCTGAGTATCCTGCAAGCATCTTTTTACAGCATAGAACCACTTGCATTAGCTGTATTCATATCAGCCTTATAAGAAACTGTAGTGCTGTCGTGCTACATGATTGTTTAGTCAATAATCTTGTTTTTAATGCTTCGCTTCATATTCCTTTTATCTAATTTATTTATGCCTTTATTCCTGTTACTGCTAGGGCTGCACCATTTTGGAAAAAATGTAAATGACTATTTTCTTGCTTAGATTTCATATTCTCTGGTATAATATATACTAGAGTATATACAGTATATATTTGGGTATATATTTTGGGGGGGAGGGGCACATTTATATATATATTTTTTATTTTTTTAAAAGGCTAAAAAAACATGATACATATTTAAAGACAAAGCTATGTGTTATTAGTTATTAATTAAACTTTTGAGCCTTTCCTCATTACATTACGACTTTTGCTTTACTTTTCCCAAGTTTTAGAGTTTTTCCATTTTTTATATTAATTCTACAATGTGCTGCATGCCAAGAAAAAAATAGCCATGGGACAAAAATGGCCTCTGGGACATACTTTGGACACCCGTACTTTCATAGCTCTTCATAAGCGTTGAACATGGAACGTGACAACTCTGTGGGCAACCACAACTTTCGTCAACGCTTTAGCTTGTTGGCTTCCCGTCACGAGCCAACTGTGGTAATTAAAGAGAGAAGGGTAGCGTAATTGCAACTGTAACTAATCAATGCATGGCAGCAGTCACTAGATCCGAAATGAGAGGACAAGGCGTTCACAAAGGTGTGCTGTAAAGGAGTCATACAGACACAGGAAATAATGTTCTCCAAGTTGACGGAAGCCGGAGAAATGCACAAAATTCGTACCTTACCCATATTGAAGGGGCTGTGAAGAAAAAATTCATACCTATTGGCAGGTCTGTATACATAGTTGTGTTTTATTGTACTATAGCCTAAATTGTGGTTCGAACATCGCACTCTCACTCTATATAAATAATTAATAAATTAACGATCGCTGTTCTGTGGTTGTTTAAAAAAAAATGCATATTTAAGAAAACTGTATTTATTCTTGGCCTAAATTAAGCATTTTCAAGCATAAACATGGCTAAATGAACTCACTAAAGAAACTAAAATACAAATTTAAGGCAGAGGAAGCATTCTAATTGTGAATGTAGTATTCTACATTAGTCACTAGGTGTCAGTAATTGTTCGCTGAGACACGCAGCAGACGTGATCGCCAGAACAGGCATTTATTGCAGGTTTAAATTATCTCACAACAGACACAACTGTCATGTTTCACCTTCGACTCCTGTTTGTTGCCTTCTGTCCTGCCCTGCCTTCTCCTGGCTGTACTCTTGGTTTTTCAGAAGCTCTCTCTCCGGCTGGAGGCGGGACATCTGGGCGCACCTGCACCTGATTTGGTTCCACCACATTTAAGCAGATGGACTGCACCTGGGAGACACTGGATTATTCTTTGACTGCCTGCTACTCTAATGTATGGACACTTGCTTTTTTTGAAACCTTGGACATTAGCCATTGCGGCCTTGCTTATGTGTTTTCTCAAGTTCTCTTCTTTTGAGGAATCAAAAGCTCAGCATCTCCCAGGAGGTACGCCCGGTAGTTCCCTGTGCTCCAGCTTGGCTACCCTTAGTTATTTTTGGCCTTCTTTCATGGTGCCATTTACAAGTAGTTGCTGTTTTTTGCACCAGGCGAGACGAGACGCAGGGTACATACACACTGGTAATAATAACATAATAATCATAACAATAACACAGGCTACTGTTGTGGCCATAACCTACGACAAGCTGAAATTCAACTCTGAATGTCAGACGTCGTTTCCTGCCCTCCACACATCTGTCCGCCCACCACTAATTTCCCCTAGGAAACACATATTCTATGACACACACGAGCAGGAGTTTTATTTATGTCTCTAATTATGTCTACTATATTGGGTAATATGAGTATAAAGCCATTTAAAGCCGCCATTATAATGCAATACATTGATGAGACAATAGCCACCGCAGGAAGTATGTTGTCCAGAAAAAAAAAGGAACTCCTAAAGTCTGAGTCTATGTTATCTTATTTATGTCTAATATGCCTTATTTTCTCTGTTTATATCTACTATTTAGGGTAATACAAATTTAAAGGTGTTATTTCATGTCTAGAGGGCTCTAACAATGTTAAAAAATGTATTTAAACAGGTTTTCAATGCCACAACTACAAAATTATTCCATTTATTAACACTGAATAGCTTCCAGACCCGACCAAGATCCCGTTAACTGCGATAAATGAGGGACGACTGTATTTATGAAAATGTTAAGTCAAGCTGTGCAATATGTTTGTTGCAATACCCGCCATCGCTAAAAGTGTTTAAAATAAGTAAAATAAACCTGTTTTAGGGTGATGAGAATGAGGGGAACCTTTCGGCCGTCATGCGCTCGGGGGGCGCTTGAGTCCAGCTTGTTAAGGAAAATCCAAATAATTTTTGACAATAGAAATGAAACTCGTGTGACTGCGAATCGAGGTCACAATTGTTTTAACGGGAACAAGACGGTTTGGGCCATACATTCTGTTTATAAAAGCAATTATAGAAACTGAATATCACCTCTAAGATCTGCTTTAACACAAATGTCATAAAAAATTATCTCCTCAAAAGCAGTGACTGATCTAACTGTTGGTACTTTTCATACACTGTACATATTCTTGTCAAATTGGCTGTCTCACAGAAAGCAGGGAGATGCTGTAATTATTTTGCACACATATAGCAAATAGTGTTGCGAGTCTCTCACATGCCTCATGAGTCATCTAATTGCATCAAATGTTGCCCGCCAGTGATTACCACATATCGTACTTACTTGCATGCCAGCTTCTGTGCGGTGTTCTATTTGAATTAAGTCCATTTAAGTTGTATTTCTAAGCTGAAACATTAATTAGGCCCTTTCAAGAACTATACACGCTGTTAAAATGAGTCATCCCTTCCTTTAAGTCCAGACAGCAATCTTATCATTACTACAAAGGATTCTAATTGCGTGTGCATTCACCTTTTGCACAATGTGGAATAATGAGGCAAAGAAAGACTATAATCCTCCTTGGTATTGCAAACAAACAGACCGTAGTGTCTGAATTTGAAACGGTGCATAATGATGTTTTGCTGAACTTGTCGTTAAGGACACACGCTCAGCAAACTTCAAACCCTAGAGTTTTCCAAAAGCAGGTGTGCTCTGTATAAATATCCATCTGAGATACAGCACTGTTTACCATACATTCAATTATTTGTGGTGGCCCGCCACTGATACATTTGGACTGCCACAGATAGATTTGTGACCAACTTTTTTGTTTGCTTTAAGATCTGGCTCTCCTTGTTTGCCCTCACTCACAAACACATTATGATGGGACTGTTTGTGTAGCTTGTCATTACAACGACGTACAGTAGATCATAACTCATAAAGCACAGCCTTGGTCATGCCTTATAACGCGTCTGCTAATCAATATAGTGAGATGTTAGATGTCCAATGACATGTCCGTCGTCTTTACACTTCCACTTACATGGAGCCAAGGAAACATCATGAATGTTTTCTTTTACTCGCCTGTGCGTGTTAAAAGGCACTGCGCCGTCCCTTCCGACCCCTTCATGATCTTACCAAAGTTCTTTGTCAGAGTTGAGCGCATGCCATACATTTCTCCACCGAAAGGCTAGGAGTTTTCTGGAGTGTCAAATCAGTGAGCAACCCTGACACTCTCCGACTATTTAGCTTGATAGCTTCCCTCGTCGCCAAGAACTGGAACTAATGGATGTGTTACAGTAATCACTTTTATTGCACATGTTGATCGAATGTTCAACGCGACGTTAGATTATTTTTGTTGGGGGTGGGCACGTCAAGCTACACATTAAGAAGGTGAAGGAAATCATTTATTGAGCGTTTTTTTAAATTTTTTTTTTATTTCTATGTTTTGTATCAAACCCTGGACTGTTGTGTTTCATATTCAGGGTGACAGTTGACTGCTGTACAGCACATGAGGAAATGAAGGAACTGAACAAGTCATGAATCAAGATAACATAAACTGGCATTTCTTGTTTGTCCTCATTAATAAAAGTGAAACATGCAGCAGTTATATGATTTCAATGTCTCTGCAGAAAGATTTCTTTAAAAAAAAAAGATATGCTGAAATAAGGGAAAGACTCGAAGAGGCCTGCATTGAATATTGTAGTAGAAATTAAATGTGTAAATTCCAGTAGATTTCCAGTAGAAGAATTTGGAGTTTTGTGTGGTTAAAAATGGAAATAAAAGTTGTGTATTGATTTAATTAATGAACACACTATAGTTCTCATTAGAGATGCTCACGTTGGCTTTCTTACCGATATCAGATATTGTCCAGCACTTCTTGCAGATACCAATACCAACCGATACCAATATTGCCAGCACCTCTCCCACAAACTAATGTGGTATCATGAACACATGAAGCTTCTTTTACTGGATGCATTTCATGAATAAACACACAATTTGTGCAAAATTGGACAAATCCTCTAAAATGTAATAATACAAGCTATACAAAAAGTGGCAAAACGCTGTGTGGGATTTATGTCATTTTCACATGAGAGTTTGGACTTCAGTTTTAGTTTGGTTTTGGTTTAGTTTTTCCTTATTTTTTTTTTACATAGTTTCCTGTTTTGTACTCTTATTTTGGTTTTCTGTTTCCTGTTTGGGGCAATGTGCAGCCACTTTGCGGTTATGGAAAGCATGTGTCGCAGTACCTGTTTCTCATTAGTAATGAGCACTACCATTTAGATGGAACCGCCATAAGCGCAAAGAAAATTGTATATTTACAATCCGAAATACTTCCACACCGCGGACATACTGATCAAGCTTGTTGCTCTGTGTAGCACGGTGTCATTTGATGAGGTATAACTGGCGCACCAATACCGTTATTGGCAAAAAATCATATGTGTGTATTTAGTTAGTCACTGACTGACAGAGCAGCTACAAACTCCAAGTAGACATAATTAGTGTCCTAATTTAACAACACAGCTTCCTCACTCAACACACATTTCTCAATCCACATATTTGTCATATAATTATAGTTGCACAATACTTAGAGAAATGGCAGAAGCTTGTTGGAAAGTATTCCATAACAAAAAATGTATGCTCTGCATCATTCAATGTGTGTGCCCAACTGCGTCACAAGACACAAAAAAACAACCACCACCCCCTTTAACTGAAAGGCAGCACATGTGAAAGGAAAGCTGCACTTTTTTGGGGAATTTTGCCCATCATCTACAATCCTTGTGTGAAACATGAACACATATTTATTTAACTTTTCTGTGTGTTCTAGTGAGAGAAAACGAGTTAGCATGAGCCAGCTAACATTGCATGTCATGGAAGGCACCTAATATGACTATAAAGCCTTCTAAAAAAAACCTACAACAATGTTTTATCGTTTTATGTACATGTTGTGATCATGCATTAAACGGTACATTGATGATAACATGTAATACTTACAGTATCTTGCCGTATTTTGATGATTTAAAACGTAACCGGAACTTATTTCCTAGGCGCTATGATTCACATAGCGACATGCGACTTCCGTCAACAACAGCAGCATAGGACCAGAGACGACACTTACAATGTCCGCTCTCATTGATAGCTGTGTCTTTCAGCGCAAGACTTGTGCTCCAGTCCTCAGGTAAAAAATGCTGACAGCAAACGATCATCTTGTTGAGTCTTCGTAGCAAAATTGAGAGCCAGTAGTATCCACTGCAGTGGCTTGAGAGTCACGCTGAGACTAGCAAGGCGTTGTGTTACTCCGCCAGATTAATATAGTTTTTCGTGTTAGCTGCTACAATAACAATATCGCTGTAGGTTGGTTAATATACATGTCAGTTATGTAAATGGAACACTGTTGGTATTTTTTGGAGGGTTTTTTTTATTAGGACTTTATCGTCGTAATAGGTGCCTCCCATGACATGCAGTGTTAGCTGGCTCATGCTAACTCGTTTTCTCTCATTAAAACGCACAGAAAAGGTAAAGAAATATATGTTTTTTGTTATATACATTACTAGTCAAACATTTCGACACACTTTCTCATTCGATAGCATGAGGAAGTGTGTCCAAATTTGTCTAAAAATCTGGTAATTGTGATTCCCAGGGCATCTGTAAACAGCTAACATTGCTTTATAGACACGTCATAAAGAGAACACTTATTTTTAGGTATATTACATCCTGTAAGTGAATTAAAGGATTGGTATTTCATGAGAGCAATATGTCAGTCAAGTATGGCCAATGTCAACTGTTCCACAGTGCTGCAGAGACATTCGTTACTTTGATTCACTGACACAGCAAATCTTGAAGCTGCTGTAAAATAAAAAGGAGCAGAGTTGCAGCCTTTTCAGCAATATAAAAGATATCTGAATTCTTCAAATACACTTGTGGTTTACGGCAGCAGCATTCAACATAAACTGTTTAACAAAGTTATTATCTTGTTTGAAATGCAGATTTGCGTCAATCATTGCAGACTTGCACAGTCGATAAGACTGTGAGCTAAATATATAATTGCTAAGTGGCTCTCAGCAAACTAAATATCACAGCCAAACTCATTTGCAGTTGTTAACCTCCCCAGGAAATCTAAGAGAGATATTTTTATCAGAGGAAGAGGCCTCCAGGCTACATACACTCATTATTTAGTTTGTCTGCCTGGCTATATTTCTACTTGTCTTAAACAGCACCAAGGTGGATTTTGGCCTCAGACAGGAGCATGAAAACATCTGCCCATTTAAACAAGCTGTTAACACATAGACAGGCTATCTCTCAGGAACAGAGTCTGTGGGCCAAGTGCTGTGCTTAAAACTACTGGTAGGCCTCTATCTGTATAAACACACTTCAGTAATCATAAAGGAAGACAAGAGCGGGATGACAGGGTAAAGTCACCCGTAGAGATGACAATTGTTCATAAAATAAGAACACAGTATCTATTTACATGCACGAGAGAAAAACAAAAAAAAAATAATGCATTGAGCCGACTGAAACCACACTTTAAAATGTCTGGAAGATCTTGGTTCAAATCTCCGTTGGGCATCTCTGTGTGGAGTTTGCATGTTCTCCCTGTGCGAGCGTGGGTTTTCTCCGGGTATTCCGGCTTCCTCTCACATTCCAAAAACATGCATGTTAGGTTAATTGGAGACTCTAAATTGTCCATAGCTATGAATGTGAGTGTGAATGGTTGTTTATATGTGCCGTGTGATTGACTGGCGACCGGTCCATGGTGTACGCCGCTTCTCGCCAGAAGTCAGCTGGGATAGGCTCCAGCCTACCCGCACCACTAGTGAGGATAAGCGGCTGAATGGATGGGTATACTTTCAATATTAAGAGATTTGAGTAATTTCTTTGATCAGTTGATCCAATGAGGGATTTCCCCAAAAATGCCAGACTTCATAGTAAACATTTATGTACTACTCAAGTATTAGGCCCATCCAAATCTATACACAGCTTATATAATACAGGACTGCAACTAACGATGATTGTCTTATTCAATTCATCTGAAGCTTGTTTTTTTGATTAATCAAGTCGGTTACGCCCTAGAGAGACAAATAGGAACAGTTTGTGGTTTCGTCCACAACACATCAGAAAAGGGGCAACAATGTCAATCACTGTTTTCCAAAGTCAAAGCTGATGTATCTTGTTTCGTCTAAAACACAAAGATAATAGTGGAAAGAAATACTTCAATACTGAATAAAGTACAATTTGTTCTGGACCAAAAATCACTCCATACGCTCTATTGCTCTCTTGTATTACCATATATAACGTAGTGTGTGGAGATATGGGGAAATAACTATAAAAGTACACTTCACTCACTAATCCATAATGTCGCTTATAAAGAACATACAAACCCTTCATTCCTAAAATCAGTTATTCAAATTTGCTGATCTGACTTCAAACGGCTAAAATTATGCATAAAGCAAACAATAACCTGTGACCCAAAATGTGCGTTTAATCGGTAGGAAGCCTCGGGGAAGACCCAGGGCACGTTGGCGAGACTATGTCTCTCAACTGGCCTGGGAACGCCTCGGGATCAGCAGGGAGGAGCTGGACAAAGTAGCTGGGGATAGGGAAGTCTGGGCTTCCCTGCTTAGGCTGCTGCCCCCGCGACTCGACCTTGGATAAGCGGAAGATGATGGATGGATGGATGGACAATGTACACTCACACGTTTGGAGCAAAACGTCATACTAATGCCATTTGTATGTATTAACAGCTTCAAATAATCAGAAAAATCAATTCACACTAAAAGAGATACCACACATGTCTAAAAATCTATTCTCATTCTCAATCTATTCTCAGAAATCTATTCTCTTTAATAGCAGCACAACATTGGGTACACACTTTAACCGTGTCATTACGAGCCATGAAGAGTTGTGTTCACAGACACCAAGTAATTGAAGTTGAATTCACATGTTTTGAGTGTAGATGTGCTTCCGCAGTAGGAGTTACATTAGTGAGTGATAAGAATATCCACTTATTGTTCTTCTTTGTGTTTCTGTTTATTTAGGCCACACATACACACATGGTAAAGACATTATTGTGATTTTCAGAGAGTCTGTGAATTCATCTCGTGTGACAATAGGAATCTCAAGTGACAATGAGAAAGTGTCATTCAGAGGAGGACTAGAGACATGTTTGTGAGTTGGAGATACGTACCGTAATTTCTGGTGTATAAGACACACAGGAGTTTAAGCTGCACCCACTAAATTTAAAGACAAAAACTGATTTTTACATATATAAGCCACACATGTCCACATCATAAAAAAACCTATTGTGGCTCGAGCGTGGAGAGGACCAGGCAGCTCTTTATTTGACAGGAGCCAATCATGAGCTATGAGAAAACTCACAACGAGCTTGTCAAATTCAAAATACTCAAAATAACTGATGGTGTCATCTTACAAAGAAAGCTAAAATCATCACACAGCAACTTAACACGCACTCAGCTGAAATGTTCACCATGGCAGCCATTAGCTGCCAAAATGCATTATGGGATGCCATTATTTTAAACTTGTAATGATACTTGTCTTGTATATTTCTTAGGTAAACCATTTGAGTGTTAACTGGCTGTGTGATGATTTTAGCCTACTCTAAGGATGACACAGTGAGTCAGACTGTTAAATTGATGACTTGCTATTTCCCATGGGTTGACAGGCTCGTAGTGAGTTCCCTTATCGGTTGTGATTGGCTCCTGCCAAAGAAAGAGCTACTGTTTCATCAATGACTTGCGAGCGCCACTGTTTAAATGATTAGTAGTAGTTCTGAAGTATAGCAGATGTCACAAGATTAGAACATCGTCATAACTAGCCGCACCGCCGTATAAGCAGCAAGGTTCAAAGTTTAAGAAAAATGTTGTGACTTATACACCGGAAATTACGGTATATGGTGTTGGAATTGCTTTTGATGTGTTCAGGTCAGAATAAAGTTATAAAAGAGCGTCAAACTTTGTGTGACTATATGGGGACACTTCTGTCCTTCTTCCGTCTGCTGTCATAATAGAGAAATGTGGTCTGACATGATTCGCATGCGTTACGCTAAAAATGTGAACGTAATTAATGAAATAAATTAGCTAACTTTAATGTGCTATTCTAAGAGTGTCAAGTTCAACTCAGGTTCTATGGGCCGAATGTGGATGGCGAGCCACTGATTGAGGGCCAAAAGTATAGAGTATAAATACAGTAAGAGAATGCATTACAAATGTCAGCAACAAACGTGCCCTGTGAGTAACTGGCAACCAGTCGAGGGCGCACCCTCCTTCTCACCTGAAGTTAGCTGGGTTGGGTCCAGCTTGCCCATGACCCTAATGAAGACAAGCAGTATAGAAAATGGATGTATGGATGGATGTCAGTGCCAAACACAGCATTTTATTCGAACAATCAACAACCTGATAAAAACAAACCCTTAGATAGACTGGTGCTTTTGTGTAGTGGGAGGGCACTGATTGAACAGACTCATTAGAGGCATTAGTTTTGTCTGGAGGACTTGGCTTTTGGTAATTGTCTTGGAGAGCAGAGACGGTGACGTTCCACGCTGACTAAAGATTAAAAAAACAGAACAAGAGCAAAGACAACAGAAACCAGCCAAAAGACCTAGAAATTTGAGATGCTAGTTGAAGATTTAAACATTTTCATCGTATTTAGTTGGGAGGTTTTAAGACTCGGACATCTGGCCCACCAAAGCTTTTCATTTGGCCCAACAAACATCACCCAAATAATGTAAACCATTCCGTCTAACGAGAGCATTGCTGGTTTATGCAGTATTTCCTCCGCTCAACAGGGGGCAACCGCAAGGCGACTTTTAACAGCAAGGGGACAAGATATCCATTTACCGAAAACTCAGTAGGGAAGCCGATGTGCTTACTTTGTAACAAAGTTAACATTGTTTCGAAGGAACACAACCGCTTTCAAACAAAGCACCACAATTTCGTTCCTCCACACATTCCCCCTGATTATTCACGGGTGGGGCAATTCTGGGTGTGATTCAAAATTTTTAAATTTGGACCCGTGTAAGGTCCTTGGACAAATGTAATGAGTACTCCTGCTCCTTACTGTGTTCAGGTGTGTAGGTATGCATAATTTGTTGACACTAAATTAAGTAGAAATATTCACCTTTGGAGCAATAAAGGAGTGTACTTTATTTGTGCCCAACAACCCTTGCTGCATGGTGCACAGGCTCACCTGAGAGAATGTTTGTTTCCATTCTGAACAAAATTTCCAGATGATGTGGAGAAATTTGATTAAATAATCAATTAATCAATAATTACATCAGTAAAGAAGACACTGACCATTTTGTTCTTCTTGGAATATGTTTTCTTGAGCAGCCTCTCGTTCATCCTCTCTTGCTCTCTCTGGGCATGATGAAAGAAGCCGTTCTCCAGTGGATCTATCACAGGCTGAACATTCTCCTCTTCCTTCTCCACCACCTCATCTTCCGTCTTTGGCTGTTTCACAACCTTTTTCTCCTTCCACCGCTCCTTCTTCTCCTGTGTCTTTAGAAGGCCTGTTTTCTTCTACAAAAAGAAAGAGACAATTGTGATTATGAGGCGATCACATCTCTTCATTAAACACTTTTACTGCGATTGGCTGGCGACCAGTCCAGGGTGTACCCCGTCTCTCGCCCAAAGTCAGCCGGGATAGGCTCCAGCATACCTGTGACCCTAGTGAGGATAAGCGGCAGGGAAAATGAATGGATAAAAACTTTTAAGTACCTTTTAAAATAGAGATGTTTGGATTGTATACACAAATGTCAGCATGATGTAATGTAATTCTGATAATTGTTTTATGGAATTGTTTTGGAATTTAGCTTCACTTTGTCATTACAACCTACTTGCATTGAGGCCAAGTGGGTCAGTGAATGATCCACCAGATGAAGAAGCGGTGTATGGCACTTGGCATTCACTTTTTAAGGTACATTAATGACCAGTGGAAAGATTTTACTCGGCATGGCATGCTTTTTCCTAATCAAGTTAGCCAGACAGACATTTTTGCATGGTTCAAACGGAAAGACAGTGCCTTTCTCCATATCTTGTTAAAGGAAAACATATTTGATGGAAATATTTAAATGGAGGCCATTCGACTGAACAGGTGTACAAAGCAACCAAAAACCATGAAATTGATACTGAAAAAAGGCAGATGGCAAAGATCCCTTTCAGTTTCTACAAAGCAAGCAAAGACTTAGCAGACAGCAACCATAATCAGTCTCTCTCTAAAGTCATCTTTAATCCTGTCAACAGCAGAACAATGCTTTACTGGAGCCGTAATCACTTTAAGGCTGTGATATAATGAGCTTATGATATAAACTGAGCGGCGGTTTTGACACACAGTGCAGAAAATACACTCTCTCTACACTTACACTGTGACCAAGCCATTTCCCCTAACTAATCATTCCTTTCACGCTTCAGTCACGGCTTGCTTGGAACTGGTGTTTGTTTATTGGAATTCAAACACTATTTGTAACAGCCTGGTGTCTTACACAATAGTTTTCCTTCGTCCATTTCCTCACGCTCTCCCCCTTGCTGTACTGTCAGTACTGATTGGTGTTGTAGCTTCATCTAAGCGGCAGTGATGTGTAAAGTAGAACTACACTGCATCATATTGAGAATTTCTAATTCATCACTACCACTTTCGGAGATTGTGAAGCAATAGTGAGTGTGTGTGTTTTTTCTCCCACCGTTATATTGGGGAAGGGATCTCAACATCACCCCCAAGAACCCCTACAACAGAAGTCACTGACTGCCAGACCGTGGTCCAAGTCTGGACCCAGGCGTCGTTCGTTAGCAATGCCCGTGCAGTACCTAAACAAGGCAGACAACACCTTTGAGTTTTCGCAAGGCGCTTCTATTTTGACCCCGCAGCTTTTTTAGACCTTATGGTAGTGTCCAAATCCACTGACCAATTGCATGTCAGTTAAGCCATGCAACACGATATTACTCAGCCAATCAAATCTGTGCATTCCAGGAGCTAAACATTACAATTCTAAATACAGAGACAGAAGAAAGAGGAGTGAAAGATGTGAAACATGTGAGCAATATCCATCAATCCAACCATTTTCTATGCCACTTCTCCTCATTAGGGTCGCGGGGGCATGCTGGAGCCTATCCCAGCTGACATCGGGCGACAGGCGGGGTACACCCTGGACTGGTCGCCAGTCAATCGCAGACATGTGAGCAATACCGGGAAACAAAAAAGAAACGAGTGTGAAAAACAAAGACAGAGGACAGAGAGACAAGTTGGAGATATGGGAAAAGCCGAGAGAAATGAGAGAGATATAGAGAAAGAGAGGCCAAAGAGACTAGTTAGAGGTATGGTGAAAGGAGAGAGAAACAAGTGAGGCATACAAAGAGACAAGTCAAACAATACAAAAATAAATACACAGGGTGCTCTCTAAGAAGAAAAAAGCAGAGAGTGAAAATAGAGCTTTCAATTGAGAATAGACAGACTCATTTATGTTCATGCTTCCCTCTAGAAGCACACAACCAGTTTGTCTCATATGCTCAAAGAATGTAGCACTCGTAAAAAGTGTCAATGTGAAAAAGAACATAGTTTTTGACCGCACATAGCCACTCACGTCTGACTGAGGTCACAGAAATTACACAGTCTTAGAGCTCAAAATGACCAATCCACCCGAATCCTGACCCATTTATTCACTACCAGACAGCTGTTAATGAATGTTTCCTCAGACCATTCCGGTTCAGGTTTAAAATCCTGGCAGGACTTGCTAAAGCTTGACAGTCAGTTGTTGATTACATGCAGACATTGACACAACTATAAGGCTACAGCAATATGCAGTATATGACATATTTTTGTAATTTACGACATAGAAAACCTGTTCTTCTAAATACATTTTTTGACATTATTAGAGCCCTCTACACATGAAATATATCCATATAGTCACGTTTACATTCGTATCACCCAATTTAGTAAACGTAATCAGAGAAAATAAGAATAATAAAACATGTGCTTGTGCGTGTCGCAGTAAATATGTTCTGTGTGGAGGACAGGAAGTGAGGTTGGGGGTTCAGAGTTTAGTTTTAGCTTGCCGTGGGTTACAGCCGCAACAGTAGACCATGCTATTATTATGGTTATTATTGTTATTATTGTCCCTGTTGTGAGATAATTTAAACCTGCAATAAAAGCCTGTTGTTCTAGCGATCAAGTCTGGTGCTTGTCTCACCGAACAATTACTGACACCTAGGGACCAATGTAGACTACTACATTCACAATTTGAATACCTCTTCTTAATGGCTTATATTTGTATTTTAGTTAATTTAGCCATTTTTATGCTGGAAAATGCTTATTGCTTAATTTACATTTCTTAAATATGCATATTTTAGACTCAGGCTATATTCAACCACAAAACAGCATGATTTATTAATTAATATATGTTTGAAAAAGGGCCGCACAGTTGCATAGTGGGTAGCATGTTCGCCACACAGTCAGGAGATTGGGAAGATCTGGGTCTGAATCTCTGTTGGGCATTTCTGTGTGGAGTTTGCATGTGTGTGCGTGGGTTTTCTCCAGGTAGTGCGGTTTCCTCCCACATTCCAAAAACATGCATGTTATGTTAATTGGCGACTCTAAATTGTCCATAGGTATGAATGTGAGTGTGAATGGTTGTTTGTCTATATGTGCCCTGCGATTGGCTGGCGGCCAGTCCAGGGTGTACCCGCTTCTCGCCCGAAGTCAGCTCGAATAGGCTCCAGCATACCCGCGACCCTAGTGAGGATAAGCGGCATAGAAGATGGACAAATGGATGTTTGAAAAACTGTGATAGAGTGAAGCCGCAAAATTGTAACCGTGATGTGGCGAGAGACGACTGTATACCTTGTTCTTTAGTTAAACATACTAAATAACATTATATTCTTAATCGTATTTGCATGATGGCATGTCATTTCTGTTTCGATGTGGTCTCACATTTATAATTCTATACTCTGTATTGCCAGGAGGAGCGATCGCATTAACTATCCATCCATCCATCCATCCATCCATCCATCCATCCATCCATATGCTGGAGCCTATCCTAGCTTACTTTGGGAGAGACGCGGGGTACACCCAGGACTGGTTGCCAGCCAATCGCGGGGCACATATAGACAAACAACCATTCACAAACCAATGCACACCTATGGCCAATTTAGACTCTCCGAATAACCTAACATGCAGATTTTGGAATGTGGGAGGAAGCCGGAGTATCCGGCGAAAACCCATGCATGCATGGGGAGAACATGCAAACTCCACACAGAGATGCCGCATTAACGATATGAATGTATTTATTATGTGTGCAACGTGAATGTACTAATGTGAATGTACTCATACAGTATGACTTTGTTACAAAAGCTGCAGTTATCATGCATTCATACAACAAGAGCCGTCGCATTACAGTAATTCTATGACACAGCTACGATAGGCGCATGCTTAAGTGCACGTTTGTGTCGGCTTCCATATGACAAAGTGGTGGAAATGTGGCTCTAAACAACATTGACTCCACTCGTTGGGTAGATTATTCAACAGTAAGTTACTTCTACACAAATGTACAACATGCTGCCACTGCTAATCTTTTGCAGAGTGCAGACATTATTCTTCAGTGTCAGACCAGCAGTTTGGAAATCGCTCCTGAATGTCATTAATGTCATTTGGCTTTTATGGAGTCCTTTGTAAAATCAACGTAATACGTTGAGAGCTACGTTGTATAAGAAGCAAACTTGTAACCCTCACAGTCTGTACCTTAGCTCAACGTTTAATCGCTTATATTATTCATTCATATACGTTTGGGGCAGAGTACCAGAGCTGTACCACAAGCAATTATTTTTCTGAGGAAAAATGTACATGCAGTAGTAAGCCAAATTTATTCTAATTTGTCATACACTAATGGTTCCAGATTTACATCAATCATCAATGTTTTAAATACTCACTATAATTACGTAGTTTCCGTCATAGTTTCCGTCTCCACCCTACGCACATACCACATTCCAGTGCACTTGTAACTCTCAATTCCCATGAGTATGTGATGAAATGAGTGTGTGATGTGTTGATCACACTGAATATAGTTATTTGATCCCCTGTCGATTTTGTATGTTTAGCCTCCTACAAAGATATGAACAGTCAACAACTTTTATGGTAGGTTCATTGTAAGGAGAGACAGAATGTAAAAATAAGTTTGACCTGAATGACTGAGAATGCAATGTGGTCAGATGAGACCAAAATTAAGCTTTCTGGCATCAACTGGAGGAGGCAGGGAAATGATGAATATGAGCCCAACAAAACCATCCCCACTGCCAAGCTAGACACGGGCCAGTATGAGATTCTGGCGGTATGAAACCTTGGGTAAAAATATCACGGATTGATGGTTTCACTGTATCATGATTGCAGCTCTAAAATGTGTTATTTTTTAAATATATTTATTGAAACGAGAAAAAAAGTGAAGTTAAAATTTATTTTTGAACCATACAATACAACACGATGAAAGTGGAATGTATGTAGAAAAAATAACTTCTATCTGAATAAATAATGAATAAATAAAATGCAGTTCTCAGTGCTAATCCTGCAACTCAAGTCACAACATACTAAATATCTTCTCAGTTAAAAAAAAAAAACAAAGAAAACAAAGCAACATGCAAATAAATACAATCAACTGGCTCAAGAAGGTCACAACGTAAATTAAAAAAAATACTAAAAACTCGTAATGTTACGTTATTATTTCATCGTGGCAGGTCGCCCTTTTCCACAAACTTCCGTTTCTGGGTCACGTGATTGTTGTTAGCAACTGAGACATTGTTAGTTGGTTGTTGCTTGTTGTTCAGTGGAGAATAAATGGGTTATACCACTTATCCTCGTTCTGAATCACATCTCCACATTTGTCGACCAACAGAGGAATGGACGTATGGCACCGCTCAATGCTAACGAGGCAGCTAACAACTTTTGGCAACACATCGAAGCCCAGTTCCGACTGCAAGGAATGACACAGGACGTGACAAAGTATTTCCACGTAGCGGCCACTCTGGACCTCCATTTTCTCTTATATCGTAGAAACGGTATGACGGACAATTTTAGTGGTTTTGAAACTGTGACGTCTTCATACTAAACTAAACCACTAGCCGGCCCATGCCTATGCCAAGCATTCTGCTTTGGGGCTTTTTTGCTGACCAAAATTCCTCCTGAAATGTGTGTAGCGCTGGTGACAAACTGCAAGAAATGTCAGACACCTGTACCTGCAAGCAAGCGTTTCTCCACCAAGTCCTAAGTCACGCTTTGCTGTGAGATCAAATACCTACTTCCCTCAATTAGATGATTATAGTAAGTAAATAAGTACATTATTATCATATGTTTTACATTCTGTCTCTCTGTTACAATAAACTTTATTAATCAGCAGTAGAACATAGGTAAGTTTCAGGAAAATATCAGTTGCTGACTAAAAAGGGGCAAAAACAAGCTTTTTTTGAAAAGATACATTTCAAGCATAACTTTCACTTTGACACAAATATTTGTTGCTTTTATGGCAGCTCACATATCTAAACCACTATACCACAACATAAACAACACAAAAAAATGTTGTTTTTTTTTTTACATATACAGTATATATTTTTTTTTTTACAAATATAACTCCATGAACAATTTACAATTTTCACTTTTGGATGTGAACTATTTGTGTGCATGTGCGTGCATGTGCTGTGTGAGCACATGCATGCGTGTACATGTGTTAAAATTTCCCTACAATGCGTAACCTTCTGCACACTACACTCCTCCACGCTCTCCCACTTCCTCCTCCTGTCATGTGTGTTTCTTGGTCCTCTCCTGGTCCCTGTCAAGCTCTTCTGCCACCTAGTCAGGGTTTTTATGGCATTAAAATTGCTCTGAAGCCAAATATATTGGTGGAGAGTTGCATCATCACCTCTGTCAGCCTCTCGCGCTAAAAAAAACCCTAAAAGACGTATAAATACGTTGTTGGGATTGGGCGTTCGGGTTTATAAAAACGTATAACTACGTCTTTGGTATTGAATGAGTTAATGTTATCAGATTTATCAGTATGACATCATCATTCCTCTTATTTTGCACCCCTATTCATTACAAAACATGCCTGTTAGCAGCCTGTTAACATTCTCTCAAAATGGAACCGGAACTCAGTCGCCCGTCTATGACGCCATCAGCAGCTCTCTGTAATTCTTTGCTAACTAACAGTTAGGCCATAAGTCTCAGCTTTTCTTCACGGTATTTTACACGGCATGTAAAATTATAATTGTTCAATATTAAAAGTCATTTGCATTCACATTTTAGGGTGTCCGGAACAGATGAATTGGATTTGCATTATTTCTTTTGGGAAAAATTGATTCGGTTAGCTGTTTCGGGTTTTGTCTGACCTTCTGGAACGGATTAATGGTGCTAACCAAGTTCCACTGTACTGCACAGTTTTCCCATCTACATACAAATACTGAAAAGTGAGCAGAGGAAAATCCTCACACTGGCCTGGTGGATGATGAGCAAGAATATATAGAAAAACATGGACATTTTTATTTGGTCTTTACAACTTTAAAGCTATTTATCTGAAAACAAATGTGTGCACCAATCAAATGTTGATGTAAATTTAAATGTGTCAGTTGTAATGATGAACCAGGAGACCTTGTTTAACTCCTAGATCAGTGGCCACCAACCTTTTTCAGCCCAACATCCCTGGTCTTGGCCGTGAACCAAGGCGACCCCTGTCCTACACGGTACAATAACTATCAAGAGGTTTTCAGTGTGGTTTTCTGCTACATAAGAGTTTTGTTTTCCAAGAAAAACTGTAAAAACAATTTATGACACAACAGAGTTTCAAACACAGCAGCAGTGTCTTAACAATACATCTCAACAATGTATAGTTAAATACCAATGGAAAGGGTAAAGTCAATTTTGTATGCCATTGCTGCCGACGATAAGCCATAGATTTATTGCTCGCTTGTCAGACTGATTGCGTACACATTGCTGCCTCTCTTGTGCTGGATGTCAAATAACTCAGGGACTTGTCAAGGTTTAGAAGGGATTGATGTCATCATGCAGCGAAACACACTTCTATGATCGGATGCTGCTGTCAGGTGCATCAAACAACCCTTTGATTAAGACACTCATTACCCCTCCCCACTGTATCACTCAAAGCGTATAATCAGTGGGCTACGCTGACGAGAGAAAAGAGCACTTTGTGTGTCAAAAGGCTTATCAGGCTGTGAACGAGAGAAAGCACACGTTTCTACAGTGATCAATGTTGCATAATTGGCTCACAAGCCGATTAAATGAAGCACATCCTTTTCACCTTTTGTTAATCAATGTGGTGTATTTTCCTGTTCATTTGACTTTACAGTTAAGGGCCTTTGTGATTGGACGCTCTTTTTATTGACGTTGTATCTGTATGCAAGACATAATGAGAGAAAGAAAGGTGTACGGTGTTAATCCGAAACAGGCCAGTTTTTTTCATTACAATAGTGGGCATTATTATTTATCCGTCTTTAAGATCATGTGGGAAGAACAACAATCATAAATAATTTAAAAATCTGCATAGAAGCAAACATAAGGACTCTCCCTTATGTTAGACGTGATTGCATCTTTTTTGTGGACTTCTCCTTGCCGCATGATATTTTAATGCTGTGCAAAACTATTCACGTCTTCATTCAAATGTATTCCCTCTGGTGCTATTCATAAATCTTTACAGATAATTTGTTGAGAAGATTTGTGCAAGGAATGACTCAGTCTGACTCACAGAATCCACCCATGCAGTTTTACACCTCCAGCATATCCACAAATCCTGCCTCCACATGAACAACCCAACCGGAGCTAAATTCAACCTCAAAGACAAATAAAAGTGAATATATGTTGACAATTTTTTACTGTTACTGCAGTACATATTGTAGCCACACGGATGAATAACTGTCTTATAGGTTCTGATGTTCTCTTCTGGAGCAAACATTTTTTCTCTTGTGTACACACTAAGCCTTTTTGTCATACCATGACGAGCCACTCACTTACTGTTAACTAAATGAAATCAAATCAGATTAAACTTTCCCTATGTTAGGTCAGGATTGCCAAAACTAATTTCCTAAATGCTGCAGTTATGAGAGAGAGAATTTGTTGTTTTTTCTATTACTTTCTTCAAAGTCAAAGGTTTACAAACGTGTTCTTAGTATTTGGTAGCATTGCATTTAAAGTGTATGACCTGAGTGAAGTATTGTAGATGTCCTTCCACAAACTTTTAACAACCGTTTGCTAGAATTCTGGCCCATTCCTCCTGACAGAAATGGTGGAGCTGAGTCAGGTTTGGAGGATGCCTTGTTCGCACACCACGCCCTTTTAAATTTCCCCACACATTTTCTATGGAATTGAGAACAGGGCTTTGTGATGGCCACTCCAAAACATTGACTTTGGTGTCTTTAAGCTACTTTGTGACTATTTTGGTGGTAAGCTAAGGGTCATTGTCCATTTTGTTCGTGATGCCATCTATTTTATCAAGTGCAAAACAGCCCCAGAACACGATACTGCCATCCCCATACAGATGAGAAGGTGTTCTCAGGTGTTAAGGTGTCCCCCTTTTTCCTCCAAGTGTAAGGATGGTAGTTATGGTCATTATTAGTTTCATCAGTTCACAGAACATGTCTCCAAAAATGTGTGTCTTTGTCCCTGTGCATATTCGGAAACTTTCATCTGGCTTTGTCATGTTTTTTTTTTGGATTAATGGCTTCTTTTTGGCAGAGTGGCCTTTCAGCCCTTGACTCATATGACTGTGGATAATGATACACTTTTGCCACCTAAAGCCATCATCTTCAAAGGGTCTTTAACTTTGGTTGTGTTGTAGATACGCACATTTCAGACCAAAATATGTTCATCTCTGACACAGAATCCGTGAACGGTATGATGGCTGGACATCCCCATGTTGTCTATTACTGTGGATAATTGTTTGAACAGATGAGGATGAACCAGACTTGTGGCGCTCCCCGATACTGCATGATAGCTTGGCTGATTTCTTTTGATTTTCCCATTATGTAAAACGGGGAAACCCTGTGTTTGAGGTGCGGCCGCCAAACACATGCACAGGTGTGCCTCCAACTAACTCAAATGTTGTCAGTTAACTTATCGATATATCTTCCAAAGTCATGTCATCATAATGTGGGCTTCCTCACATTGTTTAAAGATTTTGTTTATAGTCATATTTGTGGATGTAAACTTTTGGCTTTGAAGAAAGTAATACATAAAAAAAAAAAATCTTACAAAATAGTTTCTATTTCATAATTGCAGAATTTAGCAAGTAAAAGTGTAGTATAATGTAATTTCACATCATGGGAAAAAAAATATTTTGTGTTTTTACTCAGTTTATGTAAACTGTTCATGTGTTGATGACGCTCCAAAAGTGGCCATATAAAATCCAAAACATTTATTTTATTGTCTGAACAATTAATTGTGTTTGCAATCACCTCACAATATGATAAATGTGATGTTCTAATTCAAACATATATAATTACAAAATGGTCACATGACGCACAGTTGAACAACACATATACAGTATATGGTGCCTATATGGTTCAATATGGTTCACGCCACTGATAAATTCAATTGAATATACTCGGGCGCTGCTTTCCACCAGGTGAGAAAGGCAACTGCTTGGGGCCGCTGCCCAGTTGGGAGCCCCCGAGGCTTGACAAACGTTTAACTTCTACAGCGGTCGCACTCTGCATAATGCTGGTTAAACGCTGGTTTAAGGAACCCTCTGTGAATTTTTCCCTAAGGCCAATGTACCCTTTAAGCTGCACGCGTGCACAATTGCACACTGTTCCTGTGTTGCCAGCGCACAACAAATCCACACATCACACATAATAAAATTCAACCTGAACTGTAAATGAAATAAACACATAATTTATTCTGTACCATTTTGCAGTGCAACTCAGTGAGTGACAGGTGGCAACAAGCGGTAACAACATGTGACAAGCACACAATGACAAGCACTGTCCAGCCAATGATAGCCCATATTATGTCATACATGCCGCTATTTTGCAGGTTGGCGTATAGCTAAGGAGGCAGCGGCATTAAGAGAGCTAAATGCTGTTTGCTAACCCCATATTATGGTAAAACGAACAAGCAGTGACACATCCACTCACCAAGCCAAAGTAAAAAAAAGTGGTTCTTCTAAGGTGGACTGGCTGACCGAGTATGTGGGAACAGAAGAACAGAACATTTTTCAAATGAGAAAGGGTTGCTCTACATAAGATGCAGCAAAGCCAAAGTAGCAAGCAAAGTTTCAGAGCGACGTGTGGACTGAATGTGTGGCGTAACACGCAAGTTTTACTCCTGTGTTTTTATTTTGATGACCAGACACACCGGATACAGGAAGTGTTACGCCAAGTTTGTGCTTCTGAGGCAGCAGGTGTTTTTTTTTTTTACTTTAATTAGACAAAAGTAAAGCTATACAACAAATATGGCATCAATTTTAAGGATGAAACAGTGCCAGAACATCAATCCATCCATATTCTATGCCGTTTATCCTCATTAGGGTTGCGGGGGTATGCTGGAGCCTATCCCAGATGACTTTGGGCTAGAGGCAGAGAACACCCTGGACTGGCCGCCTGCCAATCACAGGGCACATATAGACAATCAATCATCCACACTTCGTGCCGAAACAGACTGCGGTAAAACAGAAAGTGAAAGTCAAATAAGAAAATTAAAGTATGGTATACATAATTAATAAAATAAATGCTAAACAAAAAAAGAAATGGAAAATTAAACAAAATTATAGACTAGGGTTTTTCTACAAGATTCAGATTGTTAAGTGGATGAGATAGTGCCACGACTTGTTTTGTCCGAGTGTGAGAATAAGAAACGCTACATTGTGAAATACACATTGTCGTCGGTTTAAAACCACACATATACAAAATATGACAGTATGGACATTTGACTTGCTCAGTTCTGAGGTTTTGGACAGATGCAATACTAGTGAGCACGTCTAATGGTGCTCACAGAGGTCCAAGGAATTCTCAGATCGTTTGCAAGTATGCTCACTTGAGAAATTAGGAAGTACATTGCCTAGGGCCCCAACAGACTCTAGAATTGGCTCAGAATACACTCCTGTACATACTAGAATGCTTTGAGAGAGCTACACAAAGTAAGCAAAGACAAAGTGGTGGGGTGCATGCTGTGTGTTCATACTTGAGCATCTCAACACAGACATAAAGACGGTGCTTTTAGAAGGTTTACTGACAAACTGTTACTGGTTAATGTAAGGCATAACTTTAACCATTAACATAACACAATCTGTTATAAAACAGCACCTTTTCCTTGCATGGACTTTGTTTAGGGTTAGGGTTACTTAAATGCATAAGAGTAAGGCCACAGATTTGTTTTTATGTTTCTGTAATGAGCTGTTAAATACTAAGTCGTACTCGAACTACTGTTCCAATCTGATATTGATAGACAGTATCAGTTGGATATCTGCAAAAAAAAAAAACAGTATTGGATAATATAGGCCCGTATCTAAAATCAACAAAAAAATACAAGCAGTCCATTCCATTCCCTAGTCCGCGCCAGCACAGCACTTCTGTTCATCATCCAGAACCCACATAATCACAACAACAGCGTGTGCTAGCATGTTTAGCAAGTCCGAAAAAGACGTTGCAGCTGAGTGCAAAACTTGTCATGCACAAGTTTCCTATGGTGGCACAGAACCGGGGAAGTTCAATACGACCGACTTCATTGCGCATTTGAAGCAGGAATTTCACAACACCACGGGACATCCACCGCTGTTTGACACATTTCCAAAGCGTGAGAAACTCCCAAAAAGTCATTGGCTTCCAACAGGAAAGAGACAGCCCCTGTCGGAGGTAAGTGATGTCAGGTTTAAATGCTTCATTGAGAATATCGAGCCTTGCTATATTTAGGTTTGGGCATCCAGCATCGATGGGAAGCGCGACTAACATTCGGATTCTACCATCCGACTAACATTCAAAGCTAACGTACGACTGCACTTTTTTACAAACCAACAAGCTGACGTTAACAAAATTTTGCCAGAAAGTTGACAGGACCCTGCAAATTGTTACTCCATTGACTGTACTCGTTTGGTATTCAGCACGTAGGTTAGTAGGAACTCAGTAACATGGTTAAGTTTCACTTTGTCTATTCTGCATCATGAGACACTCTGCAGCATATAAACAACAGGATATGTGTAATTGCTTTTTCATGAGGTTCTCAAAAATAATCATTTGTGAACGTGTACTCTTATGCAAAAAGACTTCAAAATATTTATGTTCAAGTTCAATGCTTTCAATGGTTCAATGGTTTATGCTAGTTGAACATAGCCCTGTGAGAAATTCATAGTAAAGTAATTCATAAAATGTATTTATTATATTAAAAAATCATGGAGACATTCAGACATTTCAACCAAGAGCTTTGGTTAGCGCCGTCGTTTAAACCATGCAGACTTTTATGACCCACCTCTGAAGAGAATCGGAATCGAGAATCATTAGCAACCAGAATCGAAACGAAGAATCGTAATCGGAACCGGAATCGCTCAAATTCAACGAACCTCATCTACATTATGCCTATTGCGGATTAAAAAAAATAAACCAGATGCATAAGTAAGTACTTGTGTCAGTTTTTCTCATTCTTACTGTTGCTGACTGTTCTCTGTTTGATTAATGTCACTTGAGCAAGCCTTTTCTAACATGCCGCGCTAGTAAACAAGTAATAAAAGTATGTACGATCCATGCTGATATCTCAATCGTATAGAAAGTGAAAAAGTTGTATCGGGACACACCTAATAAATACAGTATGAAAATACAGACTTTTATTTTATTTTTGATTTACCGATATAAATTTTTATCAAATACTGTAGATGAAAAATACCATGCAGCATGTATGAATATCCTCACATACATTTGCTCAAACCATGCTAAATAAAATAAAATTAAACATACAGTAGATCCAGGACAGGACGACTATCAAATGAAGAAAAAACAAAAATAATTGATAGGTCTGAAAATCTGACACACGGCTGTACATTTTACCTGTATTATCATGTATCTATAAATTATTGCCAATCTGTGGCGAATTACATGTGTTTTCTGTGGAAAAAAATGGCTTATTTCATGACCAAAATCTGTGAATGTACAGGAATCCACTGTAACATAATGAGATGCATGCATGCAGATACCAAGAGATTGTACACATCCATTTTCACACTTTATGAGGCTCCTGTAGACACCCTTAGACATACAGGCAGTTCATTGTGAGAGGAAAGATGATGTGACCAATATGTCCTGTGAACCTGCCGCCCCTTGTCACAAGAGCACCCCCATGCACTGCTCGGCCCACACACTCCAGCTTAAAATACAGCCTGGTGTCATTCCACAGGTTTCTCCACACGCACCCGGGGAAGAGGAAGTGTTGCCTTGGCAACATCTATTAAAGATTAACACATAACGTAAATTCCGGTGTATAAGTCACTACTTTTTTTCTCAAACTTTGAACCCCGCGGCTTATACACCCGTGCAGCTAATATGTGGCTAAAAACTACATTTCCCACGGTGCTTGGTGTGGTCATGTTCTAATCTCGTGACATCTCCTATACTTCAGAACTACTAAAAATCGTTTAAATATGTAATTCGAAAAATGCTATTACTAAGATAGTCCATCATGAGGACAAATAAAGTTCAGGAAACAACCAAAACACGCCAATAAACCACCATTCTCGGCGTTTGCTAACCCTGTCGCTGTCGTTGCACACACTTGTCATCAACGTCAATCACAGTTTATACTATAACCAAAAGTTGTTTGTACGATGACACAGTGAGCCAGACTGTTACGTTGACTAATGACCTCCTGCAATTTCCAATGGGTTGACAAGCTCATTGTGAATTTATTCATAGCTTATGATTGGCTCCTGTCAAATAAAGAGCTGACTGGTCCTCACGGACTCATGTGCGCCACAATATGCCACTTTATGACGTGTATATGTGCGGCTTATACACCAGCGTGGCTTATATAAGAATAAATCTGTTTTTTCCTCTAAATTTAGTGGGTGCGGCTTATACACTGGTGGAGCTTATACACCGAAAATGAAGGTGCATTCCTATTAATCAGGGTTAACAAAAGAGTCCAACATAATTCTGAACTGGCTGTTACATCTCATGAAAGAAATGGGAACGCAAGAATGCCTCTTGGGAAGAGCATACTTTTCAATATAAATATGTTTTTGTCAAAATTATTTAACTCAAAGTTTGACATGCTATACTTTATGTCTTTTCACCACAGCGCCACATGAGAAATAATTTCCTTCTCAATGCTTAGTAAGTCAGAGGAAACGTTCTGATGTTCTGCTGAATTTCTGAATGTGTCATGCTGGGAGCTGAACTTGTGTGAAGAGTCGTCTTTGTTCACACACTGACAGAGCTGAGGAATTCCAGTTAGAGTAGAGTGACAGGCAAGAGTTTTTGGAAAGGTCCGTTTGTCTGCATGCTCATGTCCCGACAGCCAGAGAAACACATTTGGATCCTGACAGTTGATTTTCACCCTTCTTGCTCCCCTCTTTCGACATATACTTCGGAATATATGTTAAACTTCAACGAGAATCAATCCATTCCTCTATTTTATACTCTGTTTGCCATCATTCGGGTCATGGGTATAGCCACACGGTGTCAGATCAGTAAATTCTCAGATCCACACGAGAAACGATAACTGGGTGATGGGTGAAAATGACGTAATACATAAGGCACATGGCGGTGTAAATAGACACACAGACATTACCACTGAAAACACCACAACTATAGAAGAAGGAAGTGCGTACAGGTCTTGCCCCTTAGAAATAAGAAGTCAGTTTTATAATATATTAGTAAAATAGAAATGTGCTTTATTTACTGCAGGATATTTTTGTTTATTATGTTGTCAATTGCTGTATTTGTTTATTGGAACATTTTTCACATAACTATTGTCACTCTAAAAATCGAAACTGCTAATGTTAAGCAAGAGAATATTCGCTTTGCTATTATTTTGATGTGTATTGTCAGTGAAAGTATTTCAGTACACTACTGGTAAGCATACTGGTGTTTGTACATGTACAGTATGTAAATAGTCTTTCAGTCATTACTAACGTGGCTTGAGGACAAATCATGTCTGTTTGTCTTACTCGATAATTCCCCTTTCCAGGACATTTACACCTGCACATTCACCACACTATGAAATAATAACATAATATTATAAAGTTTTGAAATTATTCATGTTGCGACCTTTTTGAGTCACTGATTGAGCCAGTGATTGCATTTATTTGCATTTTATTATTTATTATCCATGGTCTTGTGATATGAGTTTCAGGGTTACCCACGGTAGACAGCATTAAGAACTACATTTTATTTATTATTTATTTAGAAATAATTCTATTATTTGTTGTTATTTATTTTAAATAAATATGTTCCACTTCAATCATCCTTCCACACATTTTCTGTGCCGCTTATCTTAATTAGGCTCACGGGGGTATGCTGGAGCCTATCCCATCTGACTTCAGGCAACAGGCGGGGTACACCCTGGACTGGTCGCCAGCCAATCGCAGGGCACATATAGACAAACAACCATTCACACTCACATTCATACAGATTTAGAGTCTCCAATTAACCTAACATGCATGTTTTTGGAATGTGGGAGGAAACCGGAGTACCTGGAGAAAACCCACACACACACGGGGAGAACATGCAAACTCCACACAGAAATGCCTAATGGAGATTCAAACCCAGGTCTTCCCAAACTCTTGACTGTGTTCCACTTCAATCATCTTCTTTTATATTGCATATAAATGAATCCATTTTTTCTCTTATTTTCAATAAAGATATTGATAATGATAAAGCTATTTCAAAATAACACATTTAGAGCTGTAATTATAATACTATGAAACTGTGATATTTGTGCCCATGGTTATCATAGTGTCAGAATCTCATCCCGGCCCATGCCTAGTATATCCATTCAAACAAATGAAACCTTGACTCAACAATGTTGATTCATTTGATTGACAATTGGCAATTCCGACGCAACAAAAACATTTTGGAAAAATGTCACGTCAACTCAATTTTATTTATAATCCACACAGCACCAATTCCAACAGAATTACCCTAATTTGCTTTCCATAAGGAGCAGGACCAGTCCTCATGCATTCAAGAAAAACAACTGAACCCAGTCATGATTAAGCACTTTGGCAATGTGCAGTCAAAAAGCTGTAATGGAAATCTGAATATTGAGTTACGTTATGCAGTTACAGTGGCCTGAGTGTTTTTTTTTAAATGTGTGACGACCGTGAAGAAACAAACAAGCCACTCAACGAAGACCATAATGAACATGAATACTGTAGTGTAATTACTGCTTGGCAAACATTTCATTCTAGATACAATTTTTAAGTGATATTTCCACTGCATCACATATTTTTATTCATTCTCACCCTTTTGTGTGGTCCGAAATGTTCTGTTTCTAATTCACTGCTTGAGCTAACTGTGCACTTCCACTTAATTTAATTGCCCTCTCACTACATGCACCCTTCCACACGAACAACCAAATGCCTTGTTCCTTCCCACACAATGCACACTGAAAAACACATGCACACACATCGGGCAGCTTTCTCCCTCAGCGCAACCAACACACCGCTACACGCACGGCCACACATCCACTGCACAAGCCGCACGCTCCTTCACACATTAGTCTATTCCTGTCAGGTAATCCCCCGCCAGCTCCTCAGTATATTGCAGAGTTGTACAAATGCAGTGTTCCCCATACATTTATTTATTTGTTGCGGCCCGCCACAAATAGATTCGGTGCTACCTGTTCACCCTCGCTCTGTGTAATTCCGCTTGTTAACACACGTCATATGCACCCGGTCTGCCAGAGAATAAGAAGATGTAGTCAGAGGGATCTGTTTTGCCAACCTAACAACATTGCTATATTTTTTTTTTTTTTAAAAGCAGGGAGCGATAAATTTAGTCAAGAGATTTTGGAGATTAAAACTGAGAGGCTCTGTAGAATGGAAAAGGCATAGATGTGTGTGTTCAAATTAAAAACATGGGCGTGTGTCTTTTATTTGGTGGATTTATGAAGCTGTGGCAGCATCAGAGAAAATTATTTACAGGTTCCATGTTTGTTTGTCATAGCACATAATTGTGGTGCGTTCGAACAAATTATCAACTCTTAAAGCTTGACAATGAACATTATCAACAAAACAACGACTTTCTAACAGTGACCGAAAAAGGAAATGACGTGTTGCTCTTCTCAGCGAGCAGTGGGTGCTGCTGTGGGCCCCTCCCCATCTCAAAACACTCACAGGTGGCTTCATCTTGTTTGTGACATTAAAAAGAACGACAAAAAGACAGAATTGATCGTTGATTTGTAGTTAGATATACATGATAAATATCAATTATCGGGTCTATATGAGGAATTATGACGTCATACCGATAAATCGAATAACATTAAAAAATATCTCAGATAACTGATCGTTGTAAAAACGCTTCAATGAGGTGAGGTTACTCGTACTGTGCTGTAGGTGGGTTAGGCTGAGCAAATCAAGCACTCCTTTTCTTCTCCTACATGTGACATGCTGTAAACACGTGTTGTAAACAACATGGTGTCGATGGTGTGGGACCTCTCCACTGTCTGAGACACCTCGCGCGCTACCTAGCTAATGATCCGCAAACATTTCTCGATGAGAGTAAAAAAACATAGACCCTAAACACACAAAACCCCAGTAGCCACCCCGAACGCCTGCATTGCCATGACGGCGCCCCAAACGGCCACAAAGACACCCACGTCGACAAAGAAGCTGCCCTAAAGCTACCCACAAAGAAAGGCCGGGGCCCCGCTCCCATCACCACGGCGTCCACCACCATCGTCGAAGGCACCGACCCCTGTCAACCAGCAAACCACTCAGAGACACCAATATTTTCGTATGTTTTGTTAATAGTGTTGATGTCATGATATTTGGTGGGGACAAATCTACAGGTACAGTTTGATAAATCCAAATTTGTTAGTCGACCTTATCTCCAGTTGTGCACAAGCTACAGTTTTATCTAATTTTTAAAAAGGATATAGAAGTTACTGAATCGGTATCGGCAAAAAAAATGCATCCCTATTTGTAGTTTTATATTTGGTGTGCTTTTCATGTTTTTTTACTCACTTTTTGTCCTTTTGTCCATGCCATTATTCCTCTCTCCTATACCATCCATTGCAATTACATGCAAATGTGTCATGGCCAATCATGCAAATTAGATGACAGAGCCATTACGTCCCCCCCGAAACCCACCACCGTCATATATAGATTGCAGTCCTGTGGGAAACACCTATGTGTGTTATGTAAATAGACAAAGGTGATGCAAGTCTTATTATTATCCTATTTTTTTTGCAATTTTCACAAAATATTGTGCGACTAAACATCTAAGCTGTATAGTTTACAGTTTGAGTGTGTCTATTTTTTCTAACACTGGAGATTTGTTGTTTGGTATTAGGAAATAATTCTTTGAACATTATGCTGACCCACATGAAGATGGAACAAATAAGCAGCAAGCAAGGTTGGACTGGACATTGGGAGAACCAGTCTGTTTCCCAGTGGGTCACCGGTAAAAAAAAAAAAAAATGCATCAGTGATTTAAACGCCAGGCTAAGAGGCTATGATATTTTTCCCGCATCCAGAAAACACAAACCGGAGAAAGAATTACAGGAGTCATCCTTTCAAATGTCAGATGTCCAGTGAAGATCCTTGACCACAGCACTTGTATAAAAAAAAAAAAATAGAGGTCAAACTGTAAAGCAATTACTCTGGCAAATCATCAAGCAGAGGCTGACAGAAAGACAATTACCTCCAGGCTGCAGCAAACACGAGAGCAGAGAGACAGAGTGTTGTGTTTAACTCTGGATATAACAGCTTTGCAACATAATTACACCCTGCCGAGTTCACTCTAATTCTGCGTTTAACAGGTACAGTAGGAGCAGTAAACGCAGCGGAGAGAGAAAAGAAAAAAAAAAGAGTGAGCAGTACAGGTATTGCCAAGGGCATTGGAATGGAGCCATTACAACAGGCGAAAGATGGAGAGAGATATGGAACGAGTGTTAAAGGGTCCCTCACATGATTTAGCAACTTTGCTTAAATATGTTATATATTAAATTTTTGAAAGTGAACGGTAAATTCGCAAAAATTACGTTTTTAGTTTATGGCGCCAACCATGACGAACTAGCTCGTCATCGGGGTGACACCTCTCAGCTAAAGCAGAGTAAACAAACGCTTCTCGAGGTAAATCGTCGACTTGGTTCAGTGTATTTTTCATCAAAACAGTAGTCATGCCAAAACATTGCTGTTGGACGTTTACAGTATCTGAGCGATACCGTAAACTGTTTGTTTTCTTTTCCAAAAGTGGAAGGTTTTAGACAAAACTGGATGAAGCAAGTGCAGAGAACGAGAAACAGATGGACGCCCATTTCGAGTTCTGTTCTTTGATCATCGTCTTCTTGATCATTTCACTGATGACTGCTTTGAAGGAATACAGTACCTTTACAAGAAGCATTTGGCTTGAAAGTATGGTACAAATTCATTTTGAAAAAGGACGGTATTCCGCCGGTACACAGGAAAAAAAAAAGACAAGAAGAACGTCAAAGTTGCCACAGAACAGAGAAAGTCATGTATTGTTTATATAATGTCTATAATGTATTGTAAACACTATTTTACCATTGTGACAAGCCTGTAAAGCATTATACATGTTATATAAACAGCTTTCACAGTGATATGTGTGTTTATTGGGGGGAGATATAACATAAATCAGGCTATAAAGACTCATTTACACTCATTTAGAAGCCGATTTAAAACAAAAATTGAAGAATGAGCAACTCCAGAGTAATTTACACTTACCATTCTGTGTTTTGAAGGCAACCAATCTTCATCGCCATGTCTTAAGGCTCAAGTCTATGTTCTGCGAGTTCTCTACTTCGTCTCCAAAGGTTTCTCCCTTCTTTTGTCCTCAAAAGCTATTGACACATCACTCAAATCTCCGCTATAATCACTATAAACATCCACACCACTAAGTTTGTGGAGCTGTGTGATCGTACACCCATCGCATCACTTCCGTAAATGAGACTGAACAACGAGAACTAGCTCGTCATAGCTGGCGCCATGAACTATAAATGTAACGTTTTGCTAATTTACTGTTTGCTTTTCAAAAACTGAACAATGTAGAAAATAATTGCAAACAATATAGAACACATTTAAGCAATGTTGATAAATCATGTCAGGGACCCTTTAAAAGAACAGAGAGAGATCAGAGAGAGAGATCTCTATGCAGTCAATGTCAATACTGACAATACAACCACCTGGCAACTCACTCCTGAGGGATGGAAATAATTGCAACAGATGATGGACAGAGACTAAGGGAGGGTCACTGAATGGCAGGCTATTAAAATGCCTCAAGTCTGATTTAAAATATCGCTGAAGCACTTCTGATATTTGAATGTTTGCTGGCGAATGAGCACAAAAGTACAATGAATCAAATCGCTCACTGGATAAAAATGTCATTACGTGTTATCAACAAACCAAAAAATGCACTGAAAATGGAAATTGACCAAAGTAATTTATGTTTTCAAACATCAACTCAGAAACTCATTTTTAATTCCCAGAATGAAAAGCAGCATCATTTGCATTAAGTAGTCACCAATTCAAATAAGCAAATTGCCACTTTTCCATGCTGTACTATATTAAATGAACAGCTGGTAAGGCACATGTGCGAGTCTGCATATCGTCCATATTTGCATAAATTACAGGAATACATCAATTAACATTTATAACACCTACAGAACAGCATGCACACACTGACACTTTTGTCTATCTAAAAGAGGTAGTATAGGGATGATGATTAGGGATGCGTTGCGAAGCTCGGGATCATAAAGTAATCAATAAAGCTCGGTGCCAAAGTAAACAGTAGAAACCAGAATGAAAAAATATGAAGCTCTGCCTCATTTTGGTGCTAAATAAAGCAAAACCGAGGTTACCACCGAGTCAACAGTTGTAACCATGGGCAGTCAATAGGCAAACACAGGCAATTGCTTGGGGCCCCAAGATTCCAGGGCCCCACAAAGGTCTCATAAAACCTGATTCCTTTTTTCTTCTATTTAAAGTACATATTACCGGTTAGGTTTAATTCCTGTGCATAAAACTATATCAAAATGCGTAATCTGTCATGAGCATTTCAATCCAAATCTGCTGCCATCCATCCATCCATTCATCTCCTATGCCGCTTTTTTTCAAATCCATTCCCTTAACTTGAAAGCGGCATCATTTCCATTTCCTTGCGTGTTTTGTGTGATGGAAGTTTGTCACTGCCAGGTTCATTGTGAATGTGCACAACTCGTCTACATTCCGGTACAGCAGGTGGCGGTATGCACCTAACCGTTGGTTGCGACCCGCCATAAACAAGAAGAGGAAGAAGAACATATGACGTGTACGCTCATGACGCTACATGCATAAGGTTTACGTAGGGTGACTTGGTGAAATTGAGATGGATACTTTATTCATCTCCGAGAGAATACCACGGCATTTTATGTTTAGTTTTATATTTTATACTGTATGTACGGTATATTTAATGTATCTGTATTTCTGTTTAATTACGTCAACAGATATAACGTGTACGTCTGTGGAGCTACATATGTTACCGTATGTAAGGTTTACATAGGATCACTTGTGAAATTGCTGTATATTACCCATTCTTCCTGCTGGATTTATTCTCTGGGCTTCGTAAGAACCACGGTTTGTGGCCGCCTTTGAGTCATCGTAGCACGTGGATCCCTGCGTATATTCTCCTGGATCCAGGTATGTCTCTGCATTTATTTGTTACATTTCCTTTTGTTTTCATTCATCATAACATGCTTTGCAGTCTTGGCGGTACATTTATGGTCTTTATTGAATAATTCCAACAATGTTTTACAATTGGTTATAGTATAAACTATGATTGATGTTGTTCACTCATGTGTGCAACAACAGTGACAGCAGCGTCAGCAAATGCATCTTGACAGGCAAGTTAACAGACTAAATAGGCGTCTGTCAACCTAATGTGAAAAGGTGGTATGTTAACGTAACATATTAGCAGTTATTCCGCTAACTATAGCCTAAACAACATAACATAAGTTTGCTTGCAGCTTGTAATGTGCGGAATATGATGTTCTTTTTTCTTTCTCAGTTGCCTTTATAAATTGATGTTTACTTTGTACATTTTCAGTGGTACAGGAGTGATATGAGTAGCAGATACTGGCACACAAGCTTAGAGCGGCCTCTAGTGGCTGTCAGTGTGAAAAAAACAAAACATATATAAGTCACACTGGAGTCTAAGTCGCAGGACCAGCCAAACCATGAATAAGTGTGACTTATAGTTTGGAAAATACGGTACGTGTGAATGTGATTCATACTCCAGTGCGACCATAAAATCCAGAGCGCACCTGAAAAAAATAATCTGCATCCGACAAATTTAAAGAGGAAAAAACTATTAATATGAGACAGATGCAAGATTTGAACAATAATCAATAATAACAGAATAAAGTTAGCGAATGTAGAGAAATATTAGCAGTAAGTCCAAAATGGCTGTTGTTTGTAGGAAGCACCCTGCCAGTCACCCAGCAGGGCGTGTAAATATGCAGCACCGGTAGCCCAGTCTGGGCATACAGTGAATCCGAATAATGTCTCTGGTGTCAGAGTCGCCATTAGTGTAGTCCCACTCTGGCACTCTGTGCCCTCTGGTGTGGTGAGACTGGACTGTCACGGGTACTGCGTCTGCTGCTCAATATCATCTTCATCGGTCTACGGTGAAGACAGAATTTAATGTTGTCTATATGTGGTGTATTTTTTCCTGACAACAATTTGCTGCTCAAAAGCATGTGGCTTGATCTCTTTGACCCCTGTTATCTAAGTGTGTTTCACATGCTATATGCGCGCCTGCTTCTACTCGGGATCATACAGCTGTGTGCCTCCAGTCTCCCATCCTTCCCCATAATGAGGAGTGATGCATCCCCCTCCCATGGAGGAAAGACATGTTTATACAGCTCCTGCTCACAGGCAGCAAGAGGAGAAAAACTGATTACAGAGGCACTCTGGTCAAATGTCAACAGAACGCCGTACAAGTAGAGACACACATCAAACGCTGCAGCAAGAGTGCAAACAGACGGCTAGTGCTTTGTGAAACAGCTAGAAGCAAACAAACCTTTGAGTTTACAAACAGAGGAATTTCCTCTGTTTTGGCCTTTGCAAAACCCCACTAGAGGATGGAGTATGTTTACTGTAGCACTTGGACTGAGCTAAATTAACCTATATCACAACAAAATGGACAAGCACCAAATAATGACACACAAGGGAAGGAGTCGAATCATTTGGGCAGCCAAAGACCTGTCCAACAGGGCAGCAGGTTTGTTGCAGGAACAACAATTCATTACAAGAGCCTCCCCATCTGTGAAAATTAAGAGCGGGGGCTACCTGTGATTCATCTTGCTGAACAGACAGAAAAGCAGCACAGACAGCATTGTACAGTCCCTGTGAAGCACAGCACTGAGGGGGGAAAATGTTGGAAAACCGTGGCTACATCAACCATATGAGACTGGGTATTAATTAACTTAAACAATACGCTAAAATGTGACAGGAAACTGTAAAGATCTGACTTTAAAAAAAACATCAGGTTGACAACCTTTTAAATTAAAAGGGTTTTGATGGTAATTACAATCATTCAAAAAAACAACATAAGTCTTGAAAGGTGGGACAAGCAGTGTACTCTAACTCTAACTCGGGAGGCACACTGGGAATTTGGACCACCTGCTGTATAGCTCAGTTAAGAGTAATTTGCAAAAAAACTCCTCTCCCCTACAGTACACTATATGGACAAAAGTCACCTCTTTATCAAGTTATTAATTAATGATGAGTTTAGAGCAACCCCTCATTTCCTCCAAGTCTTAATTATTTGCATTAACAAGACGGCCTCGTTAACCTTCATAAAGACGTACATACCAGCTAGACCCTCTGGGATTAAATACTGATGCTGTCTTGGGAAAACGACCGTAGATTTTCAAACATTTGCTCACTCAAACTGATTTTTACCAAATACATCATCACAAGATCAGTTGTAGAGTACCCTGACATTACCATTCTACCATCAAAGTATGTAGCATGTCAAAGCACAACTACTATAATCACTCCTCTAGGGCTGCAACTAACGATTATTTTAATAACTGATTAATTGGTCGATTATTTTTTGATTAATCGATGAATCAGATTAAAAGAAAAACATTTTTTATTTTCTCCTCTTTATTCAGAAATAGAAGATTTTAACTGACAGAACAAATAAGTTCACCAACACCAGGTTGCCGCCTGAATATTATGTTAAAATAATCTAAATCTAAATGTTTGTCAAATAGCTTACATAAAACAATAAATGTACACAAAAATACAAACATGATAATTTTCTTAGTCGATTAGTCTGAAGCGTGTTGCCTCAATTAATGGAGCAATCGGTTAAGCCATATATGGACCAAATTAATATGAAGCAAACACCTATAGTTAGTGGTTGGGTCTGCAACATATCAGAAACGAGGCAAAAGTGCCCATCAAAGATTTCCATAGTCAAAGCTGGTATGTGTGAATAATTTGTTAATAATTGTGAATAATTTGTGAATAATTTGGCTAAAACACAAAGATAATAGGTCTGCTTTCATGGTTGACAAAGTAAATTAAAAAATATTTCCATGCGAGAGGCTGAGGATATTTACATATTTAAATTTAAAAAAACGATTAATCGATTACCAAAATAGTTGTTGATTGATTGGGTAATTGATTAATCGATGGTTAATCATTGCAGCTCTACACCCATTTACGATGCGTCCAGGCACTCAGCTACTTTTATCCATATATTGTATAAACAGAGTGTGTGGAACTCACAAAATGTGCGTCTGTAGTTTATACCGACTAACATAGCTTGACTTGAGTCAATGCAAATCACACCTACTCAGTGTTTCCTAGAGTTCTGAAATCTTTTTGGGTGGGTTGGGGTTAATTAATTATCATAATTGGCCATGACGCATGTGCATGTAATTTTTATGGCCGCTGTGAGAAACCAAAAGTTAGCGCAAAACATGAACACCAAAAAAGATACTAAATTAACTCTTCTGTCGCTTCTTTTTGTGTTTTTTTTTATGTCAGAAGCAAGACGGAGCCCTGTGAGTCTCCAGAAGTGTCCAATAAGACCAGAAAAAGTTAGAATTTAGAGGTGTCTGATTACCTGCTATACGGTTCATATGAGGCGTGTTAAGAGGCAGAGTTACGATCTACTGTAGAGTGGTATGAGGGCGAACAAGTATCACCAAAACTATTTGTGGCGGTCCTAAAGTATTTGTGTATGGGAAACAATGCCTACCGTTTCAAGAGATTTTGCTGGCCATTCAGGTGGGGAAAAAAAGCAAGGCGTGAGGGAAAAGGCAGCGTAGGAGTGTGAAGGTTTGCAAGAGTCAGTCCGACTAAAGGTGGTGTGTGTGATCAGATGCCAGATCACAGACAAACAAGGCACAGTGACAGATCTATTTCCCTTGCTGCCTGAAGCCAGCTGTCACTGCAGATAAACACAATACCTCCTCTCCCCAACAGGATGCTGTAATCTGAAATTGACAGCTGACTCTTCCTGGCAACTCCAAGGGAGCAAGAGGGAAAGACAATTTCAGTCAACTGACTAAGAGAAATAATGTACCACCCGTGTGAATCATAATGCAGGGACGAGAGATTAATGAGAATACATTATGTACAATAGCAGGAATCATGGCTTGTGGGAGAGTGGAGAAAAAGACTGACTAATCGATATGGTGACAAAAACAAATTTGAGGGAACATATTTGGGAAGAGCCCTATGCCAGCATGACGGTGCCTGAGTGCAAAGTGCAAAGGATTATTTTTGTGTGAAAGAACTTCACTAGTCCACCCTAACCTGTGACATTCACTGAAATCCACAATGTTTGGGATGAAATACAACAAAGATTTTGAGCAAGGCACTCTTGTCAATTATTGTTGACCTCATAAATATTCTTCTAGACCAGGGGTGTCAAACTCATTTTCATTGAGGGCCACTTGTAACTGTCAGTTTTTATGAATCTAAATATGAATATAACCTCATAATATTATTACACAGTTGCCCATGCATTAGATTATTATATTTTTACTAACAAATTGATGGATAACTTACTTCGAAATGAGAAGTGAAGTGAGAACGTCATGGTGACAAGCAGACATTCAAGTATTTATTTTTGAAAAATGCTTGGAATGCCTTGCTGCATGATGAGATAATACTGAGGTTTAGAAGAACCGCATGCAGTACAATTTTTCTGTCAAAATGACAAAATATATTTAGAAGGGCAGAGGTGAAGTGCATTATTGACATGCATTATTCCAAGGGTTTCGCGGGCCGCATAAAATGATGTGGCGGGCCACATCTGGCCCCCGGGCCTTGTGTTTGACACCGGTGTTCTAGATTAACAAAAATTACAGCACCAAAGACTCACTCACACACTCAGAAAGTCTTCCTAAAGGAGAGGAAACAGTTTAACGGCAACTGCAAAGTGCAATGGACTGATAGACAAGTCATCATAGATCTAACAGACAGATAGACAGATTTACATAGATAGATCAATTGATTTAAAATGCAGCAGAGCAGTAGATTGGCGTACTGCGTCCTAGTTGTTTACATATTCACAGTGAAAACTTCAAGCCGCCATGTATCAGGGCCTGCCAAAACAAGCCCAGACCTCAGTTGAACTGGGTTTGTGTCTCTTTACTCAATAAAAAATTTTACAGCCTCCATAAAACACTCACAGATGCACCCCCCCACACCCCACCCCCACACACACACTCAAGATCAAAGAGCATCAAATGAGGTGAACCATACTATATCTAGACTGAATCTATGGGGGACCACGCTGGCCCTCATCCACTGTAATGTACCCAGGCGTCCCCTAAACTTCATAATAACACAAGAGGTCCTCTTCCCCACTTCCCTTATATCCATTGGCTTAATATTCAAAGTGCCTTGTAAAATTGGCCCAGATGATTCTGTCCTCATTTTTCAGCCAAGTTACACCTCATTGTATTCCCATTTGTCCTATTATTATTATCAACCAGAGTGATCTATCCCAGTAATTCACGGCAATCTGCTTCTTGCATCATTAATATCCATACAGCTAACCTCGAAAAAACTGGCTGATGGGGAGTCAACCCACAAATCAATGATGCACAGCTGGATCTAAAATCAGACTGAGCACTGTTGGCTCTTTTCCATATGTATTATTTAAAGTGCAGCCTAGGTGTGTTTTGCCACACAGGGAGAAAGTACAGCAAAATGTGCAGGAAATACCTTAACTTTTTTTTTTTTAAACCACCTTGCTGTCGTAACCCAAACTGACCTTCTAACGTCATACTGTATGTTGCTGAGATTTCCTTCAATAGGCGGTGGAAAAGATGATGAGTGATCCTGATTTTAGCTTTTAGACAATATTCTCACTCGTAAAAGTGACCCTGAAATAATAAAAGCCACATTGCTGCCTTTCTGAGTGGATTTTCTGTCTCATTCCGGCTGGTGTGCAACAAACTGAATGCTGCTATGCTATGCCTTTGCTTGTTGGACTTTGGGAGACAATTTACTTCATCTCAGTGTTATCTTATCATGATGTTAGGGGGAGCCCCAGCCATCCCAATGGCACCCCTACACCTGGGGTAGATTGTACGTATGTGTCCAAATCATCATTTCTAGTTCCATCGGATTGTACAGGTGTACCCATTTTTGTCCATAATAAGTATAAATGAGGCTGAACTTTACATTGGTACTTCAGCATCCAATTTCAAATTAATATAAAAACAATACAGTCATCACTCGCCACTTTGCGCTTCAAATTTTACAGCGTCACGGTCATGTTTTTTGAAGAATATACAGTGGAACCTTGGTTAACATCATTAATCCCTTCCAGAAGGTCCAAATCTAATCTAATAAATGTTCCCCATCAGAAATAATGTTAATCCAATTAATCTGTTCCAGAAAGCCACAAATGTTAACACGTGTATCTGTTTCATTTGTCATTTATATGCATTTAAAATAGTTGTATGCATATACAACTATAATTGTAAAACTATAAACATGTCTTTTGTTACATTTTTTTGAGAGTCAACCGCTGATGACATCGATGTAACGTAGCTGACTTCTGGTTCCGGTTGCCATTTTGTTAGCTAGCTAATAGGATGCTAACAAGAAAGGACGTTTTCTGATAAAAAAAAAAAAACATTAAGAATATAGTTGGACTCGACGCGTGCCATGTTGCACGCTAACCGAGGAATGCACACAATCCAAGCAAATTTGTGGCAGAGATGTTCGACCTTAACCAAAAAAACACGCTAACCGCGGCGAACGCTTACCAAGGTTCCACTGTATTAATAACTAGATCATGTTGTTCAGGCACAATTATCCCGAATAAAAATCCATAATAAAAACACGGTCTACTGTTGCGCCTGTCATCCATGCAAAGCTGGAAGTCAACTCTGAACCCCCGATGTCACCTCTGTCCGCCTGTCACTCAGCTCCCCTAGGGAATACATTACAGTGCCACACACCAGCACTAATCTTATTTATGTCTTTATGGCTTATTTATTCATATTATGAGCAATACAAGTGTAAAGGTGACTATAAGGGTGTTATTACATGTCCAGAGGGCTCTAATAATGTTAAGAACCATCATAAAGAGGTTTTCTATGCTCTAACTATGAACATTTTCCCTTTTATAAATAAGGAATCCTACTTCACGGAAATTCACTTACCACGGTCGGGTCTGGAAACAATTAATCTCAATAAACAAGGGATTACTGTTCACATTCTTGCTTACGATTTACAGTCCTGACAAATGCAACAAATTATCTTGCCGTCTTGATGAGCATTATGGTAATGATAATGGTTTAATTTATTTCAACATGCATACAAGTTACAATGAAATACATCACAGAGTACAATTCGCATTTCCACATGTCCAAAAGGCGTAGGAGAAAGCAAAGCTTATTTAATCCTACCCCGCATCCGTTCCACATCAATTGCAAAACATGTATTCACTTCCTGTATTTCATTTGTGGTCTTTACCAGTTATCACATCAGAAAATGATAAGGTAATGTAACAATATGGTGATATAATTGTCAAGGTTTTTCCACAGTCATAATAAAAAAAATAATCATCTATAATAATTGGTATAATAGTAAATAAATAATAGTCAATATAAATACACATAATAAAACGTACTGACAATGAACTCACAAGAGTTTAGAGTAATGAGTGTTGTAGTGGTTAGACTCAGCATTTTCTACACAGTGGTTCAAGATTCTACTTCCTTGTATTTTGCAAACATCAACTGCTTGTATTGCTTTTTGAAACCGCTCATCTCGGTGCTTTGTTTGAGTTCCTTACTCAATCCGTTCCCTAATTTGATTCCATTATGATCATAGTAAATCGCTACCATCCATACACTGTTGGTTCACTTGCTAATATCCACACAAACCAAACATAGACAATTTAACCTTCAGCTGGTCTCTTCAGAAGCATGTGATATTAGTTTGGCATTTACCTCTATGCAGCTTCTTGACTGTCCTTTAAGCAAACACTCCTCTATCCTCCAGACACACTCTCTTTAAATGTTATCTTCTTTTTTGGTGGGGAAGTGATACACACAATAGCTCTTTATCTTTTCCTCAGTGTTGATGTACGGCAAGCCTGCATCGCTGAAAGCTGTGGTCTCTATGAGGCTTGTTAAATCTAACTTTACAGGCTTCCAGCATGACTGGGGCGCACTGGGCCGAGCACAGGTTATAAAAAAACATACTGTACATAAAATCCAGTTGTAGATGTCCACAAGACTCACTGCTGTTGTGAGAGTTACATTCCTGGAAAAAAGGTAATAGACTTACCGTGATGCATTACCAATAAACCTACCAAATGCAGGCTAAAAATCAATGATATATGTGACTGAATGCAAAAAAATGTAACTTCAGTATACAGTATATTCCCAAGTGCACTTAAAAAAGTAGCATGTGACTGCAGTAAATATAATAGGCATTTAACCTCAATAAATTCAGTCTCTCATACATTCACTTTAGATGTACAATGGCATGTACATTATCTTACATTTACATGGAGTCCAGGAGACATCATGAATGTCGACGTCATCGAGGCACCCCCCCCCACACACACACACAACCCAATGACACACAGAGTGCAGTCCTGTGGGAAACACTGATTGAGGATGAATTCAAAGGCAGGTGAGGAGGCCTGCATGATACACTCACAGTAAGAGAATCAGCAATCAATGAGAATGTGAAGTGAGGTTAAAGGTCAACATCTGCCCAGATTCCATCATGCGTGCGTGTGCGCATGTTATGCATGTGTCGGGGCATTCGGTGGAAATGCATGTGTGATTAATAGCATGCAGTGACTCTTGTTATTTGTCAACCAGTTGAACACGTAATTACTCTTTCAAAACACAGTGATATTTGAGACAAATGGCTTGTATAATAAGCACTGAGTAGAGTGCACGTTAATAGATGATAACAGATGCATCTGCTGAATGAAATAGAGGCTGATGTCTCTATTACAGGAAATGAGAAAATAAAAAGATGCAAAACAGACAGCCAGTTCCACATACTTAAACAGAAAAAAAAAAAAACCTCAACTACTAAGGATGTTTTTTTTTTCTTGCGCAGTTCTCTCATCAACCCACCATGCACCAAGCGGCCACGGCTCGTAAAATTGCTTCAATTTAATTAGCCTGTAAAGCCTAATAACACTATTATTGTTCAAATTAAGAATTGAAGCATCAGCAGAACAGAATTCAACAGTCAAATTTGACGTAGCGCATCTGATGCATGTTTCCACTCATGCCAGTATTTGACATACATAACCAGATGTACTGTAAGTACATGAACGTTTCTTGCACGCGACCGCAAGCTTCACTTTCCCACCATTGAAGTCAAGAGTGTCTTTCAAAACCCACATTATTTCAACCTAAACCACAGTCTTTCCCTGCTGAACCTAGCCCCGCGTTTAAGCTGAAACATGATCAACTCGACATATTGGACCTATTCCAACAAATCATTATACTGTATGTACCGCTATGTGCCTGTCATGTCTAATCAACATAGGCACAGTCAAATTATCTTGTACGGAAAAATAACGGGTTGAGACAAGAGTGAGAGTGTTCGCAGTTACAGGATATCTCCAGTTTTGTTTTACATTTAATTCACTCTAAAATACTCATATACATACTTTCCAAATACAGCTTAATACGTAAGAATGTAATGTTTTGTGAATTTAAAGCGATGCACAAAAGCAGCCATTCTAAGAAATATATGGCAAGGCGGCTCACGCAGCTGTTTTGATGGTTGTGGTGTACAACTGTGTGAGTAGGATTGTGAATGTGTGTGCTTTATGTGCATGCCAGCTTCCTGTCTACCAGTTGCTGCATCCTGTCAATTGTTCAATTGGTAAAGCATATTCATGACAGGTTTGGAGATACGGATGTATGGGTGGGTTGCGGGCAACTGTCAGTCAATATTCTTTATGTTTTCTCTGTATTGTTTTATTTGTTTGTCTGTCAAGCTGCCAGTCAGAGGAGAGACACCATCTATCTGAGGTGAGGGACATCCCACAGAGAGCACAGAGAAGACGATCTATCTCTGTGGGTATTTGTGATTGCCAGTAGAGTGATAAAATTCCCCTGGCGCAGCATTCCCTGCTCAGGCAGGCAGCGATATTACGCTGCACTGATGGGCACTGTCTGAAAGCTTTATCTAGGACAAAAGCGGCCTTTTTAAAGCTCAACACTAGCGCTTAAACCAGCCGTGAAGAAACAGAAAGAGAAGAATTATGGGCTACAGGGAGGAGATATGTCTCCTGTTGTATATAATTACCTTGTTCAAACGACAGTGAATATCGTAAGTAGCACTTATCTCTTCTGCAATCTCCTCAGTCTTTGCAATCCGCTGGCATCAAAGCTAATAGAGGAAAGGCTGGGTGCATTGACTTTGTAATGCACAAGACTGCATCCACTTCATAAAGTGCAATGCGGACAGGGTAGGAATACAGTGGATCCCACCATAGTTGTGATTCAGCATTCACAGCCCTCGACAATGTGTGAATTACATTTTTCCTCCAAAAATAGCATTTTCTTTTTGCAGAAAACACATCTCATTCACCAGAAGTCGGTAAGAATTATAAAAAATATGTGATAGTACAGGTAAAGTGTACAGCATAAATGTACCGCTGTTAAAACACTGTTTACATACTAATGTCTTTATGTGTCACTGATATTTTGTTTTTTTTGTCGAGCGTTGAGATTTCACACTTTGTTCTGCAGTCCTTGAATTCACCACTGTTTCATTGAAGAATAAAGACATAAACATGTAAAAACTGGGTGTTTAGCATACACTCTCTCTGCATTCACACAATTAGAATAAATTCTAGTTAGATATTTAGTGTTGAATGACTTCCTTGTTCGCAGTGTGTCTGGCTGGTGTGTGTGTTTGTGTGTGTGTGTGTCAGTGTGTGTGACCTCAGGGGTCACCAGAAGGTTGATGAGTTCAGTAATAGGCCTGCAGACCTCTGTCCTCCCCTTATTAATCAGAGCCTTGGCTGTTTGTCCACACAGCTAAGTGGTCCCTTCAACAGCCAATCATGTAAGCATCGACATGCAAACAACACAAACCTCTCCATACACACACATCAGTGCATACAGGATATCATACGACATGATAGGATGGGTGTTGAGGAATTCAGTTATATGTACAGATATAAATATGTAACATAAATACCGGACTATTAAGCGCACCCTTAATCACAGTTACCATTTATCACCATCAACATTAATAAGACTAGCACAGGGTCTGCTCGGAGTATGTACCCGTTTGCAGTGCACCATGGCGGCCACAACAGGTGGCTCTTTCCACTCTATCCTCCTCGGGGTGGCATCGAGGCTGCCTGGAGCATGTGTCCAACATGAGGGCGTACGGTGGTGATCATAACGCCGCTTCATAACACTCCTCATATATAGAGGAGATCTGTGTTGACAATCTTGCGGCGTGGTCGCCATATTTGGAGGTAGGGATGCACTACAAAAAGCGAAAGTCAGAAAGTGTTTCTTGCATCATGCATTTGTTCGGTAATTAAATATAAGTGGTCAACAAAGGTGATGTATCCGCTGCGCAGGAGCTCCACCTCTGATTGTGCAGGTTGCTCCATTGTTGGGTCTGGCGTATCGCATTTTCGTCTTGACAGTGCCCCATACATTCTCTATGGGGTTGAGGTCAGCCGAGTTTGCTGGCCAATTAAGGGCAGGGATACCATGGTCCTTAAACAGGTGCTGGTAGTTTTGATACTGTGTGCAGGTGCCAAGTCCTGTTGGAAAATTAAATCTGCATCTCCATAAAGTTGGTCAGCAGTGGGAAGCATGATAGATATTAGTGTCCATTCCAGACAGCCCCTACTTCTACAATATGGACATGCAAAAAGGAGAACTGTAGTTATTTCAGGCATAAATTAGTCACATCATTGTTTAAGCCGCAGGGTTCAAAGCGTGTGAAAACAGTAAGGCTTAAAGTCCGGAATTTACAGTAAGCACCTACTGTATAATGCATAACAATAAGCCAGAGTGGGAAACCATGCACTACATACAGTAGTAAGGAAGATGAAACTACCAAAAATATCTTGGCATATGCCATGTTTACCATTGCACACATGCAAATCAAACATAAGCAAATATTGCTATAGTGCTCTTGATAACAGCAGTGATATCGTTGAAACAAGCTATATTGCATCAGCAGTGCAGACTTAATCAACGCATCATCAGTTTTTACCGCTGATTACATCACTTCAGTCGAAGAGATTACACTGTTGTTTATGTGCCCTTCGCCGCACTACAAATGAGAGACTTGCAAGCTTCCAGCTGTGTATCTAATAGTGCTGTCTGTTGCTCTTCGCATTCAACCGTCACCTTACATGTTTCAACAGCTAACAGCACAAGGTTGGTACTTTACATGAGGTACATAAAAGCACTAGTGAGGCCCATATGTGAACTGATGGGATAGCATTTTGCAGTGGTGTGACAGGCTCGCAGATAGGCATCAAAATGTTTTCTCTTTTCAGTATGAAGAGGGTCTTTGTATTGATACAAGCAGTAGTTATGTAGTAATAACAGCATACCTACAGCATAGATTCAATATAAATAAAACAGAGACTGTGTCAAACATTTTCTGCAGCTCCACACAATAGGACTCTAATAACAACTCAAGACTGCATTAGCTTAATCCAGGCATTTCCATGAACAAAGGAGAAGAGAATTGAAAATGATCCCACAGACGTGCAACAACAATAAAGCTTGCATCAATATTATTCAGATGAGACAAGCGTATCGCAACTTCGAAGGAACAGTATTTTACTTTCATCATAATATAATTACAGCGCTGCCATCACATGCAGAAAGAAATGCGTAATTTCTTCACATAAAGAAGCCGTTGTCTTGCTATCGTGATGTGACATTAACTAAATGATATATGGTTTATTAAGAATGACTTTATACTGATTTATACCTATGAGCTCCCCAGTCTGATGACAACGGCAGACTTTGACACGCTGTACCAGGGATGTCCAAAGTGCGGCCCGGGTGCCATTAGTGGCCCACGTCGCATTCTAAAAGTATGATTTAACGAGGAAAAAAACAACAACAACAACAACAGCGAAAATGGAAAAATCAGCAGTAATTTTACAAGAATAAAGTCAAATTATTTTGAGAAAAAATGTAATCTAATGAGGAAAAAGTCGTAATTCTACAAGAATAACAGTGTAATATTATGAGGTCAAATAACATTATTTGAGTAGCATAAAGTTGAAATATTAAAGAACACTTAAGTTCAGACCTCAGTTCATACTAATAATACTCTTTTTCAACTATATCACAAAGCTGAAATCCGGCTTTTTCTTGAAATATATATAACTTTTAAGCATATCTTCGTGTGTTGCTTTATAAAATATGAAAGTGCATCCTTGCATCCTTCATTTTTCAGTATGTGGCCCTCAGTGGGGGAAAAAACCCCTGAGCTATACTGACTATATTGACGAGTGATGTGTATGTCTCCCATTTGCAGCTACAGCATAACAGTGTCCACTGATGTTGGGGTATGTCTGTGGGAAAGTTTACTTATTTGTGCAGTCAGAATTCACTGATGTTGGATGAGAGGGCCTGGCTCTTATTCTGTGTTTTTGTTATTCCCAAATGTGTTCAATGGTCTTACCGGCAGCAGTGTTTGCCATACATTCATTTGAAAAGCCACAAATAGATTTGGTGCTACCTGTTCGTTATCATAAAGACATTATAACGCAGCAAGTCTGTCGGAAAATAAGAAGGCGGGGCAAGAGGGATCGGTGCTTAAAACTGACAACTTTAAAATTTGTCTCAATATTTAGTAGAGGTGTCACAACACACTCTGATACCTGATATTGGGTTTAGGAGAATGAGACGTGACAATATTTTAGCATGACTCTCAAGAGAACTAATGACAAAATATAAAACTGCCGGCTTCTGGTGGGCTGGGCTCACCAAGGGTTGAAGAGCAAACAAAATCTGCCTCTCGGTCAACCGGTCAGCAAACATACATAATATTAATTGTGTTTATTAGGATTTATTATTAATATTTCAATTGAGGAAAAGGCTTCTTGAGACGTCATCTGTACTTCTGTGAAGAAGGTGTCGGACGTTTCGCTCCTCATCCGAAGAGCTTCGTCAGCGAACTAATAAGTGCTGGTAGCTTAGGCCTTAGTGGCTTCACCCCATTTAGTCTTGCAAATGGGGTGAAGCCAGGGCCGAGCCAGAACAATAGATGCTAACGAGCCAGTATCAGAGTCGTTCATACCCAATTCAGGGAGCGACACTTCCCTTTTATCGGAGGTGTTAATAGCAGGATAGGATTATACCACTACTCCGCCCAGGCTTAGTGTAAGGAACCAATAGGAGGAGGGTGTTGGCACACCAATTCCGCCCACTCTTACTGTATTTAAGGCCTAGGCTACCAGCACTTATTAGTTCGCTGACGAAGCTCTTCGGATGAGGAGCGAAACGTCCGACACCTTCTTCACAGAAGTACAGATGACGTCTCAAGAAGCCTTTTCCTCGATGGACAACTCCTGTACGACTGAGAGCCTACACAGACGTAATATTTCAATTAGTATTTTGTTGAATTTAGTTTAATTTAATCATATTTTTATTAATTTTATTTTATTTTAATTTACCTTTTTTTTATTATTACACATGTAAGTGCAATTTTTTTCTCTTTCTTTCTCTAATACAGCACAACTACTTGACTACTATGTATCATGTATCTTGCCCCCCCCCCCCATATTTATGAATAGTCTTTTGTTAGCATACAGCCCACTTCGCATTCTGTCAAATCTCTCGACATCGCACAAAACCTCCATTCCATTTGTTACGTGTCCTGTGAAATGTGTTTTATAACCTCCACACGTATATGTAATATATATGCACTCTATATGTCCATCACTCTTGTAAATACACACTCAGTGTTTGCAAATTAAAAAAAAAAGATTGCAGATTGCAGTGGATTAGTTTGATGAAATGTAGATCGTTCTACTTGGACATTAATACCACCGCAGCTGTTGAACTACAATGAAAAAAAGCAGTTAATGTGCGGTTCCAATCCTGCCTCGCGCACTGCCATTTTCATATTACGTATATTATCATTCACTGTAGCAATTCAATAGTTCAGTATGATTGGCTTCTGGCTGCCCTGTTCTTCAGGTTTTCTCTTAAACGACCTCTAATATTGAGCGAGTAATCAGACCCCTCTAAATATTCGTTCTCAAAAACAACTGGCGACAAATCAAGTGAAGAAACGTTTGGAGAGTCTGACATGAAAGCACGTATTGCTCCTCTCAACGAGCAGCAGGTCCTGCAATCTAAAAGGACTCAATGGAAGCGCTATCTTGCTTACGACATAAAAAATAAACAGAAAAAGAAGCGACAGACGAAAGTTCATTTGTATTAATAAATGTTTTTTGCTCACTTTTGTCTCCCTCACAACATCACGGCTAATGAATCACATTATGCGATGACAAAGGTCCATCCCTACTTTTCACCTTTTTATCTCTCATTGTAATCCAAACTGAAACCATAGGAGGAAGGCAAAGTGAATCATTTAACCATGAGAACAACTGAAGTTCACTTGGAAATGCAGTCTGCCTTTTGTCAGCTGAGTTTCCTGAACAGACAGATCAATTCCTCTTTCCCTCTGCAAGCTAGGCAATGAAAGGCCACAGCAGGCTTGAGGTAGGGTTTATACATTCCGCTGCTGTTCTTCCCACAGACTTAAAAATCAGGGTTAGTTTGATCCTTACAGGCCTTTTTTCCAAGCTTGGAACTCTCAGTAGGCACACTCATCAACAGAAATGTTGCACTTCAAACTGAAAGGCTGGGTGTTACAATGAAAGGTGATGCCTTTTCCCTGTTCCATTTGTGTTGAGAAAATTAGTTACTTCATGTTTAGCGAAACACAAAAAAAAGCTACGTCTGGGTTCAAGGTATCTCAGGCTCAAAAGAAAGGCTTAACAGGGGATCATGTTTGATGTATTTCAATTGAATTATCAAAGTCTGAAGTGCATTAAAGCACCCTCACATCGTCACACATCACTCAGCTTTGATATTAATGAAAACAAATCATTATCTTTATACTTGACCAAAATGTGTGAGTATGACTGTCTAACTTTGATGCTGTGTGTTATCATTTAATAATTAAATTATAAAGTGACTATATAAAGTTAGATTTGACAACCTATACCTGTAGATTGACCTGTAGACCAAATAATATGATTTGACTACTATTACAAAACTGTTAACTTATTAACAGAATTAACAGAAGTACAAATCGTGGCAAATCGTGGCTGGAAGGATTGTACTAGCCGACAAAAGCCGGTATCTTCACCGATGGTATAGGGTGAACAATGAAACGGTGAGAAGTCCCACACACCACACCTTTCTGTGTACAAGTGAGCTCAGGAGAAGTTACGACAAGCGTCACAGAAAAGGAGAGGTTGATTTGCTCACGCTAACCCACCTACAGCACACTACAGGTAACCTCATTGAAGCGTTTTCTTTAATCAGTTATTTGAGCTATTTTTTGACCTATGACCTATCTTTTAATGATTTATCGGTATGATGTCATAATCATCAAACTGATAATTATCGTGCACTCCTGTTATACAATGAAATACTTCACACTAAATATGGCATACATTTAATGCCATACTGTATAATCACTACTAACTATTACTAACTACGCTAATTTTCCGGAAAATAGAGCGCACCGGTATTTAAGCCTCACCCACTAAATATAAAGAGAAAAACAGTTTTACAGATTTGTCCATAGATAAGCCGCACCAGTCTTCAAGCCAGCCGCATGTTTCCATGTCGGGATATTTGGGTACACAGAAAGATCTAACACATAAAGATTAAACAAACAGCAGCCCACCAGTCATTTCTCTCGTCATCATTCTCTTTAAAATGCATCTTATTGAATGAGCTTACAATGGAGCGTGGAACCTGGCCAGCAAGGTGCACTGTGGTCGGACACACTCTTCGAGTAGCCCCGGTGTGCCGCCATGTTCTCATGCCAGAATACACAATACATACAAGTATTAGCCCCATCACAGTATAAGCCGCAGGGTTCAAAGCATGAGAAAAAAGTAGCAGCTAATATACCGGAAATGACAGTAATAAGCAGCGTCTTAATACAGACAAGTAAACTCAACACCGACTGTTGTCATGGTTCACCTTTCTTCCTGACACTAGTTGACTGTAATATGTCTGCATGTTCCTTACCGTGATACTTTTGAAAATGTTTTGTCAAATTTGCGGCGTTGAAATGTGCAGTGCTGCTGCCACCCCTTGAGACACTCATGTCGCACAAATTGCACTCGACAGTTCTACTTTTCTCTTCCTTGTACATAAAGTAACTCCACACAGCCAACATGACGACGGCACCCGTGCTAGGCTAATTAACTCACGCTCTGCAACAGTGTGAGAGAGCTACTGTGTTTTGCAGTCACTGTGTCTTGTTTATGGTCTGGCAACCGTGTTAGCTACTACAGACCTGCAAGGCTTGAAAAAATGTATGAGTAGTTGTATTAGTATAACCGCCCCCCCCCCCGATCCTCCTTATGTTATGCCTTTTGATCCATTTTTTCCCATTTTTGCTGGGGTTTTTTTTGTTTAATTTTATTTCTACCAAGAACAAACAAGCACAAGCCACACTTTGGACACTGCTTTATTATTATAAGTCTTTGTCAGGGTTTAGCATGTGACATGACGTCAAGCCTGTGAACAACCACGTCGATTAATTGACGTGTTAGCTTCCTTTGTAGTGAATGAACGATAATTAAAGACAGAAGGGGACTGTTATGGTAGCTAGAACTCATCAATGTGTTACAACAGTCATTTTTTATTGCAAATGTTGATCTGAAATCGGAGAAGAAGGTGTTCATGGAGGTACTCTAAGCCGACCAATTACAGCCTTCACGGTCTGAGTCGCCGCAGCTGAAGGATTTTTTGGAGGTGCACGAGGACTAAAAGCCAAACTGAAAAAGACGAAATGCAAAAAATACAGATGCAGTCTTTGACCAGTAATTTTCAGACTCATACTGATTGGTTTGAACCATCTGTACACACTACAGAGCTCTGTGTATCACAGCTGTAGGATGTTTCAACAAGTGTCGCCTCCCTTTCTCAAAGAGGCCTCAATCAGGAGCCAACAATGGGTGCCAAAATTTATCTCCACCACAACAATACTCTTCTTTCAAAAGAAGCTGCTATTAATTGGAACACAGCACATTCCTCCCTAGCAATTACACCCTTGTCTCTTGTCTACTGCACTACCAAAGAGCCGGGAAGCGGAAACCCTTCTAGTTCTAAAAGCACTGCAATATCCTGACTGTGTCTGGCCTAGACTGGCAAAAGACTGTAATATTTATTACAGGAGGGGAACAGAGCTGCTCAGTGCCAGCGAGACTGTGAAAATAGAGTGGAGGAGGGAACATGGATAATGCAGAAGAAATCAATTCCAGCTGCTACATGCCCCTTGTCAACTTTTGAACTATTTTGAGGCAGACATAAGATACAAAAAAACACAAGAAAAACAATCCAGTTGTGCCTCGACAGTATGAACAGAAATAAACAGTATACAATGTTTAATTTAAATCTTGGACTACAACATAGTGAATTGTATATTGTAAAGCCCTGGGATGCAAATTACAAGGAAAGTATCCGTATACAGTGTTCCCTCGTTTATTTTTTTAAATTTATTTTTACAAACTCCACAGAGAGGTGTTCTAATGGACAGATATGAAGCCTAATCTTCTGACCGTGTGGCCAACATACTAACCACTAGGCCACCAATTCACGCAAATTTAACCAATCCCTGTGAATTATGTGCCGCCTAGCAACTCCCCCACACATTTTGGACAGTCATCATTTTCAGCAACGTCAACGGTCAGACCAATCAAATGCATCGCCCACCCACTGTTTCTTTCTTGTGCCGATAAACCAGGAACAGCAACGTGTAACAATATCTCAAGCTTCCGCGTTATATTCTCTGAAAGTGTCCAATAATACCCGAAAAAGTCACTTGATTTGTCGCTAGTCACTTTTTGGAAAAACAGGATCTAAAGGGTTCCGAATACTCGCATAACATAGCGACAAAGTCGCTACGTTGGCAACACCGATTCCTCCTGCTATGTCTTGTTATTCTCTGGTAAACCAGGTACGTATGAGGTGTGTTAAAAAGGCATCTACTGTAGTTGGAACGTGAAGCTATAGGCACAGACAGACTCATTATAAAGTGTTTATGGGTGAGGTCCAAATTCATCCATGGCGTGCCGCCACATAAACATGTTTGGGAAACACTGAGGTGTAAAATAATTGTACAGGAAGTGCTGCGGGTCAGGAACCACTGTTCTGAAACCTCAACATATTACATCGCATCATGTACGGCTGATCCATCATGCATAAGACACACTTGCCGGCAACACATGCTGCCACAGTCAATACTGCAAGTCAATACAAATGTATTCTGTGTTTTCAATGCAAGAGCTGCCTGTACTGCTCCTGTTGTCTTGTAGTCACTGTTCAGTGCATTGGTAACTCCCTTTGGTGCAGTTGTGTCATAAACTCCAACAATCTGCATAGTACAATCAAAATCCACACCAAAGACCAAACGTACACCCGTGTTTTTTTTTTATTCTGCTCATACCATTCAAACACCCTTACATTTACATAACGAGCCGAGTTTCCACCAGCAATGATGTTTTCCCTCTATTGCATTCAGCTTCTCTTCTGCTCGCCTTGAGGGAATATGCTTTCACATCCCACTACAACTGCATAACAAACAATATTAAAATACCAGTACATTTGTTCACAAGGATTGTCTCTTGCCAAGAGTGAATTATACAGACAACTGATTTGATCACAAAAATATATCTTTCAGGAAGACCGTGTCATTATTGATCATGGACTGGCAACATTGACATTATTAAACAGATTTACATGGTCATTTATTAATCCCTTGGTATCTATCTTCAAAATGTATGTGTGCTGATCAACACTGATTTTCCACCACAGATATTTCTGGTGCCATGAAGCATTTTAAAGCTTATTATAGTAAACATAAACATAACATCAGAACATCAGGTCAGAAATCTGAAAAGACAGTTGATATTTCATTACATCAAATTTGTTTTAGAACAAGACTCAAATTGACATAGTGACCAGGTTGCTAAGTTGGCAACACCAAACCCTCCTGCTTCATCTTCTTATTTTCTGGTAGACCAGGTGCGTATAAGGTGTGTTAAGAAGCAGAGTTATGAGGGGATCTATTGTTCGGAGTTGGAACAACATACATTCACAAACAGTCCCATTATAATGTTTTTATGAGCACAGGCGAGCAGGTAGCACCAAATGTGTTCACGGTGGTCCAGATGTATTTGTTGCCGTCTGCTACAAATAAATTAATGTATAGGAAACACTGCTGTGTGTGTGTAACGATCATAGCCGTATTTAAGAATACCCAGAAATCCGAGCTGTTGAGTTGGACAATAAAAACTACTCTTGCCAATATCCAAATACCAGACTTCTAGCATTTCCTGCCTTTGTTGTGGATAGGACATGGGGTGATCATGAAAACATGTCATTTGCAGACCACTTGGGGCTCTTCAACTCACTTTAAACTGTTTAGTTTTCTTCTCCATTCAAATGTATAAGCTTTATGCCATGTACTTTTGTGCCACACAAACCACGGACGACTCATCTCAAACACAGCCACAAAATAATTTAATCTGGTCCTAATCTGTGCAGCTCCTATGTAAAAGCATCTTGCCATGCTCCATTACATAAAAGAACACATGTCTTGTTGATCGTCCTAATGTAAGCGTACAATGGTTCGATGCTAATTTTTATCATTAGTGCATATTGATGGCTTGCAGCTTGGGGAGAGAGCAAAGCTGGTTGAAAAGCAATAGCTGGCAACCAGAGCAGAGGAAATGAGGAGGGATTGATGGTCATAGAATCGCTCACTGGGGTCCAGAGGCAGCTGACAGCAGCTTCCTGTGAGCCACTGGGTAAGGCACCAACTGAGAAGGAAATGTTGTTGCTGGGTAGGCTGTCAAAACCACTTCAGGATCAATTAAACATGGAAGAGGACCTTGAACACATCTCCATGCCAACAAAGTTGTTAGTGAGCGTCCAATGATCCATTTCAGGGTAAACATGTTGTTTGGTTCTCACGAAAAAGAAAACTCAATAGCCACACATTATGTCATTATGTTAGCTGTTACTAATTATCTCCACAGGCAAACATACATTTCGCAGCTATCACCTTGTTCAGACACTCTCTTGTATTTACTTGCTTGCCACAGCAAGGAATCCATTTACTCATGTTTATATTAACTTTCACAAAGAACATTTAACATGCATCAATATAATGCTTAGACCATGCCGGGGCTTTTTCATCACTTCATGATCTAACCATTGTATTGATGCATGTTAAATGCATTGAAAAACTAGGATGTTAACCAGTTTGTACTCATGCTACAGAGAGTAAATGGTTACGTTACTTTCTGCAAACGGAGAATGGCGAGTTATTTAGAAGTCCATAAAAATATATATTTTTGACACTCGCTATGCCCTCCTTCCATCCTGCTAACTTGATGTTGATTTGGGATAAAAGCGACTGTTCATTCAGCTCCAGAAGCCTTCCCTTCTCTCTTCAATTACCATTGTTCACTCGCAACACAATCCAAGTTAAGCCCTACGCATGCCTCACACACTTACTAAACGCATTTTAAATTATCAAATGTATACATACTCGCCACCAGTGTATGATAATGTAATACAGTCAATGATGGCATCGGAATCACAATCTAGCCTCGAGCCTGGTCGTCAGGCTAGTGTTAGAGATTAGCAGGCTAGAAAAGGCCAAGATGTGTCTACATAATGCACACTGCTTGTTCCAGTAACAACTTACAATAATATATTAACTCGTGTCCGCCTCACTGCAAGTTTAGAGGTCGTCGGACTGACTTCATTCACTTTTGCGTCTCATCACACAACTATGGTGCATTTAAGCACCGGCATACAAACTGTGAAATCTCAACGCTTGATGGAAAACCATTATCAGTGTAGCATAAAGACTTAAACGTAAACATTGTGGGCTTTCTATACGTTAATGTATGCTGGACATTTTACCTGTATTGTCAAGTATTTATAAATCATTACCAATTTATGGTGAATGAGGTGTGATTTCTGTGGAAACAACTGCCTATTTTTGAAGAAAAAAAATTGAAAATAATTTTTCGACCAAACATCTGCAAATTCCCTCCGTATATACTGTACACCATTCACCAAAGAGATGTTGAAAACTGTAAGCATGTAAAGTATGACTCAATAAATATCTCCTATATACAGTATAATATATCAAACAGGTTAAATTGCTCCTGACACCAGAAGAATTAAAACAAAAAAAGAAATACAAAAAATAAGTGTTCACTTAATGAAAATGTTTTTGCCATGTTGCCTACCTGTATATCCGCCAGTGAACAACTATAAAATAGGCATGAAATGAAGTTGTGATTATCAAACGACCCCCAGCAAGTTTTCTGAACCGCCGGTAGCTTGGCTGTGACATCACGAGCAGTTATTACTCTAACTACACGCTTACAATACTATAGATTACTTTTTCACCATATACAGAATAAGCACTGTCGTCTGGCACTGTATCAGTTTTGGAAGCCAGAGCTACCTCCGCAATTTGACAAAGCAGTTCATTGAACATCGGATACAACACACAACTACAACAGTCACAACAGGTATGTTGTTTGACTGGCAGTGATTGACACTGATAGATCTATCCAGAGACTACAATATACAAGATGAGTTAGCAGTGGTCCCAGTTTAAGTAGCCTTGAAATTTGGCATGAAAACCCATATTATTCTAAGAATTGTAAGTTATATTTAATAGAAAAAATTGATGAACTCACTGTCACCTTGGCACACCACAGTCAAATCTCTTTTAATGTGTCTGAGTCGAGGAAAGATAGTCCGGACAGCTGATGGTGGAAGCACCCTTCGGTAATCCACATTTGATTCCAAACTTCCTTTTATCTGAGGCACATTATCAAAACAACTGTACTCGAAATGTCCCGAATATAATACCGAAGAATCTGATGTAGGGAATGGCATCTCTTGGAAACGGGTTACCAAAAGCCTGCCACGAAATGAGTGGGCATAATACAAAAAAATATATAGCAACAACAGAAAATCAACAAAAAAATGCACCACAACAAAATGAAAACACTTCCATGCAAAGTTCTGCCACTTCTCCAACACTGGAGACACGATTTAAAAAGGGTAAATATGTCAACAAAAACAGGAAATATGCCTTTCAGTGTTATTTTACATGGTGGAAATCACAAGATTAACATGTGTTTTGGTGCCATGCTCACTTCAAATGACATCACCAGCACATCCCAACAGACTTTCTCCTGTCAAATCTTTATTTTAACTGAATTGAACCCCACTCTCTACATCCCTTCTTGTGATGATGTCTTAATTTCCACAAGCCACTGCAAATCATATCCTATTCACACAGAACCACATGACATCCGAGGTAATACTAGGGAAGATGAAAGCCTTTAAGATGTCGGCAGTCAAAGATAAAATTTAATGTGGTGATTTAGAGAAAAAAAAACTTCAGCACACCGCAGGAAACCATCTCTCACAGCACATTAAATCGATATGAACCCTATCCTCAGTGATGTCCTAGATTTTGCACAGTAACATTATTTAAACCTCTTATTTTTAACTTCCTTGAATCCATGTGATCCTACAGCTAAAGTTCAAATAACCCATGTTACATCAAATCACACAGATATACACTGAATATATATGCTGAAACAATCCATCTGGAGCTTTCTTGTTACCAGCCCAGCTGCATGGTGGCAGCAACCAAACTGTCTGCCCTGATGCTTATCAGCTAAAATGAGACTGAAATTGAACAAGATAAGATTGTATCAAAACACACTGTTAGTATATTTCTTAGATGCTGGAGAATGTGAACTCAGTCAGTATTACTTACTTCCACTTTTAGACATTTAAGTACTGTAAAATGCGATAGCTTTTTTTAAGACACAATCTACATGATGTTGTGCAAGACAACTCGATATTAAGGAAGTGGGTATGTTAAATGAGGTATTTTTTTTCACATGCCATTAGATTACAATTAACGGCTTCCAGTGCCAGTGCTGTGTTTTGTAACGAGTGAACCAATTTCTGTGCTGTATCACCATTCCTACTTGTCTAATGCAACTAAGGAAACAATGTGGTTCATGGTGGAATCAAATAAGCAGAAACACGTTGTGGACAAAAATGTGAGAGACAAACTCAAAAAGGAAAGTGTTGCGCTGCACTATTTTTTTTCCAAGTTGTATGGTGTCATGAAGGCGAGCCTATTGCTGCTGTAAAGGCTATTTCTTCTCTTTAGCCTTTCTTCCTGGTTCTTTGAGCAGTGTTGCTATCGGTGAAGTAGACAATGATCACCCAATTTAAAAGGTTTTCAAAAATGTATTAAAAAAAAGAACAATATATTTGGTTACAGTGCTGGACTCTATATTGACAGGGAAGATGGACGAAGAGCTCAGAATGAAAGTACCCAAGTCTATATAGCAGTTGCTATGCCCCTATAGAAGTGAAAGTTTTTGTAGACGTGAAAGCTAAGCTTGTGTGAGTGAGAACAATGCATCCATTGTGTGTCTCCCAGTATTTTTCCATCAGTCCTGTGTAAGTGTTGCGCACCTCTGATTGTGCTATGTGAGTGTGTGTGTGTCAAGAAGGCCTTCTATGACAAGTTATTAGACCAGGGCAAGCAAACACAAACACTGAACTAACAGTGACATAGAAAAATGAACAGGGGGTCACTACACAAAAGACTACCTACAATCGCGGTGCTAACACAAAAATGACAATATGCAATATGTAACACGTAAGTAAACACAAATAGGGCACCTGCTACTATGGGGCATAATAAACAACTACAGTATGTTACTGTACATAACGTCAGCAACTTTTTATAAACCAAGTATCACAATGCATGCTGGGAGCCGGCATCACTCCCAATTAGGGGTGTTACAAAATATCTAATATTGCCTGGCTCTGCTTATATTGGGGTCTTCCCTCCCCCATAACAACAACCCCATCCATCCAGAAGGTCATGTTAATTTTATTTTCTACGTTGACAACAGAAGTCATTTGAACAGGTATATACATTGTTCTTTTATGATACTACATAGATGTGTCTTATTTACATGATGGTAGGGCTGCAACTAGGTGTGTAACGATTCATCGATAGATCGATGCGTCGATTTACAGTATATAACTATGATCCACCTACAGCATTCTGTGTCCAGCAAGGGTTCCATTCAGGACGACACATATAGATCGTTTTTTTGTTTAAAACAGCGGCCGCACGGTGGTCGAGTGGTTAGCATGTTGGCACAGTCACAGTCTGTAGATCGGGAAGATCAATTTCTGTGTCGAGTTTGCATGTTCTCCCCGTGCATGAGTTTTCTCCGGGTACTCCGGTTTCATGCATGTTAGGTTAATTGGCGACTCTAAATTTTCCATGTCCAATGTGAGTGTGAATGGTTGTTTGTCTCTATGTGCCCTGCGATTGGCTGGCGACCAGTCCAGGGTGTACCCCGCCTGTCACCCGAAGTCAGGAGAAGCGGTATAGAAAATGGATGGATAGTTTAAAAGGTAATCAATCGATCGAATCGATACTAGGAAATGAAGCATTGGATTTGTGTTTGTGTTTGCTTTAAAAGCGGCAGGCGTGGATTTGTTTTTTATCACTTTTAATGATAAAGATCTATCATGTAACAGTTTGATTTGGTGTAAGTTGATTATTCATGCCTGTAGAGTGGAGTGCACGGATGACGTCATGTAAAGGCGAATGTTGTGGTTGCCAAGGGTTACAGTGTGGTTGGCACATTGAATAAACGGAGCCGACACGTCCTCTCCAAAGTACACAAGTTTGTGAGTTTTTGTCCTGTAAAGAGTGCTACATGTGACACTCGATTCAGTCTGCCTGTGATGTCATCGCCACACTTTATCCTGGTTTGATACTTAAATACTTTATATAGTGTATCGAGTCACATCGGCAGTTAAGTCCAACTTTAAGCCTTTCAAACTCTTGGATCGGCGCTTCAGGACAAGATAAAAGGTAGGTAAGATATAAATTCACTTATACAATATAGAATATCTGTCTGCAGACGAAATTTTATTAAAATCTGACGTTGCGAAATATGTTAATTTTGGCCCTGAATTACTGTGTGCATGCAATTTGTAGTGTGCCGTGTGTAGTGAGGCGTACATGAAATGACACTTGATTTTCTTTCCTGGACTTTTTTGATGAACAAAAAAATGTAAATGGCTACTCTGATGACTTTTAAAACACAAACAACAGCCTAAGTTATTATATATTTTGTAGTACGATTATACTTGTCAAAGTCCGTGGGTCGATCACAGCTTTTGTCTTGGCTCAATGTTGAAGCAATGGGAACCAAAGTACTATTTCCCGGAAAACAATTTGCTCTAACTTCTTTAATACTTGAGAATGCGTAATCAAATTAAAGTTCAAGTCATGTTTTATCAGACAGAATTAACCACAAACTTGATTTAATTCAACCTGTTAATTCATTCATTGTTAATTCAACCTGAAGTGTTGGTTGCACTTTATTTGAATAAAAAAAAATCTAAATGTTTGTCAAATAGCTTCAATAAAACAATAAATGTACACAAAAAATGCGAACATGATCATTTTTTTAGTCGATTAGTCTGAAGCGTGTTGCTTCAATTAATGGAGTAATCGGTTAAGCCATAGATGGACCAAATTAATATAAAGCAAACACCTAGCGTTAGCGGTTGGGTCCACAACATATGAGAAAAGGGGCAAAAATGCCAATCACTGATTTCCAAAGTCAAAGCTGATATGTGTGAATATCTGGTTTCATCTAAAACACAAACATAATAGGTCTGCTTTCATGGATGACTGATGAAATACAAAAATATTCACATTTGAGAGGCTGAAATCAGAGGATATAAAAAAAATTGATTACCAAAATAGTTGTTTTATAATTGGGTAATGAATTAACCATCGATTAATCAATTAATTGTTGCAGCACTACATGACGGAATGATATATTTCTGTCTCTGCATGGTCATGTGTTTACAATTCCCCTCTGCTCTCCGTACAGTGCATAGCAGACCAATCACATGAACTATATGGCATGTCTTTATTTGAGCCAACGTGCCGTGGATTAGTTTGGGGTGTTTCTACTGATTTATTTATTTAGAAAAAAATAGGTTGGATGCCATGAGCGCATGCACATGTATGTGTGTTTGTATTTACTGCTTTAAATAGCTTCAAATTAAAATGTTTAAATGACTGACCAGACAAAACAACTAATTCAGTTCACTAGTTTAATGTGTGCCACAGCTGGAAAAGCATACTGGTGGTTAGCACACACTGAGGAACGGGAAGTGAGTAAAGGCATTATCATGCTAGAACATAGGTGTCAAACCCCCGCACTGCAATTTCCTCCGGCCCGCGGATCTGTTTGGAAAGTAGCATTGAGTTGGCCCGCCTCACGGACCTTGTCAAACAAAGTGCTTACAGCAATCTGTATAATTAAGAGATACCTCCGGTATAAACTATTCCTCTGGCAGTTTAATATTAAAAGTGGAAACAATATTGTATATAGCATGAAATTCACATCCATTCTTATGATGTTAAAATTGTTAGCGTAATTAATGCATAGCATTCATACGGCAGCACTTTAACTGTTGCACCCTGTCTGTCTATAATACCTTAAAGAGCATAAAACAGTCATACATTTTCATTTTTAACTACAGCAATGCATGCTGGGAAATGTGTAATCTGCCCATTCCACAGCTGCAAACTTTTCCAGGTTACACATCTCACCGTTTGTGATGTTTTTGTATTGAAAATAATGTAGCTTTTGCCCGGACATTGAGAGAATGATGAAGAGGTGATCAACCAACAATCACTTTTTTTCAACAACCCCGGCAAAACAACCATAGTCGTATATACGCACACTGTCGGAAAGTCGAAATTTCAAGCAGGAATGAACAGACACGAAAAAAAATGACCATTTCCCCCAACTCCAAAAAATGTCCATCCACATGAGTGAAGTTTAAAAAAAATGTATGTCCACATGTGTATGTGATGTAGACTCCCCCATCTTCTTCCACTGTGGAACACATATGTAAACAAGATGGCCGCTGCGCTCCGTGGCGGAGGAAGAGTTCCTCACATACACATATATATATACAGTATATATACACACAAATATAACACAGAGCGTTTTGTGGGGTCAGACTTTTTTGATAAAGCATGTTTGTGATGCAAATCTTTTGAATGAACATTTGAGAAGCCAAACTCTTTACTTAAATGTCCCCAGCAACTAAGCGGAACTACGTTCTTCATCACCAAAATCTGACCGGAACTGGCCTTAGGAGACCAAGTTGTTGGGTAAGTCGCTGTTACTGGAATAGACTGCTGATGGGGATGTCATACAACTTCATGTCAAGAAATTGGAACTATCCCTTTCAGGGTGCAGACAAGTCCAAACAACTACAATATATGTTTTGATCTGACAAATCTTAAGTATGTTTGATCAAATGTACAATTACTTACTACTTCCTGGCCATTAACACGGATGAAGCTGTCCAACTCAGACTGAAAAAAACAGCCGTGCGTCACTCGCTGACACTAATGCTGGGAACACAAAGGTAGGTTGGACTGCAAGGTGTGCATAAAAGAACTTAATGTGTGGTTCCAATAATGCCTCGCACACTGCCGCTTCCATATTACTGTATTATCATTCATAGTAGCAATGCCATATCTCACAGTCTGATTGGCTTAGCTTTTCTCCAGACGAGAAATCTCGTCACATTTTAATCTTGTGAGATCTCGTGACACTCCGAAAAATACACCAGATGCATCAAAAAAGGGCCAGTATTTCTCATACTGTACCTACTGTTGCTGACTATTGTTCTCTGTTTGAGTAATATCAGACCTTTTCTAACATTCCGATATAGCTGTCGATATTGATGGCTACAATGTCATAATCGGATCAGAAGTAAAAAAAAGTTGTACTGGGACACCACTAGTAAATACAGAAAGTAGACAAACATTCAGAATAACCCATAGTGACATTCTCAATCATTTTTTATAAAGGTTTGCATCTTCCTACCCCGACTCTGCCAAAACAATATCAGAGATGCTACTAAGGGAGTCTCAAGAGACCACTCTTTTCATTCTCCTCGACCACACACATCATAAACGACTCTATGCTTTCAACTCAACAGCTGTCACGTCTTCACTCTCTATCAGTTTCAGTTTGGCATGCTTGTTTGTACTGTTCCATTGATTTGATTTGTTTTGTTGTTGTTTTTTTCCAAAAAAAACTGTATAAATCAAATCTACAATCTAATTTGTACAGTCTTACTAAATTATACATGTGTGAAAATGCAGTTAGGGCTAAAAATATTCTACAGATTCAGATTGAGTGAGGCTGCCTTTCCTTGATAAAGAGGTATACTCAGCAGGTAGAGGATTAGCACGACGCAGTCTCTAGCGCTGATGAACAAAACCAAAAGCAAATGTGCATTTCCCTAAATCAGCACTGAGCAAGAGGATTATTTGTACTTCATCCCAACTGATTTAAGATGCGCCATATATGTTATTATTATTATTATTATTTCATTTATTGGCTCTATGAATTTGCATAGGTAGAACAGATTCAAGTAAATAAAAAAATAATAATAGTAAAATCATTGACAGGGTTTCCATAGCAAATGCTTTGTGAAATACATTTTTAAAAATCTAGCAATACACCAGATCAGTGGTCCAAAACTACTATTCACTAAACTCCCTGCTCTCAATTACTTCTTTCCAAAACGTTTCCATATTGTTCATCATATGGAGTGTCATTGTACAGTATGTGGCACATCCAGTGATGGAGTCATTGTGGGCTGTTGGGTGTATTCTCATCCCAGCCCACTAATAGGAAATCTTTAGGGCCGGAGCAGCTGAACACAATCCTGGCCACCTCCTGAGGGACTGCATTGGGGTGAGGAGGTCGAGCTGCGTGTTAATTGAACCCGTTGCAAATGTTATTGAGGTAAGAATAGTGTAGGCATGCAGGGAAGAGAAGGGCAAACATGACACGGCTAAGGAGGCTTGTACTTGAAGTGGTGGTGGTTGTGGGGTGTCTATGTATCTGCCTGTCTGTTGTGGTTTCTTTGTGCGAATTCCAGCTGGTTCTAGGATAAGGCATGTGCATAAAGGGGTAAAGGAGGGGTGAGACGAGCCTCAATGAGACACTGACCTATGTGATCCTGAACCTGCTCCCTGGGGAACGCTGTGTCATCATGCCCCAGACACTGCATGGTTGATCACAGTAATTAAATAGAAGCAATTGGTCATGGGTCAGTGATTGCATCATGGCCACGTGTGGATACAGGAGGGGAAAGCCTACTTGAAGATATTTAACAACTATCAATTTGTCAGCATTATACTGTAATGGTGGATGTAGCCTATCTATTATCACAAGCTATGTGGACTGTTTTATTTCTTACTCAAAGAAAGACACGCTAATCAATTTCAAGGTCCTGTATGTTTTCGGGGAAAGGCTAGTTTAACAATCATAATCTGGAGAAGACATCAGAAGGGTCTAAGTGGGTCCACTCCCAAAAAGCACTTCTCTGGATGACAAACTACCCGGTAGATGTCGAGGAGGTTAAATAAGCAAAGGCTTCTTTTTGGTGCACAGCAGAAACGATGCTATCCCTGAGAAGTAGACAAACTCTGCAACCGCCTGTCTTCAGCAATGCTCCCTGGCTCGGACAAAAAACTTTGAAGCTGGAGAGCATGCTGTAAATACTCACTGATAGCACATAAAGAACTTAGGATTTAAATTCAAGTTGAAGCCAGTCTCATTTTCAGCACATCAACCCTGAATACAAGCCGCAAAATAATCCACTTCATTGACTTGCCAAAAAAGCTGGAAACATAATGTGACTGCAAGTTTTGGGCTCCAAAATCAGTTGTGATTAAACAGAAATGTCACAATTGACTTTTATGCTTGACAGCATGGGGTTCTGCACAATAAAGCACAGTGTATTCCATTAAAACAGCAAGCACAACTGCTGGCCTCTCGGTACTAAATCATCAGGCCTTCAAAAACAAAACAAGCCTTTCAGAGGCAAACTCTGCAAAATTGATTATTGCCTTCTCTTTCAAGTGCTGCTGCTGCTTTGTGACTTGCACATGACTTGGCAGGCAAAAGGCAGCTGGCCCTCCATTCTGGGTACCATTCACATGGCCGGCGTCACCCACAAATAAGGCAGGCAGGTTGGACTTCATTCACACACAAATTCTGTAGGTTACAATGCAATTGGATAAACTTAGCTGGAACATATAAATAACTGTGTCGACACCTAGACCAAACAGAGAGTAATCACATTTTCAATTCTACAGGGAATTAACAAATCCAAGCAATGGTTTTAGCTTTCAGGATTGGTGAAGTGATATCAACCCCTTTTAACATTTTGCCTGTAAAAATGAAATCAAATGTTTATACTTCCTTGTGCCACAATTGGTTTGCAGATAGCACTTACCCTTGAAACTTGCCTGGGCTGCATTTGATTGTCAGTGTGAGGCACCATCTTGCATCACACCCATTCACTGCTATCCAAGAAGATCAACACTAATAGCAAGTAAAGTAATACAGTAGATTCTGGCCCCGCAAATTTGTGGATTTTTGGACAGAAAAATGTTTTTAAAATATTTTTTTCTCCAAAAATAGTCTGCTTTTCCTCACAAAACACATCTCATTCACTCTGTTACTAATCATTTATTAATATGTGCTAATACAGGTAGAAGGTACAGCATACATGTACCAATGTTAAAACGCCCAAAATCTTTAGATGTCTATGTCTTTATGCATCACACATTGAGATGTCACACTTTGTTTGGCAGTCTTTGAACGCACCATAGTAGCTGTGAGATGCAAAAACGACTCCGATTCCATTTGTTCATCAATCATCTTACATTACCATTCATTTGTGATGAGTACATATACATTTCATACTTTAAATGAGTTTAATAAATGTGTGGGGCATATAGAAGAGAGACGAAGGAGGGTTCTGGAGCTGAATCGAATATACTTAAAACAGTCATTCTTATTGCAAATGTTGATCTGAAATCGGAGGAAAACATCAACATCAAGCTAGCAGAAGGAGAAGAAGCATGCTTTGTGTCAAAAATGTTTCCCCCTCAATTACTTGTTTATTTTCGCCTTTCACTGGTGGTCCCTGTGCGTATCCTCCGCCAAAAGAGGCTCTACTGCATTTCATTGTCTTCTGTTAAACATTCGTGAATATCCTACTTGAAAAAACTTTAAGACTCCACTACCAGTTGTTTGTATGAATGAATAGTTTGAGCCGTACAAACCTAGACAAGTGCCATGAAGTGCTTTATAACAATAAGATTTTACAATGACATGTAAACAGTTACTTGACTCGTTTAGGTATATTCAAATCCAAAATACTAGTGGAAGTATTTTGACACTGAGTGTGTATTAAACATATTTATTTGCCTACAAACATGGAGCTTATGTGGATTTTAAAACATGGATATGAGTACATCGTAAGCTCACTAACACCAGCATTAACAACTAGGAGTGAAACAAAATACCAGTTGAGTTATCATAAAGAAAAAAACATGGACGGCATATTCATCAGTTTCCAAATGAATGCCAGACTAATAAAGACTCATTGTGAGCAGCACTCAAAATAAGAGCCCTTTTAAACTTTGAACAAGACGACAAACCATCAGCTTGTTGTTCACTTTTAAATTTGGTATTCATGAGCGCGCTTCGTAATTCTCCCAATAATTGCAGTTCTTGTTTTTGAGCATGTTGCTGCTTAGCCATGGGAATCTGGAAATGAGTTTGAAGCCAGTCCTTTTAATTATCCTTCAAATGATTTCTGCACTCAGCAGATGTTGGGCTGCAGAGCAAGCAGGCAAGCAGCAGGGCTCCCTAACACTACACACAGATATGGACTTGGCTGTCGACTGCCCTGCCTGGGTGGTATGCTTTATTTTAAAGAATACTGCCAGTCACGCATAATGTATTTCTGCAAAAAGGTTATTAACACAGATTTACAGCAACCATTAAATGTGTAGTCATTAACTGTAAGACAATACCTCTACCTGGCTAGCTCACTGTCCATCATGTGAGTGCAGTGATTGAGTATCTCTGGCTCTCATAATGGTAAACGAACAAATTGGTTTGCACCCGAGCACACAACACTTTTCTACGCAATCAACAACATGCACCACCATTGCTTTTGAGATGTGTGTTGCGCTTCTAAATCCTAATGTGCTGCTAAAATTGTGCTTCCTGAAAGCTGATATTTGCCACCTTTAGGACTGAAATACTATGGCCCATCTCGTCATGGTATTTTTTTAAAAAATCAAGCGTTAGCATTGTTAGAGCTTTGGTCAGTTTATTAGTTCTACTTTGTATCAATTTTATTGTAGCTTGTTTGCAACGGCAATATACTCCTGAACAAAATCTCGAGTGACACACTTTGTAAACATGAAACTTATTGCAGGCGGTCCTCAGGTTACGTACGTGTTCCGTTCCTAGACTTGTGGTGTAAGTCGAGTTTGGATGTAAGTCAAATCGATACCTAACTCCAAAGTCACACTGTAAACAGAACACATGAAAAACATAAAATACACTAACAAACCAATAAATACTGAACAAGAATTAATTGAAACTAATAAAAAGAGAACAACTTCATTTTATCCCTGGGGTTTATTGGGAAGAGGGTAGAACAAAGATTCTGCAGAAGTTGCTGAGGTAGAGTGTACAGGATCACTTTCTGAATCAGCATAAGGCTCACTGAGATCTAGTGTTGATTCTGGTCTTCCAGCCAAAGCATAAGCAACCTTGCTGCATTGCTTAGTTATCACTGTCGCTTTCTTAGGAGCAGATCCTTTTACATGGTCAAGAATACAATCTCTTTCCTTAATGATAGACGTCTCTACACATCTTTGCAGCATGCTGCACGTATTCGTTCGCTGTGAGTGCTGAAACCAGTTGGTCCAGTGTTTAAATTAAGTAATTAATTCATTTATGAGGGTGGGTATGCAACCACAAAACAGCAAACGTCAGAATGACGTAACCGGAGGACCACCTGTATATTATATTATAACGATATCCGATGCTGCCACAGCTTAATAAATCCAAATGTCAAGAACCAACAAATAAACATTTTCATGGGTGTCACAATTACTTGCGGGCCCGCACAGTGGTCTAGTGGTTAGCATGTTGGCCACACAGTCACAGTCTGGAGATCGAGTTCGATTCTCCCTTGGGAATTTCTGTGTGGAGTTTGCATGTTCTCCATGTCCGTGCGTGGGTTTTCTCCGGGTACTCCAGTTTCCTCCCACATTCCAAAAACATGCATGTTAGGTTAATTGGCAACTCTAAATTGTCTATAGGTATGAATGTGAGTGTGAATGGTTGTTTGTCTATATGTGCCCTGGGATTGGCTGGCAACCAGTCCAGGGTGTAGCCCGCCTGTCGCCCAAAGTCAGCTGGGATAGGCTCCAGCATGCCCCAGCAACCCTAATGAAGAGAAGTGGCACAGAAAATGGATGGACGATTACTTGCAGATTTTCAACAGTCGCTGGTGGTTCCGGAAAGGAAGTCCCGTGAAAAAGGAGGGATTTGATAGGGTATTTGATTTTTGCTCTGGTAAGATTGTAACAAAACTGTAAGTAGAGCATTAACATGAGATCAATAGAGAGTCAGCAATTTACGTCAAACTACATTTTTAAATTCAAACAGGCTGTTGATCAGCTAGTCAAAAGTTTAAGACCATAGTCTTGAAAAGTCCACCTCAGCATAGATTAATTTCGGGGTTGAGGGCTACCACTTTCCTATAACGCTGAGGAGCTTTAACTAAATGTAAAGCACTGTCTTGTTGCATTGGTTACAATCCACAAGCATGGCCTTCAATTTTTGCACAGGCTGAAAATATGTGGTCTGTGTTTGCTACAAGCAGAGCTGAGCCCACCCCTCAGGCTGCCTCCGAGTATTAACAACTTACAGCGCAAGACTGTTGCACCCCATGTTTTCTGTAAAAGGTCAGTGCAGCTTTATCTGCCAAGTAGGCTAATCATCCAGGCAAACAAAACCGTGCTGATGTCTCCCCTTTTAGCTTGTGTACTCAGGATAGAAATTCAGCTGCAGGATAAATATCTCCAGACATTTGGGAAAGATTAAATTCAGTCAGCTGTCAAGTTCATAGATAAAGAATCTGCCATTCACATGGTAAACCTAGCAAGCAGAAAATAAATACCACAGGCCGCACTACCACACTACTCAGCATTGTGAGTGAAAAGTACATCTACAACATCTGGTTAGTAGACACTGAGCTGTTAACATCCTGGACACTGTCCTCGCAATGTTACATCCTTCAGTATTATACTTTAAATATAGAGATGTTGTTTCCCCACTTTGGAACATATGCTGCACAGGGGCAACTTCATATTTTCTTCAATTTCCAGCTGCTCAAGATGTCGTTGTCAAGTGTTCTGACATTTTTGTCTGTTTAATGTACCGTGAATGTCCGCAC